>NC_137972.1:3286542-3504042 GCF_963924665.1 Micromys minutus
ATTGATCTCTTTCTCTGGGTCCCCATTATTCTCAAACCTTTACTTCTCTTTTAATGAAATGGATTTTTTTCAAGGCAGCCAGTAAACTTGCTGATCAGTTTTATTTAACCAATCTATAACATCTCATACCTGCACGGATTTTCTTCTCCAAACCCTTTCTCAGCTTGACCGCCAAGATGCCAAGCCCTGTACCATTCCTGTGCCCTCTCTGAGTATTTGTCCTTTGGATTCAAATACTGCAAGGTTGGTTTTGATTGTTTTCTCTTTTATAGCCATACTCCCTTAAAGGTCTTGTCCAATTTCGTGTTTTTTGACTCCACCCCAATATTGTCAAAAGGCTAAGGACAAGTCTCCATCTCAAACCACACTCACACGCTCCGCACTCCAGACTTCTGTCACCACACACGGGCTTGATATCACCGGGAAGCCATTTCAACCACATCGACCATAACATCAACCTTACGTGCCGCCCCGAACCTCCTCTTCCACGTCTCCTCTCTCCAAGTAAATGTCAACCCCGCCCTCCCCGCTTTTCAGAGCCAACATGCCACAAGGAGGAAAATGAGGACAAAAATAGTGTCTATCTCACGGGGCCGCTGCCAAGATCAGCCATTGCCACGAACTTGGAACAGTGCCCAGCGCGGAATTACTACATCAGCTCTTGCTAAATGATTAAGGTAATCATCGCTGGCTCTTCCGTGTCTCCCAGCTCTCTCTATCTAATCAGTTAGTCCTGCCAGGCTCGCCCTCAGAAACACATCCAGAGCATGGCTCCCTCTCATCTGTACTGGTTATACCTTGAGTCAAGCCACCATCACCTCTTGCCTGGATTTCGGCACGGTGTCTTAACCGGGCTTCTTCCCTCAGCCTCTGCCCTACTATCGTCCAGCCCAGCTCGGCACTGGGAGTGGTCCCTTCGAAACAGAAGTCAAATCATGTCAGGGTCACTCAGAACTCTTCAACAGCACCCATCTCTCCCTCGGTGTGACATTCCTTTCCCTCTGCCCCTCTGCCTGGTCCAGGGAGCATCGTGAACACCCTCACCCTCTGCACAGCCTTCCTCTGTCTTGCTAAAGCACCAAGTATGCACCTGCCTCCAGTCTCCGGTGTTTTCGGTTCTTTCCAGCTGAATTCCTTTAGGAACACTCTAATTTTCTTGTTAGAAAAGTCATGACTGCTAGCCTCCCGTCCCATACCCTCCTGGCCTGCTTTTTAGGGAATCCCAAAGCCCTTGTAAACCAAATATCAGTGCTTCCTTGTCTGAGAACCATTTCTCCCCACTGTGAAGAAGAGGGCTTGTTGTGTGCGCCATGGTGCCTGCAAAGCCTTGAACAGTCTTGGCACACGGAGAAGATGAGTATAACCCCACTACCTGTGCAGGCACCCTTTCCTCCCCAGTAAGGTTGGCTCTTAAGTGCACACCCCATGGAAATCCTATTTAGGAAAAGTTCTGGCTCACAAGATCATTTATAGTTAACTTTTGAAGAAGAGGGCGGAGAAGAAGGGAGATTTTCTAAGTGTAAGTAAAAACTGTCCTCGTCCGACAAAAGCCGCCCCTCAGCTTCTCATGCCCCAGCTGCCAGAGGCCTGTTTATTGTGTGTCTGGTCTTCCAACTACCCTGAAGTCATTCTGAACGGCAACCAAGCTACATGAGCCAAAATCCCACCTCCTACGGGAGGGCTCCGTGTGAGCAAAGGCAGTGGGGCCAGAAAGCTGATTTAGGAAAAGTAGGAACCAAAGAGACTTAGTCACGGGGCCACACGACAGGTCAGGCACCGGGCTGCAGGCTGTACCATTCGAGAAGCATTATTCTTTGTTTTAAATCAATGGAGTAATTCATTAAACATAGATTGAGCAAACCTAATGAGCAACCATCCAAAGAACATAACATACTGCTTTCATTTCCAGCACTGTCCTGATAAGACTGTTCAGCATCTTAGCCTCTCTTCATTTTTCTGAAAGCCACACTGAGGTGAGACCTACACCTACAAAACCAATAGTGGTACACTCAATCACTGTGGAAAAGCTAGACTCCTGTGGATTGACAGAATCTTCTTTCCTACTTGCCTGGATATAAGTAATGTGTATATGGTCACAGGTGTGTAAATATGTGTGTGTCGGCCGGAGGCCAGCCCCGGACCCTGCCTTCTGTACCCCAATCCTAACCCTAGCCTCAATGTGTTTATTTTGTGCTCCGGATAGCTCTGAGTTCACAATGTAGATCAGGCTGGTCTCCAATTTCATGGCGATCCACCTGCCTCTGACTCTCAAGTCCTAGGACTCAAGACATTCACCACCAACTCTAACCACATTGTTTCGGATTTGTTTTCATTAATTAATTAATTAATTAATTAATTTACATCCTGATCTCAGCTTCCCTCCTCTTCTCCTAGTTCCACCCCCCCTATGCCCCCATCTCCCCTGCATTTCTCTTCAGAGAAAGGGAGATCTCCCAAGGACACCAGCCACTCCTAACATATCAAGTTACAGTAGCACTAGAAGTAACTTCTTCTGCTGAGGCGAGGCAAGGCAGCCCAGTTATAGGAAAGGAATCCAAAAACAGGCAGCAAAGTCAGACACAGCCCTCCCTGTTCCTGCTCTTAGGGGCCCCGCATAAAGACCAAGCTTTAATACCAGGATAATGTTGGCTTCAGAACTGGAAAGTATTCTCTCCTATACATCCTGAGGAAACAAATGAACCAGTGCCTACTTCTTTCAATATAGAGAGAATTTGATACCTAGGCCTGAGCTTCTCTTAGAAAGATTTTAACTTAAAATTTTTTATTTAATTATGCATTTACTCAGATACTTTATTTCTTCCTAAGTCGAATTATTTTGAAGTTGTTGGCATGAGATAGCTCATTTCCTTTCCTTAGAATACTCTCGATTTCTGTAGGATTGGTTGTTGTGCTTCCCAAACTACAGAACGTTGTGAACTTGGGCCTCCTCTTCTCCAGGTTGCCTTGAGTTCTGTTCTGACTTCCCTTTAGGATTGACTATAAGCTATAAGAGGACATAAACCCTTTTCTCTTCTAGTTGCTTTTGAATCATGGTGTTTGTCACAACCACAGGAAGCTAACTAAGATAGTCAATATGGCTTACAAGTTAATAATTTCCTTGATCACTAAAAATTGCTTTTTATCATTTTTTTAAATACAAGGTAATCTCACTGTTTTAAAGCTTCTTTCTTTCTGGAGTAGGCACTTAAAATCATGAATCTGTGGGTTGGAAAAAAGCTTGTGCTCAGAGTGCTGGCTTCAAAAGTGTAAGAGCCCCCCTGTGTTCCCCAGGACTGGGAAACCACACCTGTAACAAAAGATACAAGGTTTCCAGTGAATCCTGTGAATAAGGATACAAGTTTTCCTGTTATGTGGATACAATGTTCCCTGCTAAGTTTTAGTGTGCCTATGGCTTGCCTCGGCCATTACAGATATATTCCGGTTTCCTTTGGTTAATAGCATTTTCTGGTTTTCTTTGTGGTTTGTTGAAAGTATTTTTAATTTCCCAATATTTGATAATATCTTTGATTTCTGTTTCTGGCTCTTATCTGATATTATTAGAGGGTATCCTTAATCTTGATCTTAATCTTCTAAACCTACTGAGGCTTATCAAGGGTCCTACCTACCGTGGTCATCCTTGTCTACCTGAAAAAAAAAAAGTATGTTCTGTGGTAGTTGGAGGATCACCCTCACACTAAGAGCAGTGAGTTAGGCAGCCTTGTATGAGGCAGCCTCGTGGTGTTCTCAAATCCCTCTGTTCTTGATGCTTTTGGCAGGGTCCCTGCTCATTGCTGAGGACGGTTCTGAAATCTCCAACCATCATTATTCCGTTGGAAAATTCCCTTCCAGTTCTGTCCTGTTTCACTAACTTTTAGGCTCCTGTCATTAGGAATTCTTAGGATTATTATATCTTCCTCATGCCATGACAAGAAAGGATCATATTTTTCTGGTTTTAAGGTCATCTTTTGTCACCTCTCAGCTACTTTCCCCCTCAAATTCCTCATCATTTAAATAAAATTAATGATATCGATGAGGCTCCAGACACATCATGCCAGAATATGAACACAAGAGATCTGAATATGCCACCTGCAAATACACTGCAGTGTAAAATCTTCCTCCTGCTCCCTCCTTACAGGGTGTTTAAGAATTCTAAGCCATTCTATGGGACCTCCTTTACACTGACATCTTTCTCTGGGTTTCTGCCAAGCTGACATGAAACACACACCATAGTCAGCTTCCTTTTCTGTTTCTCTTGTTGATCTATCTTCTGTTATGGAAAGACAGTTTAGAATTATTCAAACTAAGAGGAAAATGTTAGTTGGTTGTAACGGTTAATAAATAAAATGAAAAATCCTCTATGCAATGCCAAGCCCTAGAAGGGCAGTATAAGTCTTTCCTCTTCTGGATGTGAGCACATAGTTAGCTTTGAGAGCAATTCTAAAAGACGACATTTCTGGTCTTTTGCTTTTATAAACATCACTATTCTCCATAGGTGGTATACAGGACACAGGGAGGGAAGGCAGGAGCAAGCCTCAGTTCTCCAACTCTGTAAGCCACTGGGAAACAAGCAGCTGTCTTTCTAGACAAATAAGAACTCAATCCTCCAAACTTGTTCCCAAGTCTAGGCAGAACCATTTTTCTTTTATGACTGAATTGGAATCAAAACAAGGAAATATTTGCCATGTAAGTTAAGAGAATTAAAATTAAATAGCAATTACCCTTAATATGCAAAGAAATGTTTCTGATGGAGAGAAAAATAAAAAGAATTTCTGGGGGCAGGGCACAAGGGATTCCAGATGTTAGCAAGCTGGTTGAAAATCTGGGTTTTCAATCTGTGCCTTCTTTTATCAATTAGACGTTCATACTGTATAGACATTTTTCTATGGAGTTTATGCTCTGTGAAATAACAATTAATTAAATACTAAATAGGTGAGGTTGGAAAGATGGCTCATCAGTTAAAAGAACTGACTGCTCTCGTGAAGAACCAGGTTCGATTCCTGGCATCTACATGGTTTACAACCATCTGTGACTCTAGTTCCAGGGGATTTGACATCCATTTCTGGCCTCCACGTGCACCAGGCACGCACAGTGTACAAACATGAATGCAGGCAAAACATGCATAAAATAATACAAGTAATAAAATACTGAAAGCATGATCTGCTACAATTATTTGTTTATGGATGCAGGAAGTTGAAGCAGTGTTTTCCTATATGCTAAGCATGGGCTCAAGACTGAACTCCTCCCCTCCCTCCTCCTCTTACCCTAGCTGGTCCCTCCTCCCCTCACCCCAACTGCAGTTTCTAACCAAGGTTCACATTTTACAGGGACATCCTCATTCTATAGCCCATGACACAAGGGAGAGTCATATGCACTCATTCACAGGGCCTCATACAGGACCACCAGCCATGTTTGTTTATTACTGTTTATTACCAGCTCCAAAGATATGGACACTGGCCTGGGGAGAGTTAATCATCCAACTTACTTAGTCACTCGTGAGAACTCTCAGGGGACAGGTATGAAGAAGTCAGGGTTAGAATTCAACATGTTTCTATTGTGAAGCTGGTCCTCTTACTCAGTAGACTGTTCATTAGAATACAATTAAATTTTCCAACTTCATACAACAGTCTATGGTTTATTTTTGTTAACAAGCAGATAAAAATAAGTGCTCAGATATTGCCTATAAATGTACTTTTATTTGCCTGATATAATTGTCCCCTCAAAGGCTTACTAACTCTGTCTGCTAACCTAGGAAGATTCTAGCCTCTATACAATTTTATCTAGGCCTAGAATGTTTTCAGCTTCCAAGACTTACTGCTGAGTAAGCTCACCCTTTCTAGCTCTTTCTGATCCTGGCTGGCTGGTCAACTCAGCTGTTCTGACTCAAAGTCCTCTCCAAGCGGACCAATTCAATCTGGCTTCTCTCTTGGCCTCTGAATGCTCTGCCTGGCCTCAAACTAGCTTTGGCAATCTGTTCTAATCTTCTGGCTCCTTCTCATTCTCTGGTTCATTCTGTCTTTACCTGTGTTCTCTCTCTCTGCAACCTGTCTCTCTATAACTGTCTCAGGAAAACTGCCTCTCCTTCCTGTCTCTCCTAAGAACTGGGCGTATCCCATCTCTGACTCATCTGTCAAGTCTTTCTCTGATTCGTCACTTTGTCTGCCCCTCAATTAGAAGTCACTTTCAAACATGGCTGCCTCTTTCTGCCAACTAATTTTACTTTCATTGTGTGGGATTAAAGGTGTGTGCTAAGGGTGTGTTTATGTTACAGTCAAAGCAGTTGTGTAGCTGTATTAACATTCCTCTATACTTTTTTCCTCAAAGATTTTTTTTCCTTAAGGAAAACAGAATATCACACAAGGAAAGTGTTTTTAAGCATCTCACACCCAACACCCCAGAGCATTCAGTTGTTTTTAGTCCTTTCAAACAGTGGGTCTTCTAGGGTGTCAGTGGTCTCCCAGAACAGAGAGAGCCTATGGTTAAATAAGACAACAGGATGGGGTTCCTGTCTGGCCCTCTGAGGGACAACTGTGCCCTAAAAAATCATGGATAACCATGCCAGCGGTGGCTCCAAGGTTTTGCTTCTTCCAGCCAAGCTATGTCCTCTCTTACCAGGTGTGTGTGTGTGTGTGTTGCATTCAGTGGATAAACATGACAGATTTTTTTTCCTATCATGACATGATGTCTGAAAGGTCGGCTCTGAAAGGTCAATGTCAAGAATGACATGTGCAGTGCTCTTCTATGTAGGCATTGCTTTTTATTAAAGGGATTCAAAGAAACGCTCACCCGGCCTCCCAACCCAGCCCTTCCTGTCATACTTCTGAGAAAGTATCCGTGCCTCTAAATGTCAAATTTCGAAGCAATCGTGATAGAAAATGTTCCCAGAAGGCTCAGGGATCGAAGGCCTGGCCCTCTATGAAATGCCCAGAGGTAGACTTGGGGGAGGTGACTGGATCATGGGTGTTCTGACAAAGTCAGAGGAGTAACCTGTCCTGGAGTCATGCCCTTGGGAGCCTTGTTGGGACACAGTAGAAGCCGGGAGGCTGGGCCTGGGTAGAGGAAACACAGCATGGCGCATGCCTAAAATACCTTGTGCCTGGCCTCTGCTTCCCACCTCTCTGCCTCTCAGTCACCATGAGGTGAGCAGCCCCACCTTGCTGGATACTCCTTGCCATGATGTTTTACCTAAAAGCAACCAAGGGAGAGACTAGAGACAGCACTGGGTGGTGAAGAGTGCAGGCTGTCCTCCGGAGGACCCGGGTGTGATTCCCCACGCCCTCATGACGGCTCACAATGCCCTGGAAGTTCTATTCCAGAGGCTCCCGTGTCCTCTTACAAACTCTACGAACAGTACAAGTAGGAGGTGCAGAGACATCCCTGCAGGCCAGGCGCCCATATACACAAAGTAATCAGGTTCTATAGAAAACAAACAGCGGGCTATAGGCAGAAACCTCTGAAACTATGAACTAAGATAACGTGATTTTTTTTTTTAATCACAAAGACACAAAGCCAACACAGTCAATTATGAAAACAGATTTTCCCAACCTGTACTAGTTATTTTTATGGTTGCTGTGACAAAACACTCAACAAATGCGACAAGGAATGAAGGGTTAATTCTGGTCTGGGACTTACGGGTTTATCGGGGTAGGAAGGAGTAGTAGTCAGAGCAGGTGGCGCTAATCATGCTGTGCCACAAAGAGAGGTGGATACTGGGTCTTGTCTCACATACTTGCTTTTGTCTTCACTTTGTTTGGTCTG
Organism: Micromys minutus; assembly: GCF_963924665.1. Classification (NCBI taxonomy): domain Eukaryota; kingdom Metazoa; phylum Chordata; class Mammalia; order Rodentia; family Muridae; genus Micromys; species Micromys minutus. The sequence continues at coordinate 3,294,298 of NC_137972.1, forward strand.
GTGTGCTCCCTTCTCGGGCTGGCTCTTCCCTTCCCACATAACTTTACAGACATGTGCAGAGGTGTGTCTCTTAGACAAGTCTAAGATCCAGCCAACTTAATAGAGAACCATCTCATAACCCAAGCAAAGACTGTCTTGTGTGTGTGTGTGTGTGTGTGTGTGTGTGTGTGTGCTAGTGTGTGAGTGCACGTGTGCGTTACATGTATTACACAGAGGAAATGAGCTCTGTGGCCCTCCACAGCTTTCAGACACACGGGCGGTAGCCAAACCACTGACCATGGTGCACAGTCCCTCCGTGAGCCCATCCCCACTGCCTCTGCATTCCTGTCTGTAGCGCCTGCCACTCCAACACAATGCTCTTGGTTCAGGAACCTCTGGTCTTTCACCCCCATTACCTCACTTCCGGTGACTTTCCTGTCTCTTCTAGCTGGAGGGCTGTGGTTACAATCATTGGACAGCTCTTGCGAGAGCCCCGCCTCCTGCCGGTTTTCCTAGCCTCTCACCTCCTCCTTTGGAAACTGTTATGTGCCAGCAGCAGGGCTGATGTGAGACTGTGGGCTAACATCCTCTGCTCCCCCTTCCGCCTACCTCAGTCCCTACTGGCCTCGCACAGCTAGGGCACATCTATTTGATCGGCTCTTCCCACAACATATACTTGGAATGGGAAGTGCATGAATAATTGAACAGTCCAGGCGCTAGTGCTGATGTGTAACAGAAGAGTTTTTGGGCAGTGTGACTAAGCAGGCCATTACAGCGACAGGGCACTCAGTCCTACAGAGACGCTCTGTGAGGGACGACCTCAGTGAGTCATTCTGGGTAAAGGGTGAGGCGAGGCCAGAGACACAGTCCTGGGGACAGCTTCCTAGCTCCGTTCTTTTTCCTGCCTCAGAAGCAGAGAGCTGAAACAGAAACCTTTAGTTAGGCAGGGAAGGAGACAGGGACAGCAGGAGCCGGGGTCCCATCTCAGCCCAGACAATTACTTCCATTATTGCTCAATTTGAGTTAGGGTAACAGCAGTTAGATTGTCCTCTTTAGCGCTCTACTTGTTCCCTTTTCAATAGATATCTGAAGTCTAGAAATTGATATAATTTAAGTTAATGAAAGGAAATCTCAACAGCTGCATTGAATTTCATACCATTCTTTCCCTCTTTGGGTCCAGCCTCGCCCAGCTGCCCCCCCCCCCCCGCCGTGGCCTCCTGTCCTGTTGCCAAAGGCCCAGTGTGCAGTGGTGGGGAGACTCTCAGACCACAGTCAGCCTCTCAGCTGAGCCCACATGAGTCACTGGCTAAGATAAGCTGGAGCCAAGTATTTTTTTTTTAATTTTATTTTTAAGTTGAACAGGTGAGGAATGTTCTTAGCTATTCTGGAGGGACAGTGACAGCTGATGACAGCCAACAACAGCCAAGGATAGCCCATGATGACGCGTGAAAGCCAACCACAGCCAGTGGCTGCCAACAAGGGCCAGGGATGGGCAGTGGCAGTTGGTGGTACTTATGCCTCATCTGCCTCCCGGCTCCAGAGTCTGCTGTTGTAGTTTGTTTGGCTCCTCCCTGGAAACAGTGGGGGAGGGGAAGGATCTGATTTCTTTACAAAGACTTTGCACAACGAGCACAGTCCTCCGTTTTCCAGTGTGTGTGTGTGTGTGTGTGTGTGTGTGTGTGTGTGTGTATAATCTTGGCTATGCTGCCCCGGTGGCTGTAAAACAGAGAGGCAGTGCCATCAGAACCAGCACATATATTCTGCTGCATGAATCTTGGCACCCTTGATCAGCTTCTTTTCCTTTATGGCATTAAATGGTCCTCAGAATGTATCCATGTCAGGCCAGTTGACCATCACTGGAAATTCTGTCTAGGTCCCTGTGGTGGTTTGAATGGGAATGGCACCCGTAGACTGAAGATTAGCACCATAGGAGGTGTGGCCTTGTTGGAATAGGCATGGCCTTACGGGAGGAAGTGTGTCACTAGGGGGTGGGCTTTGGGGAAACTCAATCATTTGTCTCTTCCTGCTGTTTGTGGATCAAGATGTAGAACTCTCAGCTCCTTCTCCAGCACCATGTCTGCCTGCATGCTGCCTTCTGTGACGATAGTGGACTGAGCCCCTGAAACTGTAAGCCAGCCCCAATTAAATGCTGTCCTTTAGAAGAGTTGCTGTGGTCATGGTGTCTTTTCACAATAGAAACCCTAACTAAGGCAGTCTCTCTTCTACCTATTGTCTTAGACTCCAAGTGACACCCCCTGAGTGGTCAGCACAGGGCAGGAGGATGGCTACAGCAGACATGGTTCCTGTTTCCACATAACCTCTTCACACAGCTGGGAAAGTCTGGCTTGGGAACTCCTTATAAATCCGCATGCATTGTCCCCTAGAGGACATTTAACTTTAATGACCAGACCACCGCAGGCACAGCGAGGCACCTATGCACCTACTGGCAGCAGAATCAAAGGCTAAACACCAACCCTCTTCCTACAGATGGACAGAGAATTGTCATCCCTTGTCACCGCCCTGCCCTGGTGAGAACAGCAGGACACACTGGCTTCAGAAAGGTTCACCATAGCCAGAACATAGACATGTTTCTGAGCTACAGTACTCCAGATGTTGCTATTTAACGAGGGCGTTTATCGGTGTACATGGACTGTGTTTGCAGGTGCCATGTAGAAGCCAGAGGACAACCTCAAATGTTCCTCAGGCACTGCGTCCCAGCAAGGGAGCCCTGGGGTCTGCCTGTCTAAGACCCCCAGCGCTGGGATTATCAGCACACACCACCATGCCTGGTTGTTTTGTTTAAGCCATGGATTCCAGGCTATCAAACTCATCCCCTCCTGCTTACAAGACCAGTACTTTAATTACGGAGTCGTCTCTCCATCTCCTGAGAGTGCGCCCTATATTAAATGTAAGCACATCTGTGTTGTGTGCATCGGGTACAGGTAGAAGAGAAAAGACTGCGGTGCTTCATCAACTCAGAACTGCCTCATTTCACTTGGTTCCCATCATTCACCACAACAGAATCCTCTCTTCTTTCATCTCTGAACCAAATGTTCAGATTCAAATATTGGGTAGGAAACGAGACTGGTAAGGGGGTTGTGACAATACACAGTTTGCACTCTTAGGATTGTCCAGACGCTCTTCCCTGCGGGGAACGGATGGAAGCCCATGTAAGACCCCTGCGACACTCACAAAGTGCTTATCTCTTGTCGCAACCCCCTCCTTTGACAACTGAGGGGACTTAAGTAGGGTAGTTGAGGAGTTTGTCCAACTGCAAATAGCTAGAAAATGGCAGCAAAGCCTAGACAAGGGGCTCGGCAAATGGACTGGGGTAGAGTTTGTGTTTTTCAGCCACAGAACCACAGTGGGGCGAAGAGAAGCTTGCTGGGGGCGGGGTCACGTGGTGGTGGAGTCACGTGGTGGTGGAGCCAATGCAATGCCTCAGATGCTGCTTCTGTTTGGTGATGCTTAGGTTTCCCTATAGGTTTCCCTAGGGGATGCTTCTGTTTCTCACCACCCTTTCCAACTTCTACTCTAAAGCTCTGGGGCTGGGACAAGATAGAAAACTTCTGCTTAACTTTCTTTTATTTAAAAAGAAAAAGAAAGCAAATGAGGAGAAATACCCGTGGATAAATGACTAGAATCCATGTAGAAGAACCACGGAGACGGCGGAAGGCACATGGATGAGCCCGAGTCCCGGGAACACAGATGGGGGATTCTGAGCTTACTGAGATCGGCTGTGCCTAATTTCAGCTCCCAGACAAACAGGAAGACACTTTAAATTTCCAAGGTAAAATAAAAATAAAAGAGAGAGAGAGAGATCACACCAGTATTTAGCATAAGTCTACACTGAGTAATTAGGGTGAGGTTAGAGCTGGATGACCCTGGGCAGACAATCTCTACTCTCTCCTGTTTGATCTTGTATAAAATGAACGTGTCAGGTTAAGAATCTTCTTGCTTTACAGCCTTGAAGTATCTTTTATCACTTAATAAAAATGGTGTAGAAATTTGCTAAGGGAGATTATAATAATTTCTTTTGTTTTTTTTTTTAACCAAAAAGGTGTTAAAAAAAAAAAACAACAACAATCTTTGACTATTAGTAACAAGACCCAGACTTAAAAAAAAAAAAAAAAGAAAGAAAGAAAGAAAGAAAAGAAAAAAAGAAAACTTGGCAGAAAAAAATTTTTTCTTTTGCTTTATGTCAAGGTCCCAGCTGCACCCCTCATACCTAAATGGGAGTATGAAAAGGAAAAAAATGTCGTCTCTAAAATATATGTATTAGAATCCAGTAATTTCATTAGACCCCACCAGAAGCCCCTCACAAAGCAATTTGTGACCCCTTCAGGAAATCCTACATGTGCTCTTTCATGTGGCCCTTCTGTTACTGTGTGAATATGAAGGCTATCCACAGGTGTGAATATGAAGAATATCCACAGGTGTGAATATGAAGGGTATCCACAGGTGTGACTATGAAAGGTACCCACAAGTGTGAATATGAAGGCTATCCACAAGTGTGAATATGAAGGCTATCCACAGGTGTGAATATGAAGGCTATCCACAGGTGTGAATATGAAGGGTATCCACAGGTGTGACTATGAAAGGTACCCACAAGTGTGAATATGAAGGCTATCCACAAGTGTGAATATGAAGGCTATCCACAGGTGTGAATATGAAGAATATTCACAGGTGTGAATATGAAGGGTATCCACAGGTGTGAATATGAAGGGTATTCATAGGTGTGAATGTGAAGGCTATCTACAGGTGTGAATATGAAGGGTATCCACAGGTGTGAATATGAAGAGTATCCACAGGTGTGAATATGAAGGGTATTCACAGGTGTGAATGTGAAGGCTATCTACAGGTGTGAATGTGAAGGGTATCCACAGGTGTGAATGTGAATAGTATCCACAGGTGTGAATATGAAGGGTATTCATAGGTGTGAATGTGAAGGCTATCTACAGGTGTGAATATGAAGGCTATCTACAGGTGTGAATGTGAAGGCTATCTACAGGTGTGAATGTGAAGGGTATCCACAGGTGTGAATATGAAGAGTATCCATAGGTGTGAATATGAAGGGTATTCACAGGTGTGACTATGAAGAGTATCCACAGGTGTGAATATGAAGGGTATTCATAGGTGTGAATGTGAAGGGTATCCACAGGTGTGAATGTGAAGGCTATCTACAGGTGTGAATGTGAAGGGTATCCACAGGTGTGAATATGAAGAGTATCCACAGGTGTGAATATGAAGGGTATTCATAGGTGTGAATGTGAAGGGTATTCATAGGTGTGAATGTGAAGAGTATCCACAGGTGTGAATATGAAGGGTATCCATGGGTGTGAATATGAAGGCTATCTCCAGGTGTGAATGTGAAGAGTATCCACAGGTGTGAATATGAAGGGTATTCACAGGTGTGAATATGAAGAGTATCCACAGGTGTGAATGTGAAGGCTATCCACTGGCTCCTGTCATCAAGCTTGATTGCCAGCAGATGGATTTGGGGATGTGATTGGATCCTAGGGTCTCTGACCTAATCAATGGGCTGATGCCTTAACAGGTTCACAGTGTGACGTATTATTGTAAGGGATTGGGAAGCAGAACGTAGAGCCCCTCGGAGAAAGTCAGGTGGTTGAACGGTGTGTTCTTGGGCACTAAATCCTATGCTGGCCTTTTCTTGCTTCCACACCCATTTTCTTGCTTCCACACCCATTTTCTTGCTTCCTGTACATCATTAATCCCTGCCACACAATCCTGCAAGCATGACGCTGTGCCTCAACCCCCGGTCTGTGGCATCTGACATCTCTGAAATCAGGAATTAAAACAAACCCTCCTCCTTTGACGATGTTGGTGAGAGCCATGGAGATGTGCTGCAACAAAAATCGGGGGGGGGGGGGGAGAAGGGGAAGCTGACAGACCTTTCCAAACTTTCTCAATCAGAAACAGCTGCCGTGTTCTGCAAGAAAGAGCATAAAATGCTTGTGCGAGGGTACCTAAGGGTTTTCATGGACCCTCTGTGGGCCCTCCTCTATAGTTTGGTTTTGAAAGAAAAGTGCCGGCAGCAGCTCTCTTGGGGTGGGAGGGTCGGAGGTTTCGAGTGGTGATGCTGTGAGTGTGACCTCTGACCTTATGCTGTCTGCTCATGGTCAGGTCAGATCCATGAGACTCTTCCTGAAGGCAGGGGCTTCTTCCCTGCATTGCTACACAGTAGTGTGTTAATGTCTCTTTAATTTACAGGAGTGCTGTGAATCTACAGCTGGTCTGTTTTAGCTCTGTGGAGTCTATGACGTAAATGCACAACCCTCTACATTTAGATTATGACAGACAGTGCTGGCAAAGTTTGCCCACTTGTACTCCAAACCATAGGGCCTCGGGGCAGGCCCTGGGACGACAAGCAGTGCTTTAGAAAGGGTCTCTCGGACTCCAGGGCTGACCTTGACCATCTAGATGGGCGATTGCAAAGCCTGGGAATGCTAGTTTGCCTAGAAGTGTCCTTAGTAGGGCTTTCACAAAGAGCTGCCCCACTATGGGATATGAGTTACAGCTGCTGTGCAAGGTCCAGGGCCAGAGACAACAGTAAGAAGAGGGTGACTGGAGACTGGAGAATTTACTCTGACTCATGCTCTAGGTAGGAAGAGAGTCGTCAGGGGAGGGAAGGCAAGGTAACTAGAACACGAGGCAGCTGGTCACACTAACTCAGGAGTCAGGACTCAAGAGTGGGCAGGAAATGGGGCATAGTTATGAGCCCTTAAATCCCCCCCACACACCATGACCTACTTTCTTCACAGAGGCTGTACCTCCTACAGGTCCACAGCCTCCCAAAAACAGCATCATCAACTGGGACCAAGTGTTTAAACACCTGGGCCTGTAACATTTCACATCCAAACCATAATACTCCCAGCTGGGTTTGAAGAAAAAGGGCCGCGTGAATCCCTGCAAATTCTTCATAAACCTACCAGGGCCTCCAGAGCAGAGGTGGCAGAGCTGTCCTTCCAAGCAGTTATCTCTCCACTCCCTGAGAGGCCTTCGGGTGTTTATCTAACAGCCTCTGCGCATCTGGTCTGGCATTGCTCCCGAAGGGCACCCAGATGCCGGGCTTGGAATCAGACAGCGTGCCCGTGGAAGGAACACAAGACGATCGTGATCGTCACAATTCCACGCAGTGCTTGCAGGGAGCCGAGGGAACAGTGGCTACTTGGTTATCAAGTTCAGAAGACAGAAACTAACTGAGCTTGTGGTGGGCGAATGCTTTGCAGGAGGACCTGCAGGAGCTAAAAGGGTTTCTTCTCTGGCTTCTCACTGTATCTGTGATTTTAACATGATGATTCACTATCACCATCACCACTGTATCAGCCAAAGAGCTCTAAGGGAAAAGAACTAAGAACACGCACACAGGCACACGTGTGTGCACACGTGCATACATAATAAAGTCCAGCTGATCCAACAATGTCAATCTCTGGAGTTTCGTGGCCCGCCTCAGAGATCCCAGAATGCTGCTCAAGGCCTTGAGGTTTCTTAGAGAGCTGCTGGTCTTCAGCCTATATTGGAACCCTTAAGAATTTGGCTCTAGGTTCTAGGGAGGGATGGCTCAGTGGTTAGGACCACTGGATGTTCTTTCAGAGGAACAGAGTTCAATTCCCAGCACCCTCATGGCAATTCACAACTGTCTGTAACTCCAGTCCCAAGAGATCCAATGCCTTTATACAAATATAAATGTAGGGGAAATGCCAAAGTGCATGAAATGGAGATAAATAAAATGTTAAAATGCCACTGTAACTTAAAAAAAATAAAATAAAGAATTTGGATCTAAGTCTGGTGAAGGAATGGCTCAGCAACAGAATAGATGAAGTTGCCAGTAAGAATGAGGCAAAAAGCAGTTTCCTTCCTCCACATCCTTTTATCTGGACTGCCAGAGGTAGTCGACGCCCACATTTAGGGTGAGTCTCACCACTTCAGATAACATGATCAGGAAAACCTCTCACAGGAGTTCCCAGGAGCGTGTGTTTTAGTTGATTTCAGATCGAGTTGACAGCTGGTCATCACAGTCACTATCAGCATCAGCATCACCAACTTTCCCACCATCATCAACATCCTTCACACTAGCTGTGGGCACTATCCTAAGACATCTTTATTGGACTTCAGATGAGGCTCAATGGGGAGGTACAAAGAAATTAGTTTGTCTGCCCAGCCTCACAGGGGAATTCAGACACAGTTTGATTCCAGAATTCTCACAGAACATTTCTCAACAGTCAGGGATGGCCTCCAAACACCATCTGCAGCTTCCCTAACACTAGCTAAAGAGAAACATGCTTATGTATATTATTTTATGCTTTAAAATATGTAGCCTGTATGGGCAGTGACACTCCTTTAATCCCAGCTCCCAGAAGGCAGAGACAGGCAGATCTCTGAGTTTGAGGCTAGCCTGGTCTACAGAGTGAGTTCCAGGGCAGCCAGGGCTACACAGGGAAACCCTGTCTTGAGAAAAGAGTACATGTACATATGCATATATATGTGTAGATAGATGTACGTATATAACACATATATGTACATATGTGTAGACTATTGTTGGGTGACTTATTACTTTAAATTTATATTGTTCCATTGAAGTGATACTTGATAATCCAGTTTTGGTCTTTTACTGAAGTCCCTTAAATCTATGGGTTTTGATCTTCACTATTCCCTAAGCCAAAGTGCTCTGAGGTAAGAAGAAGTTGTGGGACAAAAAAAAGGGGGGGGGGATGGGGTCAGAAAAGAGGAACAGGGTCTAGAAAGATGGATCAGTCATTAAGAGCACTGGCTGCTGCTCAGAGGACTGGGTTGGTTTCCCAGCCCTCTGTAACTCCTTAAAGGGGATGTGATGTCCTTTTCTGCCCTCCTGACACACTGCCTTTCCATGGCGCGTGGGCACACATGCAGGGAAAGCACCCACACATATGCAACAGAAACCAAATTTTAAAAGGGGGACAGTGGGGATGTCTGACGTCTCCGTTGATTTGTTAATTCCCTTGATTTCCAGCAGTAGGTGTTTCCACAGCTCTTGGGTGATGCAGGAAAGAAGCAGCTACAGAAAGAGCCCCATGTGAGGGGCGCTCAGAGGATGGTGTCTATCCTCCGGATGGAAACACTCCCCAAGTCCCTGTAAGGATTTCTTCCATGTTACACCCATTCAGTCAGGAGCTTCCCACCAATGTCTACTGACGCCCTTCATGGCCAGACAGCAGGCAACGAGGAAGAGATCTCTAAGACACCGCCCCACGCCGTGTGTAGCTCTGCTTGTGCCTGTCCAGCCCAGTAGCCCCTGCACATCTGGGAATGCTCTTTGTATTCGAATAAAACCAAAACAACCTAATCACCTCCTGTTAAACGAACTTCAACTTGTCACCAAGAAAGAAGGTATCAAATCAGCAGATTTCCTCGTATTTTACAGGGTAGGTGTTTCCAACTAGATGCTCTAAAATTTTGCTCTGTAAGATATGAGGGTAGTTCCTGCAAGAAGCTTCTGCCTGACAGCTGTTGAACCGGTCTTCAACAGTCCTTGAGAAAATCTTTCTTTTATCATCCAAATGGGAAGATTCTTTTAGCTCTCTACTTTAAACATTACTTTTATTTAAAGAACATTTTATTTAAAAATATTTTTTACTTAGGAGTGTGTCTGTCTGTGAGGGTATATGTGTTTAGATACCTGTAGAGGCCAGAGGAAGGTGCCTGGATCCCCAAGGGCTACCAGATAGAAATGATGGGAACCCAGGTTCTCTGAGAAAGCAAACAGCACCCGTAACTCAGAACCATCTCTCCAGCTTCTAAGGTCTCTGTTTTGAAGCTCAGTAAATAAATATGACAAGCTGAAGCACATTTGTCCCCAAACACAGCCTACCCCACCCCCCAGCCTTCCTGGGGTTTCATGTCATTAACGGGAAAGAAGCACACTTCTGCCTGAACCCAGTCACACAACTAGCTGGTCCCACCAGAGAAAGAAATAGCAGGGGCTGGTGTTACCCTTGGAAGACCACAGGTCTGTGGGGGAAGAGAGAGAGGCAGCCTGTTCTCCCCAGCCCTTGGGAGCCCCTCTTCCTAGGGCTGCTGAGGTGGCAGAACAATGGAAATGTCACCTTCAAGTGTTTGATTCATGCAGATGCAGGTCACACCCTGCTGTGAAACCTCCTTGGTAACCACACATAAGGCCCCTTTAATTTTTAATTGAATCCTGAGAGTCTTTTTTTTTTTTTTCTGGAGGTACCAGCTTACAGTAATTACTAGGATCCCCAACAGGACCAATCAGAGATTCACAGAAAATAAAAATGGATGAAGAGAGCTCACCCAATCGGCTGCTGTCACTTCGCCCGCTCTCAAGGCTCGGAAGATCCAGGGCAGAGGTCACAGTTCTTGCCATCCCGAGCTATTAATAGGAGTCTTGAAATCAACCCCTGCCTGTAGAGATAAGAGAACCTGATTATAACCGCCTGAGTATCTCTTCTCCAAGGGGCCAAGACACCTCCCGTTTCATCAGCTGTTTATCAAAATCAGATTATAAAGGAATAATCAGATCAGAATTGTTTCTGCTTGCCTCGGCCTTGAGTACAAATGACTTTCCTGTGCGGCCTGAAAGGAGCGAACCTCCGTGACCTACGGGTGAACCTGCCTTTGTATTCCCGGCACCTTGTACTGAACCTGTAATTCCCCAAAGACCTGGCTGTTGTGTTGATGGCTGGGAGGCAGGTGAGGCCAGTTCCAAGGGCTGAGGGGATGCGGGCAAAAGATTCTATCTTGGTGATAAGTCATAAGTCAGTAATAGGTTGTTCTGAATGCTCCCGAGTAGACAATGGAGCATTTAGTAAGTTCCGGAGTTACGTAAGATGGCGCTTTCCAAACAGAGAGGAGGCAGGACACCCAGCCAAAGGACCAAGCACAGGAGGCAGTGTGGTCTGGTGGTTCTAGGGAGAGATGTGGGGGCCAGGGCTTCCTGGGTTCAGCTACCAGCCGAGACTCTGACTCAGGGGGAAGCAGAGCCAAGTCTCTTGGCTTGAGGCAGAGGCTGTGAAGCCAGGGGAGACAAAAAACCACAGGTCTGTGCTCATGAACTGGGGAAAACACATTTTGGGGATTAAAAAAAAAAAAGATCACTCTGTTAAGTTACAATTTGGGAGTTTTTCCTTAGTGGCTGGCATCCTCCTCTGGGCTGGCGTGGAGCCAGGCCAGCGTCTGAGGGTGTTCTGTGTGAGATGAAGAGAAGCCCTGGGGTCTGAGAGAAGTAATGCTCCTGGAACCAGACGGGGGCCAGAAGCTACTGCATGAATTCCCCCTTCGGTTCACCCTCTCTTCACAGTAAAAGTCCTCTGCCAGGGGGTGAGGCGCAGCCCCTCCCCATTCATTTTCTGGTCAGCTCCTTTCAGTAGGTCTTTCAGCTGTAACCAGCCATCTTAGCCTCAGGCTAATAGTACAGCCATGGCTGATGGGAAATCGGCTCCACGTCCCACCAGCTCTGGAGCTAGGTCAAAACCCTGGCCAGACAGAGTAGGTGGCTGGGTTTAAAACATTCGACCAGGTCTCCACTCTCTGACATCACAATTCACTTCCCTAGATCTGAAAAAATGTGTTAGTCTTTAGAGAAAAGACACACACACACACACACACACACACACAAACCTATAACTATTAATGCGTAGCTTGCATTCAGGGGAATCTCTGTATTAGCCACTAATATTTCAATTTGCAATACTTTATCAGAGAGAGGCAGGTTTGCTCTCTCTCTCTCTCTCTCTCTCTCTCTCTCTCTCTCTTTCTGTCTCTCTCTCTCTCTCTCTCTCTCTCTCTCTCTCTCTCTCTCTCTCTCTCTCTCTCTCTGTGTGTGTGTGTGTGTGTGTGTGATATTCACCAAAAGGCTGCAGAAAGCCCATGGAAAAGAGAGAATCAATACTGGAGGAGAAATCATCACCTTGGTCATTTTCCCCAGAGTTATCTAGAGAAACCTGGTGGGGAGAGTTTGCTCCAGGGACTCTGCTTTTGCTCTAACCCAAACCAGGCCAGACAGGATCCAGGTTCCCCTATGATTCCCACATCCAGCCCCCAATATGCCTTCATGCCCCTACACTTTATTTTTCTGGTTAGACTCAGTGTTTGAAACCCTAAGTTCCTCCTGTATTTAAGTGAAGGAAGCCCTCTCTCCCTGGAGAATTATACACCATCTTTTCTGTCATTCTGCTTTGATCTAAAGATTCCCAAAAGATGAGAAGCACAGGAAGAGGCTGCCTGAGACCCAGCCCCTTTGGTGAGGGTATATGGATTCTACCCCAGCTGGAAGAACTTCAGTCATACAGTTTCCCATCTGGTTATTCTGAGTTCAACAGCTCACCTGCCTGCTTCGCCAACTTTGAGTCCTTCCTAGTCTAAAAGACGGGTCTAGGAAGGAGGAGGAGACAACTGGCAGATTCACAGGAACACAGTCATCTCTGGTCACACCGCTCAGTCTCTTGTCAAGAACCACACCTGATCAGGCAGAGACAACACTGTGACCATTTCTGGGGAGAAAGGTATGGAAGGAAGTTTAATCGTGTATGAAGACATCTCACTTAGAGACAGTAGTTCTCTGTTTTTAGGTCCAGAGTCCACGGCACGTCTTGCTTCTTGTCAGTCTCCGGTTTCAGTATTAAGGACCAGAGGTGGATGCTCACAGCCAACCATTGGCCTGAGCATGGGGACCCCAATGGGGGAGTTAGAGAAAGGACTAAAGGAGCTGAAGGGGTTTGCAACCCCATAGGAAAAACAACAATATCAACCAACCAGACCCCCCAGAGCTCCCCGGGACTAAACCACCGCGCAAAGATTACATATGGAGTGACCCATGGCTCTAGCTACCTATGTAGCAGAGGACGGCCTTATCAGACATCAATGAGAGGAGAGGCCCTTGGTCCTGTGAAGGCTTGAAGCTCCGGTGTAGGGAAATGCCAGGGTGGGGAGGTGGGAGGGAGTAGGTGGGTGGGAGGCGGAGCACCCTCATAGAAGCAGGGGAGGGGAGTTGGATAGGGGGGTTCTGGAAGGGAAACCAGGAAAGGGAACAACATTTAAAATGTAAATAAAGAAAATATCCAATAAAAGAAAAGGAAAAATGAAAAGGACCAGCCTGCATTGCACAGATGAGACTCTAGGCCTGCTAAGTCAACTGCAGCCATAGAGGAAGGATGTCCCCACCAAGGCTCTGGGTCCCTGGAATCTTCTGCTTTGAAGTCACAATATAGCCTCAACATTCCCCAACAGTCATGCGATTGTATGTCACAATCCTAATGATCTTCCCCAACAAAAACAGCAGCCTTTAAGTTCCCAGGCTTTTTAAGGGATCGCACTGTGCCTGTACAGATATCTGCTGGAAAGATCTAGAAGACTCTAGACTCTAGTTGTTTCAGAACTACCATCTGCAGGTGACAGCTCACCTTTTGCTTGCACTTTGAATGTTTAAGACTACATGGTACTACATGTCTGACACTTCACAATGGCCAGCTTATGTGGAGGTTACCCCTGCAGCTAGATGTGGGGAACAAGTACCACGTCACTGAAGGGTCTCGTAGGTCACGTCGACACAGAAGGAAAAAGCATGTGCTGAGGCTGTCCAACCTTACAGCGGTAAAAGGCAGTGGGACTTCTAATCCTGGGGGCTTAGCAGCGGAATGAAATCCTGCTCCAGTGGGAAGCCTTGCTCTTTGCATTTCAAACGCTCTCCTAACTAAACAATAAGGGTTGAGTGCATAGTAGGACAGACTTTTACAATGCTTCTGAGTTGGCAAGGGGAGGTCCTTGCATCCAGATCTGAGGAGACCTCCCTTTAGGCACAATATATAAATGTGTATAATAAATGCATAAAATTATATAAATAAAAGTATATAATATATATACTATACATATAAATATATATATATTTATCAATGTGTATCCCATTCCCAGGGCCAGTCAGCTTTATTTGACATTGATTGATAGAAATTAGGAATCAGCATCCCAGGTGCCCCTGAAAGATTCCCTCCAGCTCATGTTCTACCTGGGGGCCAATTACAACCGTGACCTGTACCCTAACGTAGAGTGAAGTGCGGAGTACGCACTGCCTGGACAGAGTGTGCACTGCCTGGACAGAGTGCGCACTGCCTGGACACATCAGTATTGCTCCTCTGCTGCTGCTTGTCTATTCCCAGGCCAGGTTTTCTTTTTCTCTTTTCATTCTTCAATTTTTTTTCTAAATCACATTTCTTAAAGTTAGCACAGAATGTGTTCCATTATGATAATTAAAACATACTCATTTTGTTCTAATTTATACCGATCCCACCTCTGCCTTTCCTGTCCCGACTGCCTTCTCCTGCTCCTCTTGCGTTTTCCCATAAGCCTCTCTTCCCTTGCCGTCACCATGTTCATTTCCCCTCCCCCTCCTCATTAAGAACTCTCTGTCCTCCCTTACAGTCCTCTTTGAAGTTTAATGACACACACACACACACACACACACACACACACAGAGAGAGAGAGAGAGAGAGAGAGAGAGAGAGTTCTGTTCTCCATGTACATGAGAAAACATGCATTACTGGTTTTTCTAAACCTGGCTTATGTCACTTAACATAATGACTGAGGTTTCTAAGCCTTGTTTCTGAAGCAAACACTAACCTGAGAGATTTTACATACACAAGTTCACATGCACCACCTGGTCAACTTAAAACACACGAAACACTGTGTCTTTGTGGACTACAAAAAGTTTATTAATAAAGGAAGCACACGCCCTGTGAAATAAACCCCTCAAATGTATAGAAACACTCCATCTTCAGTTCTGGGTTTGATTGAGGCCAGGAGAAGAGATTACAGCCCCACACCCAGAGTCTGAGAGGGGCAGTGCTCATCTGAGACAAGAAAATTAGAAGACATGAGTTCTTTTCCGTGGCCTAAACACTGAGCAATTGGCCACAGTGCACAGAAGCACATTCTGGGTTAACGAGAGCAGAATCCAGTGGCATTTATACCAAGGTGATTGTGCTGTGGTAGCTCGGAGGTAGCCACAGGGAATACCAAGACACAGTTCATGCTTGCAAGTGATGAGCAGCTTACAAGTTTATTTCTGGTCACCTTTCAGTAGCCCCTCCAGAACTGCCCCTCCTAATAATACCCCTCAGATTGCTTTTATCAAGACCCTGCTACAATTTCACAAATATGCCTCAGATACAATGTGCGTAGAAGTGAGAAGGAGCATGGGATCCTCACACCCTGGATGTGGATAAAATATAGAATGGAATTCCCCTGTCGGAACACACCGGAAGGAGCTCAAAAGAGAGTATCTAAGCTCTCAATCCAAAGAGGGTGATGTGAGGCCTGTTACTTGACTACAGTTTCTAGGGCTTTGGAGTAGCTATGGTTTGGGCATGGCTCCAAGGTGCTGCCTACACCAATTTGGATGGAGCTCTGAGCAACAGACGACGGTCACATGAAGGCGCAGACCCGCTGAGTGGGCTTGGTGACTGTCTTCCTATTCCAAGTACTGCCAAGCCCTGGCCATTTCTCCTCTTTGAAAAGTCTTGATTCATTTAATTCTCCTGAAGGAGGAGGCTGGGGGAGGGGGAACTGTCACCGTCCTGGCTCTGCGACAGATTTGAAGTGTAACATTTTGCTAAGTGAGAAGCTGTGTGCCTGCTCTTTCTCTGTTGCCCTTACTGAAACTTCAATATTTGCAAAACATAACGTCAAAATACTTCGAAACCAGCCCAAAGCCATTTGTTATTCATGCAACACAATCCTTCCACATAGCAGCGTCCAGTAAGCTTCCTGCAAAGGGTCCTGTCATCCGGCTTCGCTCCTTCAGCTCACTTACATCTCCCCCTCCTCGGGGAGAGCTAAGGATATTTGATCATAATAGTAAAACTCCCATTCTATGCAGACATAATATTGTGAGCTCTCACCCCAACTCTTGGTTGTGTTAAAAAGTAAGAAACCCACAGGCTAAAATTGTTCTACCCTTTAAAATGGCCGCCGTGAGCCATTTGTAATGTGTAGGGAAACTTAACTGCATGGGGAATCTTAATTTTCTCATTTAGAAAAACCCCAAAAAATCCGTTGAGTTTGTTGGACAAAGGCATTCTGTGTGCTTCCCAGAGGTCTGGGTGCACACTAGCAGATGTAAGAACAGCTGCCCTTTGAAAGGACATCCCGTGACATCCTGGATTTTCCACCATGTTCCTCTTTCTATAGAAAACTATCCCAGGTCAGTGTGAATTGGGTCACTCTTGACTGTGTGAGAGATCAGTTATCCACTCCGGGTTACCTTTGGTTTTTGTTTTGTTGTTGTTGTTTTGTCTCTCTTGAGACAAACTCATCGTGGAAGGACCTGGAGTTCAGTTGCTAAATTAAAGGTGGCTGGTGAAGAAGCCCCAGGGATCTGCCTGTCTCTGTCTCCTCAGTGCCAGGATCACAAGCACAGACCACCATGCCCGGCCTTTTCACAAGGGATCAAGTTCTTCCTGGAATGGCAAAGACTTTGCTAACTGAGGTGTCTCCCCGGCCCACAGCCGGTTGCTCGTAACAAACACTAAAGGTTACCCAGGTTACCACCAGGAAGCTCAGGGTTGTGTTCATACAATTTTGTCGGAAATCACTCCTTTTATTCTTGTTTTTGTTGGCTTTTTTTCCCCCAGGACAGGGTTTCCTCTGTCCGCTCTGGCTGTCCTAGAACTTTCTTTGTAGACCAGGCTGGCCTTGAACTCACAGAACCACGGCCTCTGCCTGGGCAGAGATGAAAGGTGTGTCCCACTGCCTCATTCCTCTTGTGGAGTTTTATCCACCAGACTCTCTCATAGGCCTTCCTGACCTGAGCTCCCAGGCAGGAAGAGCAGCTCTGAAGCAAGTCAGAACGTAAAATGTTTAAGCATCTGTTAATTAGGAATCCCAGACAGGGGCAGGACTTCCCTTAGACAGGCTGTGTGGCTCACACAGGACCGATGCCATTATCAGCATCGTGGCCACTCCTTCCTCACTGACTCTCGGGGGCAAGAGAGAGTATGTGTCCCCTTGGGGCACATTTTGTGACAGGAAAGTCTATGGACAGGCAGAGTGGAGAGCAAGCCTGGCTGAACTGAGACCTGGGACTGACCGAGGGACATTCATGATGGCGTTGACATGGTGTTGATTTCCCGACGTGAGCACCCATCTGCAACCACGGATGCGTGTCTGCACTGCGTGATAGCAATTACATAGCAAAGCCTGTCTTAAGTCTACACTGAAACTAAATACCCGAACTGTGGCCATGTCACCCAAACAGGGACTTGTACAAAAACCATCATCACTAGGATTTCTCAGGACTCACCATCAAAGGGACTTGATGGTCAAGGGAGAAACTTTTCAACATATCACAAATGTGCTATTAATAAAAGCATTTTCTGTGACAAATGTTCTTGTGTTTTCTCTGAGAATATTTTAAATCTGAGTGTTAATGTTTTACAAGATCTTTTTTTTTTTTCTCTTGCAGTGGAGGGTTTCCAGGAAAGTGGATCTTCAGACATCTTCCCCTGTGGCTGTAATTTTTCCTAACACCAACAGTGCTGCCTAAGAACAGCCAGAGCTCATTAAACAGGATCCTGAGCCTAATTATAATGAACAATTAGCTGGAAATTAGTCTTAATGATTTGTTTTAGATGACAGACTAGAGGCATAATATAATTATTTTTAAACTCTCTACATCGTTAGGAATACAACAGCACCACCTTTCAATTATGGTGAATCAGACCTCACGGAGGCTGCAGCCCACCGGTGGTAGATCCGAGCTCAGGCAGCCGGAAGCCGCACCCCAGCCCAGGTGTTCAGATTCACTCAGCCTCCCCTTCTATTAGGTTGGTTTTTTTTTTTTTTTTTTAAAGCCATTTCATACTTTGAAGACACCTCCACTGTGAAAAATAAATGCACTCAACTAAGATCCCGCTTTCCTTAGACACCACGGTGATAAAGGCGTGGGCAGAAAGAGCTAGAAGAATCTAGAGTGTAGGGAGGGGCTGCAATGCTGGGTCACACCATCGCACGGGGCTGACAGGATGGCGGAGGTGGAGGCGGGCGAGGATGTAAGAGCGATAGGGATAAACAAGCACCAGAGCTTAGCACCGGCTCTGGGCCATCCGTCCCTTGTCTGTTCTTTTCCTTTTGGTGTTCACCAAGTCAATTCGCATCTTGTTTCTCATTAGAACTTTAAAAGTAAGTTGGTTTTTAAAATTACGCGTGTATGCGCGCACGCCAATGTCCCTGGAGCTGGAGATCCAGGTGAGCCACTCAACTTGTGCTCTGGAACTGAACTTGAACTCGAGTCCTCTGCAAGAGCAGTAAGTCCTCTTCACTTGTGAGCTGTCTTTCCACCTCTCTCCTCGAAAGAAGTTTTTAAAAAGTACAATAGAGATCCAGAAAGAAAAAGAAAAGAATGTTTTGTTTTCTGAAAAAAATATCTAAAAATACACATTTAGAGAATGAAAAAGTATTTGTTGTCAAAAGTTTGCCTTTTAAAAATTGGCTAGTTGGTGGGTGTGCCATTTCTGAGCTTGTCTCCCTCTAAGCCAACCTGTTAGGCCTTTTGTTCCTGGCCATCGGAAGCCATCAGGGAGCGCAGCCCAGCACCCACATAAAAGACCTGGTACCTGTGTTTCCACATCACAAAGCAGGCCAGCAAGCACAGGAGGCCACAGACCAGGTTTAGAACCATCTGGATGATCAGGAACAGTTTGAAAGTACCAGTGATACTGGTACACTCAGTCACATCCCTGTAAACAAAGGCCCTGCTGAGAGGCTCCGAGGATGGCAGCCTGCACAGGCAAGAATCCAGGGAGCTTTCGCAGGTGAACTGTGCGAGCAGGGAGCAGTGGCGGGCGGCAAAGGCCACGGCCAGCATGCAGACCATCAGGCCCAGGGCGCTCAGCAGGAAGTAGGACACCTAGGAGAGAGGAGAAAAGCTTCCTGTTACAGAGAGGACTGGCCAGCTGCAACCTAGTGAAGACTGTTCTCTGAGGCAAGGACCGTCCTCTTCTCCAAGGTAATACCCTAGGCATGGAGATTTCGTCACGCCGATTAGTTAAATCGCTGACTTTCCCAACAAGGTCTCCTGTATTCCAGGCTGACCCGAACTGTCTCAACAGCTGAGGATAGGCTTGGATTTTCAATCCTCCTGCCTCAAGTGCTCAGGTGCTGAGATCACGCGTGCGCTACCATGCCAGCTTTAGACTTATTGGGAAACAGTCCTTAAGCCTTTGTCATGCAGAGTGACCTGTCAGCTTGCCTGCTTATGGACTTTATTACGAGACATAGCTAGTAATGTAAACGAATCCCAAGCAAGCCCTCTCTCCCACAGTTACCTTTAAAGTTGAGAAAGGCCAGTCATGGGGCAGAAACAAGATATGAAAACAAAAACCACTGGTTTCTGTAATGAAATCACCATGTTGGTCAAAATTATACAAATTGGTCACCTAACGATAAGGGTTAATGCGAACCAGAGTATGCTTGTGAGGCAGCTACCAATCTACAGCCATGACGGTGAACACCCTAAGCAAGAGCTGTTGCAGTAAATATTAAAAAGATGGCTTGTCCTTTATCGGACCGCGTGGTCTCACTTGGTGGGCGCTGCTCTAGTGTGTGGACTTTCTCACACACTCCGAATGCCGTACTCCCCCCCTGGTTCTCTTCCCAGGCAGTTCACTCTGCCCGCCCTGATGCTTCTGCCCCGAGTGGATTCGACCACCCTGGTGTGTTTCTTTACCCCACCGCCCGGCACAAACATGACTCCAAAGCCCAGTAACTTTGCATGGTAGATTTATATATTAAATTCTCAATCCACAAACCCTCTACACAGTAAAATTAAATTCAATGGACAAAGATACAAACTGTCCTTCTATAAGAGATTAAAAGACCTATAGAATCCCTTAAGAATATTCATATCTACCTATCGCCAATTACAGCCACTAGGATCTAGGTCCTCTTTCTCTAGCTCCATCTTGATTTTCTCTGCAATCTCTGCTCCTCTTCCATTTTCCTACCTTTTTTCCGCCTACCTCTCCACTGTCCAATCATGTATCACCCTAACATCAACCCACAGGAGGCCTCTGGGAAGGAAACAAACCACAGCTGGTAGAAGGTAGACCGCTCGCCTAAGTGTTATCTGTGGGACTGGTCATGCCTGGCTAAAGTTCTGCTGCTGGCTAGGGATTGCAGACTCTCCACAAAACGTCTCAGTCTTAGTTTGCTTACATCTGAAACACTGAGCAAAAGTTGTAGGTTCTCACAGACCACGGCCAGGATAAGGCCGGCTGTATAGCGAGAGAGATGCTCTTTTGACGGGGCTCACAGACCCCTCACTGATCTGCTGCATGAGGGCCACATAAAGACCAGTTCACAGACTCGGGAACTACTGTCTACAGTTTATAGGGCAAGCTTTACGCTGCCACTGAGACAAAGCTACCCCTGACTAACGGTTCTGCTGTGTGGCTGAGGCGAATCTTGAACTCGTGATCCTCCTGCCTCCTGCCCACCGTGCCTGGCTGCTCCTTGTGTCTTAGAAACACATCTGGGATAATTTGTATTTGACATGTTTAGTGTTCCTTGGAGGGAAAGAACCAGGTACATGCAAAGTGGCAGCATTGTAAAATTTAGAGAAAATGTGTGGTAATTCGTGAAAGGACTGCTTTGCTCCTGTTCCCGGAGCATCCAGTGACCATATTTGATGTGTAACGCTAATAGGCTAGAATATTGAAAATATTGTGGATTATTCTGAAACATTTGAGACTGGTGGTCGAATTTAAGTTACTGGTATGAAAAGCCGGTTTGTGCTGGCCACAGGAAACCACTATCAGGAGAGACCTAGTTAAAGTGGTCGTTACCCTCCGGGTTGTCATCCATCTTAGTAGAAGAGCCCAGAATTGAACTTTAACCACACCCGTTTTAGCTTTGGGTTTTGGCGACCAGCAGGTAGACCATGTGACTGCTCCCCATGTACTGCGTGCCCTGCCATATGCACATAAGCACAGCCACACCCAGATGAACACGTGTGTCCTTAAAGTGTAGCGATTCGTAATACTTACCATTGGGAAAGTCCATCTACTGACAAGAAGACGTCTGTCCATCTTAAAGAACATTGGCAAGATGGCTCCTGCCAGCAAGTGTGATGGCCTGAGTTCAATACCCGGAACCCACATGGTGGAAGGAAAGAACCAACTCCCTGAAAGATGGCCCCCGACCTCTACACATATCATAGCGTACACACACACACACACACACACAGAGAGAGAAAGAGAGAGAGAGAGAGAGAGAGAGAGAGAGAGAGACATGTTGACTCAGATATTTATTGGCCAAAGAACACTGAGCAAGTATACATCCACGAGAACATGAGGCAGCAAGCCAGGCCACCTCATCAAGGCTTGACTCCCTAGTGCTCCCGGTGGCAGGGGGAGGGGCAAATCATTGGACACATTAAGCAGTATTTCTTTACTTGGAAATGTGGAACGATACCTGTAACCCTGACTTCACATCGTCATTACAAGCATCTAGACCTACCAGCTCCACGGAGCGCATGTGCCCAGCTGGCCAACTGTGAGTTAAACCAGGAAGGGAGGACCTCTGCCTTTTCCAGGAACCTTCCGGAATCTGCTGTCTGCCTGTTCTCTGTCGTGTGAGAGCGGTGCTGCCGACTTGCAGGAGGGGCAAACATTGGCACAAACACGGAGGCCGCCCAAGTGCGGTCTCAATTCTCTGCTCTACAGAACCGAGCAGCTCAAGGAGGGGAGGGAAGCACCACCAAGTCTCCTAGCCAAGTGACATGTCACACTTAGTGACTCTCAGGTCACAGACACCCAGGCCTGCTGGTGGCACCTGGTGGCACCTTCCTTTCAGGATCTTAAGTCTGACAGCAACAGGCTCCTGCAGCAAAACCCTGGTAATTTAAAACCAAGCTCTCGTTTTTGCCCACATGAGAAGAATAAACAATCAATGAAGGCAGGCGTGTGGAGTCACCTTGGGACCGTGACAAGCAGCCTGTGTGGGTGTCCCCGCAGAACATCCCTGGAGGCCGGCTCTGTGCTTATGTAACCCCCAGGCTTGCTCCTGCCCTGCTGTAATTGGAACTCGCTGTGGTTTTCCCAGTTGGTGGCTCTGGGGAGAAGGGGGAGTTCTGTTTGGATTTAATGATCTCCCCCTTGGCCAGAATGGTAAGGCCTGGCAGCTGCTGGAGAAATGTCTGCACAGAGCAGCCTAGGGAAACGCCAGCAAGGTGCCTGCAGGCACAGGACAAATGCACAAGAGCCCTCAGAAAAGGGGGTACACCCAGAAGAGCACATGGGGGGACCCACACCCAGTGGCCTGCCAGGCCCAGAGGAAGAGTCCAGGGAGAAAGAAGGAAAGCGCTGGAGGTCTCTGGATTCTAAGAGCAGGGTGTGTGTGTGCAAGGTGTGTGTGTGCAAGGTGTGTGTGTGCAAGGTGTGTGTGTGTGTGTGTGTGTGCGTTTGTGTGTGTGAGGGGAGAGCAGAAGAGTTCGTCACCATAACACCCTAGCTTGCCCTGTCTATCTAGGTACCCAAATAATTCTCATAAAAAGCTTAGGCCAGGGTGCCAGGGTAGGAGGCTAACATGCAGCCACGCAGTGATAGGCCCCCCATAAAGGCCCCCTTCGTTCCCCCTCACACGAAGTGGGAAGCTCAGGGGCATCCGCTGTTCTCTGCTGGAGCCCAGATGAAGCCCTTTTTGTACTGAAGATGCCACAGAGAACGTCTGGGGCCTGCCTGGCTGAAGGTCACCTTCAGGAGTGGATAAAGAGTTTCCTGTCTGTCAGTGTCTGTCATGGCTGAAGGAAGGATGGAGCTAATGAGGTCTACCCAGTGGGGATCTGCAGCCAGGCTGGCACTGAGGGTTGTTTTGCTTCTTTCTTTTCTTTCCCCATCTCCTTTCTTAACATTTTTTTTAAAGGTACAGATGTTGAGAGCCCCGCTAGGCGTCTCACTGAAAGAAGCAAGGAAGGAGGCCTGGGCGCGCTCCTTGCCTGGAGAAAAAGCCAGGTGAGGATACTTTCTGGATTAATCTCCTGAGACTTGGTGCACTATTCCTTACAAGGGTCTGGCCTTCTTTTTCATTTTTCTTCCTTTTTTCTCATCACCGTGCCCAGCTATGTGGCCAGCCTCACTGAAAAGGAGTCTGAGCCAGTGTCTGTTCACTTCTTGCTTCTTCGAAAACAAAACAAAGACTAAAGACCTCATATCAAAAAGGTGGAATTCAGGGCTGGAGAGGTGGTTCAGAAATCAAGAATACTTGCTGTTCTTCCACAGGACCCTGGTTCCCAGCATCCACATGCTGGCTCACAACGATTATCCTTTAAAAAGTGTGAGCACATTGCTATTAACGCCACTATCTGTAAATATACAACCTTCTTCTTTCTCTTCTTCTTCTTCTTCTTCTTCTTCTTCTTCTTTTCTTCTTCCTCCTCCTCCTCCTCCTCTTCCTCCTCTTCCTCCTCTTCTCCTCCTCCTCCTCCTTCTTCCTCCTCTCCCTCCTCCAGACAGAATCCCATGATGTAATCTTTCTGGCCTCCCACTCAGTATGTGGCTGAGGCTGGCCTTGAACTTTTGAATTTTTCATCTCCCAGCTTCCTACTTTCTGCATGGTGAGATTGCAGCCCTGTGCTACCGTGTCCCATTTATTTGGTGCTGGGGGTCAAATCTAGGTTTTTTATTCATGATAGGCCATCACTAGCTACATCTCCATACTTTAAGCACATCCTATGATCTCTGTGATTTTAAAATGACATTTTGGCTTATTCTTGGGCGTTATGTCTCCGGTTTTAGGAAGCAAAGACGGAAGACAACCGCAGATAAAGCAGACAAACATAGAGAATATTCTTATTCTGGACAATGGCGGCCAGGACTGCTCGGTTTAACTTACGCTTCCCACCTCTGAGTGGGGCGACTAAGCCCCTCCCCACCTCCGAGGGGGAGACACTCCAAGCCTTTCCTTGGAGAGGACATTTTCCACACCGTGATGCTGTGTGCCTGGAAGGACTGCAGCCAAATGTGCTGCCCCTGACAGACAGGAAGTTCATAGCAGTGGAAGGCAAACAACAGCCCGGCCACGCACAGCCTCGCCATTTCTCAGGCTAAGCAGGGCCCCGCTGGACACACCCAGTGAACCCTTTCTGCCTTGGGGCCTCACCTACAAGGGGACATACAGTCAGACTGTTTGATTGTTGAAATATTCCAAATACCCCAAGATATGGAAATAGCCCAGGGAGACGCCGTTCCCTGGCCGAGTGTTTTGGTAGACTGCTCAGTATTTGTTTTGGGGGCATTAAAGGTCCCACTTTGTGTGCTTTAGGCCAACACGGCTCGTGGAAATTAATTAAGGGCCTAGCATTACCTCTATGGCTGGACCAACGCCCTCCTAGAACATGTTATGTCTGCCTGAAAATGGAGTTTCTGGCGTCGTCAGATGCGTAGCACCTTAAGAAGCTGCCCTCACATTCTGCTCTACGCAACGATTCTGAAAACAGGAGGGACAACCTACCTTCATAGAAAACTGGACACATGTCCTTTCGTCAACTTGGTATGAGACGCAAAGCATGAAGAGTCCGAGGTAGGCCACCACGCAGACCTGCAGCGGGGAACACAGCAGGGACAGATACGTGACTGGGTGCACCAGGAAACCAGCAACACTCAGCTCAGTGCCCCCCACAGGAACCATCTCTGCTGCCAAGCCCTCTAACCTGCTCGTGGTTTGTGTTTCTCTCAACTTGCGAAACACAACTTTAAAGACATTTTCGCTATTTTTAATTGAGAACGTGTTTGTGTGCCCATGTGTGGGTATGTACACATGAATATGGTGTCCTCAGAGGCCTGGAGGTGGTGTCAGATCCCCTAGAGGTGAAATCGCAGGCAGTTGTAAACCATCAGGCATGGGTTAGATGCTAGAAACTGCACTTAGGTAGTGTACTGCTTGGTTTTGTATCAACTTGACACAAGCTGGAGTTATCACACAGAAAGGAGCCTCAGTTGAGGAAATGCCTCCATGAGATCCAGCTGTAAGGCATTTTCTCAACTAGTGATGAAGGGAGAAGGGCCCAGCCCATTGTGGGCGGTGCCATCCCTAGGCTGGTAGACCTGGGTTCTGTAAGAAAGCAGGCTGAGCAAGCCAGGGGAAGCAAGCCAGTAAGTAACATCCCTCCATGGCCTCTGAATCAGCTCCTGCTTCCTGACCTGCTTGAGTTCAGTCCTGACTTACTTTGGTGATGAACAGCAATGTGAAAGTGTAAGCTGAATAAACCCTTTCCTCCCCAACTTGCTTCTTGGTCATGATGTTTATGCAGGAATAGAAACCATGACTAAGACAGGTAGGTCCTGTGTGTGAGCCTTAGACACTTGAACCACAGAGCCGTCTCTCTAGCCCAATGGGACATGGTTTTAAAGTAGCCATTGTTGTAAACTAAATTCCTCTGTATCCCAGGGAGTATAAAAGATAGTTCAGAGCATACACAATGATAGATAAAATCTAATCTACTTGATTAGTGTCTGTCCAATAGAGGCCAGAATAAATTCACATACTCCTCGAAGGTAGGGCATTAGCAGCTACGTTCCATTCAGAGGATTCTAAAAGGGATTAAGTCTAATAGGAAAATATGGAAGGTCTGCTTGGAAAGAAGGCGTGAAATGGCCTAATAACAGCAAGAAGCACCGGCAGCAGCCACAGCCCTCCAAGGCTTTCCATGTCTTTCTTCATGCCATTGTCACAGAGCCCTAGAAGGTAGGTGTTACGATCCTGTTACTAGAGATGGAAGAGAAGCCAGGGAACCACACTTCCCGGCAAGACACGCTCAGCACAGAAATGCCCAGCCACATTCAACAGCACGCCGCTTGTTCGTCTACTGAACTTACGGTCTGTGCTGTGCTGTTCTGTGACTCTGGGGACCGAGAGGTGAAAACCACAGCCTCACTCCAAGACTGAGCCAGCCTTCCAGAGCGAGGCTGCGGCACGCTGTGAGGCGTGAACAGTGTGACCGACCGCAGGATGCACAGATGGAGGACTGACCTGACGGGCTTGGAGAAGCTCCATGGAGGAAGATGGTTGAGGATATGTTTGTCATGCGCCTGTGTGAAGCAGTTAAACTGGTAGGAAATGCTGGCCCAACTACAGAGCCTCATGAAAATAGAGAAAAAAATACCCACTTCAGACAAAAAAAAAAAAATGGATCTTGAATATACTTCTTCTCACTCTGGCAACATGCCTCATTATTACAAGGCTTGAACATTAGTTAAGTTAGCATGCTTATGCTGAGAGTTCTTACACACAGCATAACTAACAATTTTTTCTCTCTATTGGTACTATGTACAAGGACGCTCTAGAAAATCCTATTTATCGAATACCTCAAGCTTTATGCCATAGGGGAAGAAAAGAAGAGTTCTTGTGCCAGACTGAAAGAAGGGCCTGCTTCCTGAGCAGGCAGGATGTGGGCGTGCCCAGAAGACAGGGGTGCTCTGGCTTTCAGGCAGGGAGAGAAGGGCACGCTGATACACGGACGTCCTGGAATGGGGCCACAGTTCCCATAGCCTCTGTGAGAGGAAACCCACAGAGCATGAGGCGGACGTCAGTGGGAGGTATTTGAGAAGTCATCTGATGGACCAGATGAAGGTGCAGGTCCAGGTGGTACCACACTGCACAGAGCACACAAAGACACAGGGCCCGAGCATCCGGGCGAGCATCCGGGCGAGCATCCGGGACCTATGTCTCTGAACATGGGGAGAGCAGATCCGCGACTGCGTTGATAAGAAAATCTGGAAGTATTCTTTTGAATGGAAGGGATTGAAGGAAATCATTTTAACCTGTTTTTAGACATATGTGTCTACAAGTTCTTGCCTCTAAACCCCTTGATCTATAGAAAGACCATCTTGTCTGTACAGGGTCTGGCCTACACTGCCCTTGTGAGCTGCAGAACTAAGGAGAGCTGGAACGGTCTCTGAAGGAGGGGTCCTGGGTCTTGCTGCACAGCGGCTTTGCTTATGTGATCTAATGCACTGCAGAGGTGCCTGGTACGGGATTCTGTGCAGGAGGAAGAGCCCACCCATTGAGTGTCTGTATAAACGATTTTCCAAAACAGTCTGCAAACGTGGGAATTATCATCATTCCCCTCTCTAGATGTGGGTTTATAATCTGCTCGACTTGCTTGTTCCCTTCTCCCCGTGTTGACAGAGCTGCTCCACAGGGTTACTGGGGGACACCACCTTCTGCCAGATACCGTTCATTATCTCTCTTCCCTTCTCAGCCCCATCAGTCACTCGTAAACTGGAAACGTGACTCTTTCTGTAAGTACTGGATGCCCAGTGCTTTCCTCCCATCAATATTGTAGCAGGAGGAATTTAACCTCTGTCTACAGTCACGAAGTCAGTGGACCACCGCGCCGTGGAAGCAGAGGCCCTGCCAGTCACTGCATTTTCTTGAAGAAAGTCTCCACAGAGGGCCACCTGCATCCAGTGGTTTAAGGTAAACTACTTGGAGTCCCATTTTCCAACAACTGATAAACACACTGTAGTCTGTCAGTGTGCTGTTGTCTTAATCAAGACAGCTGTTGGCATATGCTCTGCCTGGAGCATAAATAATAAACAGCACAAGAGCTGTGAACATTGCCTGCTGGATCAAGGCTTCAGGATCACAGGGGATCAGTCAACAAGGCTGGAGGGTGTTTTCTACCCCATTCTCCTTGCCCCCTTCCTCATTAGACAAGGCTGAGAAGGTCCAGCATCAATTTACAGGCTGGTCCCATCCTCACGATTTAAGATTTGATAGGTCTAGGGTTGAAACCCAGAATCTATAGCCCGAACAAATCCCAAGGCTGCTGCAGATCCTGGGGCCACATCCTGAGAAGTACAGGTCTAAGCAAAAGCACAGCCCCCTGAGTGCTGCGTGGAATCTGTCGGAAGGGTGCGGCATGGTATAGAGCCATTTCTTATGACGAGTGAAGACAGATGTGTTGTCGATGGCCACTTACAGTGTGTTCAGCCCAGTGTGGAATACTTCACATATATTTCCCCCTGGTCCTCTGAGACTTCAGAATGTAAAAGGTTAGGCGAACATTTATTGGAAGATGAATTTTTAATATTCATAATGTATACACAATAAAAAGTGTCGGCGCCATGAGACAAGTTAGTGTTCCATAATGTAAGAATCCTTTAATTGCAGGCAGAGCCCCTCTATCTTCATTGTAGCCTCATTCCAGAGCTTACAGCCTCCATATTCTGAAAGGCTCTGGAGAGCATCTCTGAATGATAACCATGCGTGGCACATCATCCTGATACATTGTACAGTTATCGCCAAAGCTTTTGGTTATACAACCAAAGCAAAAAAATCATTTCCAAAATTAAACAATGTCTTCAGGGGGCGTGGCAGCGAAGTCCAAGAACGGCTCAGAGCTGTTTGCTACATTCGGTCTTTTCCATGCTGTAAATTCTACCATGGCAGATTCCAGAGTGCTGAGCTGAGATTGCTGAACGGGAGGTGCGTGCCCGTCCACAGCTTTCAGGAGACAGCCAGGCTTAGCTCCTGGGCCTGCTCCCACCACATCGTCTACCTCTGCCTTGATGAGCGTCTGCTCACCTGGTGAGGTTGGTTTATTGTTGGTAGCCGTTTGTGCTGCACCCAAAGATGGTGCTGGCTTCCTGCCGATGATTCAGCAAACAGAGCTGTTGTCCAGCCTGAGGGACGCAGTGCGCATGTACCACGCACGTCACAGCCCGCTCTCGGGGCATGCTAATGAGATACTGGAGGGCGCACCAATCAGGAAGCGGCACGAGTCTCCTGGGCATATATAAGCAGTGCACTTTTCTTCCTCGGGGTCCCCTGCTCAAGAGTACTGTACAATAAATGTTGTTCGCAGAAGAATCCTGTTGCCGCGCGTTGTTCTTGCTGGCGAGACGTTAGGCACGCAACAGTTTATTACTACATATGGCAAATTAAGCTCTACTAACTGTTTAGAATCTCAGTGGTCAGCACAGAGACTCAGTACAGAGGAACACAGGGGAGATCCAAAGAGAAACCCTACTATACACTTGGTTCCACCTTTATCTACGAGAGACATAAGGACCTCATTGGATGTTTAAGACAGCAGACAGTATCTACCTGTCATCTATCAACCTATCTATTTATCATCTATCTACTTACCTCTCTATCCATCTATCATCTATTTACTGATCTATTTATCTATCATCTATCTATCCATCACTATCTATCTACTTATCTATTTATCATCTATCTACTTACCTATCTATCATCTATCCATTTATCTACCTATCTATCTATGTATGTAAAATACACACACACACATAAACACACATATCAAAACGTGGCATCATATTAATCACAGAATACAATGCTTATAACAATATACTACAATAAAGTTATTAGTATCAATGCTCTAAAATGCCAAGACCATTAGTAAATAAAATAGAATTATTTGAACAAAAGTTCCATGCTATAATGACAGTTGGTATAGTAGCTTGCACATCCACTAAGTGGATAACTGGTGGGTAGCGTATAGAACATGGAAACACTGAACAGCAGGTTGACCCACCTCTCTGTGAAATAGGCAGCCAATACCGTGCTCCCTTCCAATGAGTGTCAAGATCCTTTGTCCATTTCATAATGTTATGGTCACTGAAACAGCTATATCTTTTAACATAAGTACATTAAAGATAAAGCCACTGGGGTTAACTGAATGGACCGTTACCACGGTGGGGTTGTGACAGTTTTTGTATCTGTTTCCATAGCCTGACTTTTCATTACAGATTGTGGCAAATGCAGAATAACAAGGCACAGAAATATGTCCTTCCTATTTCTCAGTGAGCTTGCACACAGAAAAGGAAAATTAACATTCAAAACCACGAAGCTCTGAGTCAGCACTCTTTCAACACGTGAGAACTGATTGCGCAGCTCAGTTGAAATGAGTATGAAACTGTACATGAGATCACAGCGCTGCACTGTGGGGAAAGAGCCTGAATTTTGATTCCATCTCTTGGTTTATGGAGTACAATTCCACCTCCATCTGAGACAGAAGTTCATGAAACCCAGGCTGGCTTGGAAGTCACTATGTAGCTAGGACTGGCTTTGAACTCGTGCCTTCCTGTCTTTGCCTCCTGAGTAATGGGGCTGCAGGCACCACCATGCCTGGCTTTAACTGATTCTCAGTTCTCAGTTCCTCCATCTGCAAAAGGAAGCAAAGAAGGCACCTGGGATGATCCTTCTATATTGCCTGAGGCCACTACTGATTGCTGATATATCATTAGCTGGTGATTACTAATGCCATCATGACTACAGCTGTCAGAGATCAAGTGTAAAGTCCATTAAAATGTCCTGAATGTACTGCCAGGATTGCCAGGCTCAAAATCCACACTGTTGGTTACAATGACTGTGCCTTTTAATTAGTAGTATCTATATGTGACCACTGGGCATGGTCTTGACATTTATGTAGGAAACGCCCGTGCCTGGATATTGTAACAATGTAACAAGCACTTTTCAATGCTAGGTTCCCCTGTAAGCAAACTGCAAATTAGCCCCTTTGTCTTGTTTTTTTGTTTGTTTGTTTTGGTTGTTTTTTTTTTTTTTTTTTTGGTTGCTTTCCAGGGACATGTAGCCCGGGCTGGCCTTTAACTCATGCTGCAGCTGAATATGACCTTGAACTCCCAATCCTCCTGCCTCTGCCTCCTAAGTGGTGGGTTCTCAAGTGAGCACCACACCTGGCATCTTTTTCACATTCAGAAGCCTCTGGGGAGATCACTGAGAGTAGGTCTGCTTTATAGACAAGGAACAGAGAACTCAGTGAGAAGCCAGAGAATCAACGTCACCAATCCAACATCAGAACATACTACCTGTCCCTGCCACCACAGGACCACAGGTCTCCCTAGAGGAACGCTGGCAGCCTGCCCACTCCTGCTCCTCCCTGAAATGGCTGAGCCATGTGTGAAGCACTGGGGGTTCCAGGTCAGCCAGGGAGACTGGTTTATCTAGAACTCAATGGAGAAAGTAATGTTTGCTCACATTTAACCTGTTTTAAAGGCTTGTAAGTAATGCTCTTTTCTTTCCCATGTCATGTGACCTCAGTCTCTGCCTGTAACTCACTCTGAAGTCTGAGCTGAAACAGGTAAATACATACAAATAAATGAAAGCGCCCTGTCACATCTCAGACGCAGACTCACTCTGTTTAACAAGTGTTCACTGTGACTCCACCATGTCCCAAGGACTCTGCAACTTGCTTCTTAACATGGGTTTTTCTAGCTCCCCTTCTTTAACACCACAGATCCAGTGCACGTTACCCAAGACCTCACAAGTACATATGTGACATGCATGGACCGAGGGGCACAGGATGAAAGGTAACACCCATGGTTCCAGCTAAAGATGGAGACTGAACACTAGACCTGGCAGATCTGTCATGTCTAGGACATTGGTGAGGCCTGCTTCCTACGCTGCTGAAGAGGCCGTATATGGAAAGAGCTTCGTCAGGCAAACAAATGAATCCATTCATGACATGACCTGGCCTTCTGCAAGAGGCACTTGTCAGACACCTCTCCTTAATGTTGGCACAAACATTTAGCAAACATCGGGAGACAGAAAAGTTCTTTTCCTGCTTTGTTCTGTTTCAGCTATAGGTCCATTTATCACCCCCTGCCCGGGAGATGCTGAGCTCGGTGGTGGCAGTGTGATTTGTATATTTCTGATTACCCCGTGATAACGCTATAGAGGAGCATGTGAATAAATGCTGAAAGACAACCCCAAACAAACAAACAAGTGTTTCATGAAAAAAAAATGTTTCCGGCTATACTAGATCCAAAGTTAGTATTATTGGCTTTTGGGAACACAATAGTTTCAGCCAAATTTGATGCAGGAGACATTAGCAGAGGGCAGAAGAGACAGGGAATAGAGAGGAGGGCTGAGAGCCAGCCTGAGGGCTCAAGGTTGAACCAAACAGGAAGAGATGGGAAGCATCAGGCTCGAGCATTAAACTCAGGGCTTTAACTATAATAAAAATAAATAATTTTTTAAAAGTCTCAGATTCACAAATCAGACTCAAAAGAGTGACATCCAGCCAGGCACAGTTGCTAAAGTGCATCCCACTCACATGGGACACAATGGAAGGGTGGGCCACGCCCTGTCATCTGCCTGCAGAAGCTGCAGTTCTGGACCAACACCCATCGGAGGATGTCCATGGGAAGGCCTGGCAGAGAAATCTCTGACTGCTCATGAAAGTCTGAGTTCTGGCCTATGGCTTCCGGCTTTGTATCTTCCAGGGGAGCCTGGGAAATGCTTTAATATTTAGTTTGTAAAGTTAACAGGGTTTCACAAAGCACAGGCTAGCAAGGAGCTCGCTATATAGTGGAGGATAACCTTGAACTCTTGACCCTCCGGGCTGCCTCTCCCCCCCAAGTGCTGGGATTTCGGGTGTGCACTGCACACCAGATATTTTATTTACACTTAAAAGAAGCAAATATTAGAGGTATAGGTCAAAATGTCTCTGTTGGAGACCAGTCCAGATGATAGACAGTCCTGCTGCTTGAGTTTGTCCTCTCGGGGTCTAGAGAAGGGCAGCCCCGACCGTCTGATTGGCATCCATTTAACCCCCTCAGAGTGGCTCTGTAACAAGTAAATGGCTGCATTACACCAACTGCACACACATTTCACAAATCAGTGTGCAAAGACATTGACATTAAACCAAGATTAATAATATGGCAATTTCCTTAAGACACAAAAGCCGAGCCGGCCCCACCCACAGGGGGATGATTAGGGAGCCTCCAGAGAACCTTTCAAACCAGAGCTGTCCCTGACAGTCCCCGGACCCTCTCTGTGTGCCTCAAAGAGATGGGCTTCATCAGGACTTCACACTTCCAAATAAGAGCAGCTGTTTACTTTTTCTTTAGTATCTTCCACCACTGAGGCTCTGGAATGTGTGCTGGTGTGTTTAGCCAGATCTGTTACACAAGCTTTCCTGTGGGAAGGAAGATGTGTGCAGCACGTGACTGCCGTTCCCAGCACACGGCGCTGTGC
Source organism: Micromys minutus (assembly GCF_963924665.1). Lineage (NCBI taxonomy): Eukaryota > Metazoa > Chordata > Mammalia > Rodentia > Muridae > Micromys > Micromys minutus. The sequence goes on from NC_137972.1 coordinate 3,327,307, forward strand.
GGGTGATGACTTGCCTTTCGGAGCCGACCAAGATGAGATGAAATCTGCAAACTGGCTGGGTCAGGGAGTCCCCTAAATCCTACGGGAACTCCGTTTTCCTTGATGCTTCTGCCAAAGAGAGATTTCTGCTAAAAACTGGGAAGATGCGAGAGAATCGAGCTAGGACTCAGTAGCCCCAACATGGACGTTTCAAAGGCTTGTCTGAAAATGATTTTCAGTGAGTCATCGCTCTGAGCCAATGGGAAACACCCACATCTATCTCAGAGTCCGTCTGACTTACAGCGAAGCCTCGAAGCAGGAATTCTTCCTTGTGGCGTCTTCTCTCAGGGTAACACAGACTTGCGTGTTTGGGTGAAGGTTCTTCCCGGGAACTACGGAGACGTTTTGCAATTACATCCTCAAAAGACTGTGCAAATGCAGACAACAGGCTCTTGAAGCAACTAAGTAGGTGACTGTACGCTGGTCTAAGCACCGACGGGCCAGCAGCTGGCACTTTGAATTAAATGTCCTTTTCTTATCTGCTGGGGGTAGAGCAATGCCTTTGTCTAAAATCCATCCCTACTCATGTATTATTTAAACCATGTCCAAATAAGTCCCCGACTCAGATAAAAGTGACCCGACTCTGTACATATTAGATCATTTGCTTCCAAAATTGCAGTAAGTTTTTTTTTTTTTTAAGTACCCATTCCTTTATAGAAAACCATGCCTTGGGAAAAAAATTGAAATTTAAAAGTTGATGATTCAATAAAGACTTTAAAAGCATCAAGAGGGTCTATTTTGTATGATACCAAAGGTTAAATCACATGAGAACTCCTTATAGAACTCTTTTAACACTGGATTAAATACAGCAAATATCCTTTCTATTAAGTAGCAAGGAAATGAAAGTTGTAAAAAGCAAAGGTCCTACAGAGAGGTGATGCTTAGTGCAGGAGCATGTGGCCCACTCCCAGGTAAGAGGGGACGGCTTGTAATAATGGCATGCATCACGACAGCGTGACAGTGACGTGCACCATGACGGGTCTGGGCATTTTTATAAGCATAAAGATGGAACAAAGAAACCACGGTGGTCAAGCAGGTTCACCTTTACTGTGGCTACACCCTGGCAAGTCTATGAAACAGCTAACCACAAGCCCCGTATGCCTCCAGAATTGTGTCTCAGTTGATGGGGCCTGGGCTGGGGTAGGGTCTTTGAAACTATTTGGGAGATTCTGGAATCTATTAAGAAGAACATGAAAATGGCCTTGATCAATGCTTGATAGTTTCAATAAATAAATTATGGGTTGTGGGAGATGAAGGGCAAATTTTTTATAAAAGGAGATATAAAAATCAGATAAACTAATTGCAACTAGATCTTGTTTTTTTTAATCAAACTGTAAAGAAGTAACTCACAAATTAATTCTTACTAAGAAATTAGCTTTTGTGTGATATTAGAATTTGATTCTGTAATGATCTTTACTGTTTAACTTAAATAGCAAAATATTTTTAGATAGAATGATATCAAGACTGGGCTTTACTTCAGAATAACGTTAAAGGGGTCCATAATGGATCATGAGAATAAACAGCAAACGGGTAAATATGAGTTGTTAATTTTCAGAGCTGGGTAGCAGAAACATAGAGGCTCACTGTGAATTCACATCTTTTTCGAGTCTTCATGGTGAGTGGGCTAAGAGAAGAAGTTATATAAGCTTATAAAACCATTCAGATGCTGGGTAAAACCAAACTACTCGGAAGATACACTCAGATAGGCCACACTGGGTTATCACACAGTGTCTCTTAAAAGATGAACTGGCAAGCTAAAATTCGTAAAGACACAGAGAGCTAATTTATCAGTGAAGGCCAGCACTTGTATTTGCTTTTGTACATACCATAAAAACCAGCCCCAAACTATAAGAATTCCTAACAATAAGGCTGGAGTGATGGGGCAGTCAGCAAAGGGTTTGACCAGTAAGCGTGAAGACCTGACAGAGTTCAGTTCCCTCCAAACCCACAAGGAAAGAGCCAGATGCCGTGGTCCTTGCTTGCAATCTTGGCACAGAGATGTGGAGGCAGGAGAGTCCCTAGGACTTGTTGACAGGCCAGCCTAGAATCTGGTGAGGCCTAAGCCAATGAGACCCTATTACAAAGAGGAGGGGGAGGAAGAAGGAAGAGGGGGACAGGAGGAAAATTCGGAGAGGGGGATGAAAGAAATGAAAGGCAGCACTGAGGGTCTGACATCCCTGGGCTCAGACGTGAGAACTTAGCAGATGACAGAAAATCGCTCATCAGGACAACATCTGGCATGGAGAATCGATCGATACGCATCACCTTGCTTGATCTTTAAAGCATTATCAAGGGGCTTCTCTAGCTGACAACATCTTAAAACTACGAGCTAGCTGTACGAGAACGTGAAACAGTAGTAATGTTAGCATAACCTGTGTTTGAGAATCTTTCTACGTGAGGAGGTTAATGTCCCCAGTGGCTGGCAGGCCGTCCTGAACACCTCTCTCCACAAGGCTAGCCGGACACAGGGCTTTTTGTGAAGTAGGTGTAAGGCAGGGAGAAGGGGAGAGAGGCTTCGGGGAGGTCTCGGCGTGGAAAAATCTGTGAGACTGGATGACTGAAAGAGAATTATTTATTGGGGTTCTGGGACACAGTTGCTTTGGCTACCTGAAGCATGTTCTTTTTAAAATTATAGTTGGTCTCTCAGAACCATGACCAAAGACCAAAAGCCTTCAACAAACATCCAATAAACTACTGTTGCGGGAGTGTTTAGACCCTCGGTTTCAGAATCAGGCTGGAGAACAGACAGCATCAGAGCCAGGCTCTCCCGAGACACCTTCCCTTGCCCTTCACAGCCTTGAGTATCCCTCCCACAGGTTACACCGCTCTGCCTCCCTCCCACCTTCTCTCCCCAGCAATTCTCACAGGGCCTCAGCTTTGACAACAGCTGAGTGGGAGAGAAGGTACAGCAGCCTAGGCCTAATGGTGCAATCAGAGTCCCTGTCCTGCCGCCTAAGAAGGGCCAACGGGTGGCATTCCCCCCTAGTTGTCAGAGTGACTAACACAACAGTAATCCCCCTCTTTCTCTTGTCCTGTTATCATCTTCCACTCCAGAGAGAGCCTTGATAACAGCTTATCATAAAGGGTCTATAATGGTAACGTGACAGTGACCGCTGGATCAAACACCTTCCAAACAGGGTCGGAGTGAGATGCCACTGAGAGGGCTTCATCCAGAGCTCTCTCAACCACTCTCAGATGAGGGCAGCCCAGCCAGGGGGCAGCTGCTTACTTCTGTACTGACAGATGCCAGTGATCTCAGTACTCCAGCGGATGCTTTATTGCTGATAACCAGTTACCTATGGGCCTTTTGCCACCTCAGTAGAGGCAGCTTGGGAGCATTCCTGTCTGTGCTGGAGAGGAAAGAGCTATGATTCTGAACATGTTAATGTGTGAACATCAACATTAGGTCAGAAACCAAAGGGGAGGGCTGTGGAGGTGGCTCAGTAAGCATGAGAACCAACACATAACATATACCACAAAGCCCAGCAAGGCCACATGTCCCTAGGGCCATGTGTCCCTAATGCCAGAAAGGGTAAACTAAGGGACATGGCCAGCCAATCAAACCTATTTGGTAAGCTTTAGGTTCCATGAGAGACCCTGTCTCATAAAGTAAAGAGAAGGATTGTGGAAGACACTCAGTGTCAACTTCTGCACCCATACACACACACACACACACCAGAGGAGACACAGGAAGGATCTTGAACTCAGCAGTGATTATGCCCCTGATTAACTTGGCAATGGGGCCAGGCTGACTGCCCTGTATTGCTTTGTGTTGAGATGGCTCGGGCTTTTACAGCACTCAAAGGAGGAAAAACAAAGCCTGGGCAGGGATGCTCATGATGGACAGACAGAATCCCATGAGATGTCCTTGGACTTACATCTAAGTGCTGCACTACCCAGAAGTACTTCTGGACTGGAGGCTGTGGTACAATGAAGTGCATCATGGAGACAAAGCTGAGGATTTGCAACACATTCTATAAATCAAAACATCACTGGCATGTTCAGGACTTGCTGCTAACAGTAGCTGCAAACTCTAAAGACCAGCTGCACCTCAGTTCATTCTCCTTTGCTGCACTAGAATGGGCTGGCCAGAGCAACTTAAGAGAGAGAGGGTTTATTTTGGCTCACGGTTTCAGATGGGCAGTCCCTGATGTCATAGCAACAGGTGATCAAAGGGACTAGTCACATAGGATGGTCACATATATCCTTAGCCAAGAAGCAGAGAGAGACAGATGCTGAAACTCAGCTACCATTCTCCATATCCCACAGCTCAGGATCTGAGTCCAGAGACCAGCACCAACCACTGTGGGTCCATCGTGTTTCTACCTTAACTAAAGTAATCAGGATAATCTCCCACCCCAGGACTCATTGAGGTCCATCTCCCAGATGACCCCAGGTCTTGTCAAGCTGCAGCCCCCCCCCAACTCTCACCCCCATGTGCTTGCTCACAAGATTATACAGCCAGTGAGATCCTTTGGTTACTCTCATGACCGTGTTTGCGAGCTGGATCCCTTTGATTTTTAACTTAACAGAAACTTAACAAAGACATGATCAGTAACTGCACTGAGAGCAATAGCTTTCCAAACCCAACCACCCCCCAAAACCCAACTGCTCCCCAAACCGAACCACTCCCCAAACCTACAATCACCATGTCACCTAAGCAACATAATCCCCAACCTAATCCAAGTACTCAGTGCCCCTCTCCAAGGAAGCTTTTGCAACACACAGAGACCATCACAAAAAACCACAACTCAATAAGGTGCAAAGAACAGCTAAGCCTGGGTGCTGAGACCTGTGGATGCATCATCCACCACACAATTCCTACAGCCAAGTCTTGGGGACACTGCAAAAGCCAGAGGACCAAGACATCTTCTGTGACTCCTGTGCGTCTCCTAGAGATAACTGGGAAGTATCTATCGCCCATGATACTGCAGCAATATGGCTTCCTAAACAAGACCTGAACATGGACAGTAACAACAGACATGTTGTATTTATACACAAAACATATACCTCTATGTGACAATAGCAATAAAAGGAGAGGAGGCCAGGACTTTGAGGGAGGTCATGGGGAAAATTAGAGAAAGGGAGATAATGGGATTAAATGATCGAATCATAGAAAAGAAAAACAAAGAAAAAGAAACCCAAAAACCATGTCCTCCAAATGTTCCCTTAAGGCATGAGTTGACACCTCCCCCCAGACAAATCTCCCCCTAGACACATACACACACACATACACATAGGTGCATATAGACGCCCCCCATGAAAAGCAGAGTGGGGAGGATAATAAAATAGCCATGAAATTGTAAGACCCCATCCAGCACCATATTCTGACTGGCTTTTGCGATAAGCACTTCAGTTTAACACGATCTAGGCTTCCAAAGTAACCTATACTTTCCAGTGAAACGGTACCTAGTTAAGCCCAGTGACTAGTCTACTTAGGGGATGCAAATGAAGCTGGTGGACTCATCTGTTTTTGTGGTTGCAATTGCTACTTAGTATTATTTAAAAGATTTATTTTGTGTGTATGTGAGGAGGTGTCTGTGTGCGCATGTGTGTGTATGCATGTACATGTGTGCGAGCCCACGTGTATACATGCCTACGTGTGTTTGTATGTATGCACGTGTGTGTGTGTGTGTGTGTGTGTGTGTGTGTGTGTATGGAACTGTATATGCAGGTACCTAAGGAGGCCGGGAGGCGTCAGATCCTCTGGATCTGCAGTTATGGACTCTGACCTGCGTACTGGGAACCCAACTCCGCTCCTCTGAAAGAGCAGCAAGCCAAGCCCTGGCTCCAATCTCGGGTCACGATAAAGCAACTTGATGAATTCTGAGTATTTCTGGAGCCCTGAACCACAGCGCACTGGAAGCAAACAAAACCTCTCTGCCCTTCAGCATCCAGCTCCATTGCTCTAAAATGGCCGCACTGATGTCCAGACAGAAGCCTTGGGAATATCAAGCTGGAGATAAACAAACTTCATTGTCACATATGATGTGTTGGGGGACGCATAGGGGCTCAGTGGGTAAATACAGCACTTCCCTTTCATTCTGATTACCCCAAAAGCCTATATACTAAATTACAAAGACATCAAAACAGATGATTCAGATGATTCCAGAGACTGACCTTCTGGGTGGATATTCTGATTGGCACACATCCACGTGAGAAGGGTTTTTAAAACATTGGAATTTCCTCACTACTGGAGGAAACATCTTTAGCTCTCTTTCCCTCTCTCCCTCCATCTCTCTCTCTCTGCTTCTGTGTCTCCCTCCCTCTGTCTCTTTCTCCCTCCCTCTGTCTCTCCTCTTCCTCTCTCCCTCTCTTTCTCCTTTCTCTCTCTGTCTCTCCTTCTTCTTCCCTCCCTCCTTCTCTTCTTTCTCCGTCACCCCTTCTCTTCTCTCCCTCTCTCTCTCCTCTCTCTCTCTCTCTCTCTCTCTCTCTCTCTCTCTCTCTCTCTCAACTTTCCCCATACAGTTCTGAACATCTTAGGATTCTGGTCAGTCCCAACCTTGTTCTTACACTCCTGGAATCCTCAAGTATCCCATGCTATTTTCATTAAAATTAATTTTTGTATTTGATGTGAGAACCTCACATGGTTATCAAATTATTTCCTTACTAGTTACCTATCGTGTGTGTCCCGTGGGGATTGAATCAGCCCTGTAATCATTATTCTTAGTTCCGACAACCCTGTGACAGTCAAGTAATGAAAAGTATTTCCCACTGGTACTTGAGGTACTGTCTTGGGTTTGGGAACACATATTAAAAGTCCCAATATGAAAAAAAAAAACAATGAATTACTGTGCAGTGTGTTCCTAAAATATTATTGAGGATTTAATTTTTCAAATGTCAGAACTCTTCTGTGGAAACTGACAGTACCTGAGTTTCCTGACTGGATGAAAACTTCAGCCTTCTGTTCTCTCAGCCTCCTCTAGTCATACATCCCAACTGACAACTACACCTTCAGCCTGGCTTGCTCTGTGTTCTAGACCTACTTGTAAATTTCACAGCAAATTCTCACGAGGCTCCTGGTGCTTAAAATTCTCTCTCAAAACAGACAATCAGCCTGTCTGCACCACTGTCTGGTCTCCAACCAGATCTGAAACTTCTGAACACGCCTGTATTTTGGATCCCTTGGAGAAATTCGAAATTGGAATGTTGACATTTAATGAACATTTTCGAGTCTGTATTTTGAGACAGGGTGTCACCATGTTGTTTAGACTGGCCTGGAACTTGCAATCCTCCTGCATCAGCCTTGTACGGCTGTAATTATTGGCATGTACCACCATGTTTGGCATTGTTCTTGGAGTCACTGATATGACTCAATCATTAGATTCACACAGTTTCGTGGCTGAGGCTGAAGACAGGAAGCATGGCTCCCTTCCTTTTAAGCTCTTGCATTGAACTCTCTGACATGGTCACTATGACACAAATCTAGGAGTTTGGATTCCCGTGAGCTGGACTTGGGGACAATGGAGGGAGAGATTGGGTGGGAAGTTAAAGAACTCAGCGGAAGGTAGGGTGCAGCGGCAATCCCAGCCCTCAGGAGGCAGAGGCAGGAAGATCTTTGTAAGTTCTCCCCAGTCTGGTCTACCCGGTGAATACACGCAGGCCACCTGGGCCCTAGACACAAGAACATCCCAGCATCCTTGGGGAGGTGAGGGAGAGAGCAAGCTCCAAGACTGACTTCAGTGCACAGCTGCCAAAGGAAAGATCACTGCCCAGCTCTGAGAAGTGAATGGAGCATGTGGGACTTGAAGGAAGATTGGGAGTTCAGGGCTAGCCTTGGCTACATAGAGTTCATACATGAGACCCTGCCTCAAATTCCAGACATAAAATTAAAATCTAGAATGATGACCTGGTTCAAACACTAAGCAGGTTAAAAGGCCCAAGAAGGAGCCTCTTTCCTAGGTGTCCTGCCTGCTCTCCCTCAGAGAGATTCTCATCTTATTATCATTGGTGATTTACAACCTCGGCCATCTACAAAGGACTCTGAGCCAATATCATGGTTTCTACTGCAGCTCCGGTCAACTCTTCCCTTTCCTATACAGAAATCCTTGGTAACTGAAGTAAAAAGGTTTCAGCCGTCTGCCTGGTTCGGGGTGAGTAGAGTCACATTTATGGACAGTCACAGTAGAGGACAGGAGGTAGCCTGGTTGGTTTCCCACAATTCCACTGGACTAAAATCTCTAAGCATAAATCACCCAGGGCCTCTTCCCTCTCTGAGCACAGGGTCACTGAGCAAGTTACCCAGGCTCCCGGCAAAGAGACGCCAGCCTGTGGGGTTTGCCCTGACATCCAAACTCCCAGGGAAACATCAACACCCATCCTCAAGAGAAAAGACGCTCTGAAACCTCTCAGCCCACATTCGGGATGCGGACAGGGCTCTGTGGGTTTCGTAGTATGCCTCCCGCACAGGGCAACTATTCAGGGTCCCCCACTATATACCAGACTAGAGTCACTCCACCAAGCGGGACGATGACCCCTGGGAGATCCTCTACGTTCATTGTCATCAATCTCCAGAGAGATTCAGAACGTACTAGGCTAATGTCACAGTGCTGAGGTTGCTAAATGGTGCCCTGGCTGGGGACCGAGGAAGGTGAGATGGCCAAACCGATACCTCCTTTGGGGCTCAAAGTGATCTGTGAAACACAGGGTTTAAGAGGGGACTGTTCTGCCACCCTGGAGATGAGCCAAGGGTGCTCCTACCTTGAAGAAGGCCACCACCAGTGACTGTTCCCTTAACAGCTAGAGCAAGGAGGCAGATCAAGGGAAACTATGGGCTGGTACTGTGCCAAGGGCTTTACACATAATAACTTGTTGGCTCCTCAGGATGAACTCAAGGGCTGGAACTTACTGTGTTATCAGTAAAGAAATGGAGGCCGGGCTGGGGGGCAGGCTCAGGGTAAAGCACCTGAAGCACAGAGAATGGACGTGAGCTCTAATCCCTAGCAGCCAGTTAAAAGGAGCAGACAAGAGTCTGTCCTCACCATCCCATACGCAGAGACAGGGACACACTGGGGGCTCCATGGCCAGCTGGTCTAGCCCATTTGGTGAGTGTTTAGTTCAGTGAGAGTCTGTCTAGGAAAAGAAAAATGAAAAAAAAAAAAGATTGAGAAAGACATCACAATGTTGCCCTCTGACCTCCCTCCACAGGTGTAAGTGCATGCCTTTCTTTTCAGCACATGTATGCACTCATGAACACAGACACACGAGCACACATGCGCGCGCACACACACACACACACACACACACACACACACACGCACCCTAAGACCCTCCCCCCACCTCAACTGTAACCTAGAGACATTAAATATCTTGCCCACAGTTATTCGGCAAACAACATCTAAGCCAGGACTCAGCACCAGGTGCGGTGTTTACACACCTGTCCTCACCATCTGTCCGGAGACCAACCACGGTGTGGTCAGACAAGCACAGGGTGCCTGTGTCTGAGAGACAGTGACACACTGCCCACAGCCCTCCTCCTGCTGAGATGAGACATGGCCCCACAGGGCTTCTCTGAGACTCCCTGGGGGAGGGGCAGTCCCTGCTGGATCTCCATCCTACCCAGATTCTCCACTGATAGGAAAGCGGAGCAGGGCCCAGAGCTGTGGGCAGACTTCAAATTCATCCTGGTACGAAGAAGGAACAAGAAAAAAAGAGAGCTCTCCCCTGTGCAAGTCCTTCTTCATGCCACATCCACAAAGCCATCAGGAATTTCGCCAGGGCTTTTGACTCTGGAAGCTTCAGAATTTGTGTGTCACACCATAAACATTAAAACATGACTTTGTTCCCCCTAATGAATTCATTTCTTTGGAGCTGGTCTTTCTGAAGTTGAAATAAAAGCTGGTATTCAAAACCAGCCTCGCTCCTTGCTCTTCCCCTTTTCTTGGCCTTCGAGGGCAGATTATTTCCCCCGGAGTTATGTTGACAGCCATCGAGCGACTAAAATACCCAGCGAGAGGTTATTTTTAAAATCATTTGGCTTAGAAAACTCCAATCACGATAATTTCAAGGGAATTCTCAGTACACAAATTAAACATTTTAAATTACTCTGCAAAGATTTGTGAGTTTGGATGATCTTAATTTAAAAATATCTGCATCTATGCATATGCATCAAGTGTCTTCAAGTTCTGTCCCATACACAACTATTTTCGGTATGTGTGTGTGTGTGTGTGTGTGTGTGAGAGAGAGAGAGAGAGAGAGAGAGAGAGAGAGAGAGAGAGAGAGAGAGAGAGAGAGAGAGAGAGAGAGAGAGAGAGAGGGAGAGAGTGGTCAGCAACTGTAACAGTCAACAGAGATGGAAGGCCTAGGGGCCCATCCTTCTTCCTGACTCTGCCACGTTTACCCTCTGGGCTTGTGGACATCATTAGCCAGCCCAGCCTGTGATTGCTTTCCCAGCTCATGACCTTGGGCGGGGTCAGCCTGGTTTCTCTAATTTGAGGACTGTCCCATAAGATGTGGAGGTGCAAACACGGGGAAGGTCCCTGGCAGGGCAGGCATACGGTAGGCATTCTGTACACCGTATCTGTTTTCCTTTCCAGAATTCACACACCAACTCAGAGCACTAAGGTGCAGAACTAGGATAATCCCAAATGCACTCCTTCGTAGCCAGACAAGCTTCAGCCTGGCTTACGCTGTGTGGATCGAGACCTTGTTTGCTGTGTTCTCCTGCCCTGTCACGGGAAGCGCTTTCATGAAGCCTAGGAGGAACTGTAGTTTAACAAAACCAGTGTGTCAACTCCAACTTAAGGTTTTCCTACCCGGCTTTTAGCAAGACGATCTTCACCCTGTGCTACTTATGTGCAGACAGGCAGGAGGCCTGAGGAACCGGACAAGGACCAAGCCGCGCAGGGTGGGCCTGCAGCTTTGAGGCTGTGCAAGAAGTTCACAGGGCCTCCCCTGTAGATTGAGTCAGGGCCCTGGGAGGAGCAAGAAGCCTCAGGCAGGAGGAGACCAGAATCCTGATCCCAACCTTGCTTGGGGGAGCCCAAGTGTGCCCATAGTCAGTCTCCAAGCAGTTAGGGGTGCAGCTGGGGTGGGGGCGCATGCAGCTGGGTTAGTCCCCACTCCACCATGCGGCTGGCATGCCCGCTGGTGATTAGGCCAACAGACTTGATGCTTACAATGATCCCAGCCCAGAACGGAGTGTCTCTGACTAGCAGGGAGGGGCTGATGCTCGCCATGAGGAAGCCCAGCACGGTCACCGCGATGCCCAGGGCCAGCTGCAGCAGAGCCAGCAGCAGAGGGAAGCGGCAGCCACAGCAGGTCCGTGCCTCCTCTTCCACCAGCTCCTGAGCCCCCGGGCCCTGCTTGCGCCCCATGTTCACGCCGTGGTGCCTGGGCCTGGGCCTTGGTGCTGGGCCTGCCTGGTCAGCTGCGACTGGGCTGGGCTGAGCAAAAGTGGAAAACACTGGCAACCCAGGAGCCTGCCGAGGGGGGCCCGAGGGGGGTCGCCAACTGCCAACGCACAGGGACCTGGCGCCCAGGGCCCGTGTGATAGGAATGCTAGCCTGCTTTGCTTTTTGGGTTTCAAGATAAAGTGATGAATGCTGAAACCGCTGTTTAATTAATAGATCACTGAATCCAAAATGGGCTCAACCGCACTAAAAGCTGTGGAGTCATTGACAAAAGTTAAATGGAGATTTAAAAAATCTGTAATCCAATTTACAGGGAAGGGAGGGGGAAGAGAGGAAACTTGGAAGGAAGGGAGGGAGGGTGAGAGAAAGGAAGGAAGGAAGGAAGGAAAGAAGGAAGAAATAGAAAGGAAGAAAAGAAAGAAGCAGCAGGGAAAAAAATAACGAAAACAGAAAAGAAAAAGAAAAAGCTTTTTTTTTCTTACTGAGGTACTTGCTTTCAAAATAATTGTTCCTGGCAGGTGAGGAGACTGAACAGGTAAAACCTGGGACCTCAGTTTGACCCCCAGGATCCACGATGGGAGAGAACCGACTCCTCAGAGTTGAATCCCTGACTCTCGTGTGACGCTCATATCGTACACATGGCTGCACACAATAATAATTAATTAAAACTTCACGATGAAATAACTGTTCGTGTTTGTTTGAAAAGCTCTGTCTCCATCTGTATTTCAGACATGCAGCCCAGGTTGGGCTCAAACTTGCTCTATATCCACAGGAGACCGTGAGTTCTCATTTCTACCTCCACCGATCAAGTGCTGGGCTCTCAGGCGTGTACCCCCTGTGTTTAAAAGCTATAATGATAGAGTCTTAAGGAGACTCAGCATTTGCCTTTCTGTACATCAGTGAGGAAAGATGCAGCTCACAGGCTAGAGTCAGTAGGTCAGAGGTAGGGGCATCTAGGGGAATCTGGGAAAGGGGATAATATTTGAAATGTAAATAAAATATATCCAATAAAAAAACAAACAAAAACCAGAACATGTTTCCCACTGGCATAGACAACCCACCTGATGTGAATCTAACAGACATCACAGAGCCAGCAGATTACCTTGATCAGTTCTTGATCCATGTTAACAGCACAGATCCCAGTTGAGCCTGGTTGGGACTGGGACTGCAGCAGGTGGGCTGTAAGTTCAAGGCTCGGGTGTAAGGGAGTATGGGGACTTCTGCAGAGAAAAATCAAGCACTTGTTTGTGGGTGCACTGTCCGTCCAGAGGTCTTAGGGCTTCTACAGCTTGCAAGACACCACTGCCGAAAGCAGCTTCAGGAGGAAAGAGTTTATTTCATCTTGCAACTCTTCTGCCACAATGTATCAGTGGGAGCAAGGACAGGAACAAACAGAAGCCTTGGAGGAATGCTGCTTATTGGCTTGCTCCTCACACATTGCTCATCTTTCTTTTTCTTTTCTTCTTTCTTTCTTTCTTTTTCTTCCTTCTGTCCTTCCTTTCCTTCTTTCCTTCTTTTTCTTTCCTTCCTTCCTTTCCGTTCTTTCCTTTATTTCTTTCTCTGTTCCTTCCTCCCTTTCTCTTTCTTTCTTTCCTTCTTCATTTCTTTTTGTTTGTTTAAATAGAACTGGGCACCACCTGCTCAGGGAAGTTACCACTCCCCAGGAAGCTGATGTTTCCTCCTGAAGCAGCTTTCTGCAGTGGTGTCTTGCAAGCTGTAGAAGCCCTAAGACCTCCGGACGGACAGTGCACCCACAAACAAGTGCTTGATTTTTCTCTGCAGAAGTCCCCATACTCCCTTACACCCGAGCCTTGAACTTACAGCCCACCTGCTGCAGTCCCAGTCCCAACCAGGCTCAACTGGGATCTGTGCTGTTAACATGGACTAAACTAGATATAGCCAACTTCAACAGGAGAAAACTCAACACTTCTTAAACATTTTACCCCCTAAAATATTATGTTAGAGACATCACTGTTTTTGAGACCTAAAATCTCTCATATTATCTCACTTTATATCGAAAATGACCAGCCCCATCTTTACATATCTTGAGGCATACTCATGGCCCAAGAAGGGAGCCTCAGCTTGACATCCAAGAAATCAGAGCTACCCTGCCAACTACCCTGGCTCAAGGGCTGGGTATATGAAGAACCACTCCACAGCAGGGTGTAGAAGAACACCCTCTTTTTATTATTATCATTTAATTGGATACCTCTGTATTTACATTTCAAATGTTATCCCCTCTTTTAGAAGAGATGCTACAGAGGAGAGGGTGTCCTCCTGCTGGAGGCTGGCTGCCCATGGTGGAGGCCATTCTTTCCCATAACTTAAAGGGAGTCGTTATGACAGATGAGGGTAGAAAATAAGAGAAAAAGATAGAGGCAGGAGTTGCTGGCATTATTTAAGCATCATAAATCAACTGTGCCTAAAGCCACAACCCTCGGGAGCATCTCCTGCTCCCCTACCTCCCCACAGCACTTGTGATTTGGGATTTCAGGTCCTATTTGATACCTGGCTGGCTTGTGGAAATGAAACTCCTGCCACAGCAAAGCTCAAGTGTGTATAGCAAGCAACACTCAGGTTTGTGCTTGAACAGGGCAGTCTCCACGTACCTGACAGAAACAGCCTAAGGAAAAGAAGCCCTGTATCACTTGGCTCATGACTCCAGAGGGTCTCTCTAGAAGTCTTTCTACCATGGCGGTAGAAGTGTGGTAGAGGCAGCTTTCTTCTTTCTCCTTTCCTAGGCCCCCAGTTCATAGTTTTACATCGAACTATGTTCATAATGGGTCTTCCTTGGTCAGCTGATCCTTTCTGGAGAAACTGTCACAGCACACACACCTAGGGTTGTGCCTCAGTGGTCTCCTAGGTGATTCCAAATCTAGTTGAGAGGACAATGAAGGTTGATCATTGCACTTAAGCAGCATGGCAGGACCCACTTAGCTGTGCTGGGAGGTGGCCTGGTGACCAAGTCCGGGAAGTCTTGCCTAGGACACGTACGTGTAAGCACAGTGCAGTCTTAACACTCTGAAGGCTGAAGGATGCGTTCCTCTGCTGAGCCTTGTGCCTTTTACTGTTCCTTCTTCATGCTCCGTGTCCTCACTGAAGAGACACTAGCAGTGGCCCTTAATGTTCCCATCAACTGTTAGAGGAAGCCGAGCTCATGATCCTGATGTGACACTAACGCATGCTAGCACAGAAGAGTGTAAGGCTGGGTAAGCTGAAAAGAGCCAGGCTGCTAAGCTGGTGTTTTTCATGAGGAAGCTGCATCTGAAGAGGTGGGCACTTACTGACAGGAAGGTGGAATCTCTGATCCCTGCCACCAGAGCATCAGGCTCATTAAAGCCTGTGTCTGGGGGCAGGTCTCTCCCTGGTGGGTGATCAGATCCAGGAAAGGGGGCTGGAAAATGTCATCTGCACTTTTCAAAGAACTGATATTTCCACTGATAATTCGAGCCTCGCTCACAAAGGACATAAAGGAAGGGAGTGAGGAAGTGCGGCTCCATTTCCGGCTTCTTCCCTTGCTGTTTCCGGGCGTCTCTGCACACCAAGCAGGAAAGGATAGAGCAGAGCTGAGGTCTGGGGTCCAAGTCTTCCCTTAGGGTGTCCCAGTATTCTCTGGGGTGTCTGAATGGCAAAGCACAGTGTGGGGGAAATGATGAATGGGTGGAGTAGTAGGTTAAGGATTGGCAGTGAATGCTGGAGGGAGGAGGGAGGAGGGAGGAAGGAGGAGGGAAGAGGGAGGAGGGAAGGGGAGGGGGAGGAGGGAGGTGGGAAGAGGGAGGAGGGAGGACGGAGGAGGAAAGAGGGAGGAGGGAAGGGGAGGAGGGAGGTGGGAGGAGGGAGGACGGAGGAGGTCTCTGAAGATCTCAGTGCTGAGCTCTTCCATGTTATAGCTCTTTCAGGGGACAATCAATGATACAGCTCTCCCAGACAGTATTCAATGACTTGTGCACATACACTTTATTGGGGGTAAACAAGAGATGAAGAGTCCCCCATTTCAGAGGCATTCCTTAGGTGCTGTTTTCATACCTCCCTCCCTTCTTCCTTCTCGTTTTTCCTGCCTCCCTTCCTTCTGTTGTTTGACAATATTTCTATACAAGCCTTAGAGAGTGGAAAGGGGTTCCTCTGAGGGTGAAGTCTCATTGGATGCCATTGAAGGTTTGGGGGAGACCTCATTTGCATGGAGAGGCATTCCAGGAAGTTGAACCTGTGATTTCCATTAAGGATTTCCCTCAGGTAGAGTATTGGGGTGGGGTTCTCCAGATAAGGTAAAGGAAGTTCTGCTGGGAAAGGGAGTTCTTGGTCTTCCCCTGAGCTCAGGGGAGCTGTCTGGACTTTCATGGTTTCCTTACTTTGGCTGCCATTAGTTCCCTTCCTGGGATGAACATATATTTCTTCACATCTCCTTAGAAATAGTGCCAAACAACAGAAGGACAGGAGGCAGGGAGGGAGGGAGGGAGGGAGGGAGGGAGGGAGGGAGGGAGGCAAACAGCCAAGCCATGCAACTAAGGATTGTCTCTGAAATGGGGACTCTTCATCTCTGTCCATGTATTAAGTCGCATGTTTATTTGGTAAGACTACAGTTATTACAAAGTGTTCAGAATTTCCCCTCAGGAACTTTAGACAGTGGTCGTTTAAGATAATTACCATTATTACTTAATTCTGTGGTACGCCTAGAATATGACCTTCATAGTTTTAAATTGTAATCGATACCCTAGAACAGAGATTGGGATAGAGATGCTGACTTCACCCCAGCACTTATACACATTCACCCCAAGTTCTCAGGAAGCCTTCACGCTGTGGCTGACCAAATGGTTGGATGTTGGAATGAATGAATGAATGAATGAATGAATGAATTATACAATGCTTCAGATAATCAGCTTGCCCATGACCTCACTACTGGCAAATGTCAGTGCTGGCTGCAAATCAGCTTGGCCTATATCTAACACTCACGGCCTCACCTGGTTACTGCCAAAGGCCAGTCACTTACGCTGAGTCCATCCTTTGCAAATACTGAAAATAGTGGGGGCCAGAGGGTGGCTCAGTGGTTAGCAGCCCTTCCTCCTCCTCGTGCAGAGGACCAGTGTTTGGTTCCCAGCAAACAAACCTGTTGACATGAGTTGCAGGAGTTCTGACGCCCTCTTGTGGTGTCTGCAGGCACAGGCATGAACAGGACAGTCAGTTACATGTGCAGACACACTTCTTAAGTTAAAAAAAGTCTATTTTAAAAAAAGAAGAAGGTTTGGGGATTTAGCTGTGGTAGAGCACTTGTCTAGTAAGCCCAAGGTCCTGGGTGCATTCTTCAGCTCAAAAACCAAAACAAAACAAACAAAGAAAAATAATTGGGTGGTTAGCATTTAAAGACAGTTCTTGAAAAGGTCATTTCAAAAGTTCTTTGAGCAGCACCCATGCAGTGCAGGGACCCTTTCAAACAACTGCTCTGAAGAAGGCAGGCGGCTCTGGATTTATTTGTGCATCTGCATCTGCTTCCAATCACCCTGTGTCACCTTCTCATAACTGTCCCCCACGCGCCTAAGCCCCAACCTGCCACTCCCCTTGGCAGATGCCCTGGACTCAGTCTACAGGTTTCAGTCAGATGGTGACCTCTCAGGACAAATGGTGATGACTCCTCAGGCCTCTCGGGGTCCAACTGCCTACCAAGCACAAAAGCGGCTAAACTTTGGTCTCTGATTAATGTCTCCACTTTCATAATCAACTGTGTTTAGATAACACTGCCATCTGACAGACAGTTCCAAAGGAAACTATGGTTTTCCACTGTGTTCCCATGGCATGCCCTATTTTCAGCCTCCAGTGAGAAAACACAACTATAGAATCACCCAGTCTTAAAAATAAGACATCATAAAGGGCCATGACGGTCAACCAATCCCTTACCAGCAACGAGAAAGTCCTCAACCTCCCCTCGGTAATGAAGAGGCATGGTGTTGGCTGTTATCACATCTCCATGAGAAAACACAGGGTTCTAGACAGAGCAGATCAGGGAGACGTCGCCTGAGTGGTGTCTGGACCGATACTCAGAACAGCACTGTAGACAAAGGAGCAGAGAGAACTAGACTTTACAGGGAGGGGACTTCCCAGGCCACAGTGGCTTTGCCGTAGGACACAATAAGAATGGGCTTTGAAGACACAGCAAGTTTGCGCCTTACCAGAGTCTCTGCCATGTCTGATCCGTTTGCTTTCCCCGGTACTGGCTGTGGAGTGTTCTCGAGGGTCCAGCTAACCACAGTGCTGGGGAAACGGGCTAAGTAATGAGTCAGGAGGGGGCTTGCTTCTTCATCTTTGAGAAAGGACTCATGATCACGCTGCCTCCAGGAGGCTTGGAGTACAGGTGCTGGCCACGACACCCAGTCTGTTTATTGAATATATTTTTTGAGGTAGGTTCCCACCCTATAGTCCAGGCTTCCTTAGAGCTCACTATATGACCTAGGCTGGTGTGGACACATACCAATCCTCCTGCTTCAACCTGGAAGTGTCGGGGTTTCAGAGAGGCTCTCTTGAAAATGTGCCTGTTTCCTTCCCAGAGGAACAAACACTCGAATAGCTTTCCAGTTGTTTGTTTCCATTTGTCTCCCATTGCTGTGCCCGTGTGAACACCTGCTGGACACAAGCACACAGGGTTCTTCAGTGGCTGTTGGGCCCCTGGCTGTGTGGAAGAGGGTGTGGGAGTCAGAAGTTGAAACATAAATGTCTAGTCCCCTTCTCATTCTTCTCTAGAGACCTCAATCACCTTTCAAGTTTCTGTGCATCTTAAAATAACATTACCTGTATACTAAAAAAAAAAAGTATCTTGACACAAATTACTAAAACTTAAGTCTAAGTTGTCAGTTGGGGAGGGAAGCCTGGTATGTGTCTACTTTTAACCTGGAGGGGAGACGTACCTCCTACTTGTCCTGCTGAGTTTACACTTTGTGGCAGGGGCTCCTGTGTGTCATTCCGTAGGATGGAACTTTTGGGGGTTGTGTGGGAGGTGACCTGTTCCAGAAAAGAAATCTAGCTTGCTACAATGTGTCCGATGGTGTGAAACAATGTTCAGCGCCTTCAGCCTGAATTCGCCGGAGTAGACCGTTTTGAGTACCCCAGGACTCACTGTGCAGTCTCCTTAGCAGTTTCATGATTGATTCACACCTCCAGAAGGAAACAGGAAAAGGGAAAGAAGTTCATCAACTTCTCCCGACTCCTTTATCCTTCCTTCTACCTTGTTCCAAGCACGGCTGAGGTCTTGGGAGAGACCAGAAAACTACCCAGTACATAGCCTCTAGTGGGACCCACAGGACCCTTCTCACTGAAAGACAAGAACAGAAGTGGGTATTTCACTAATGGTACACAGGCACACTTGCCTGACCGAAACTGTTCTGGGGGTTTCACTGCCTAAGCTGAGCATCCCTGGAGAGACACGACATTGTATGTGGCTGTATGAGCATGGTAGGCATGGCTGGGTGGCTGGATTACCCTTGTTGCTTCCTTCACTAGGAATGACTTTTAAAATGGTTTTTAATGACCACTGGCCACTGTGCTAGCACAGCTTTCCAAGGCCCTTTGGAGGCTTTCAAGCTCAAAGCTGCACAGCGAAATCAGTGCTTCTGATCCATAGCTTTTAGCAACACGCTGGCAGGACCTCTGTTGGCCGATGCTTTCAGGAGTAAGGTGCCCTAAGCACATGTGCGACGCTGCATCCCTTGTGAAAACAGACCTACCTTGCTCTGGAACCCTCTTCTGCCAGACGGCCACTGTGCTGTGTGCTATGGGACCCTGGTCCTCTGTCCAGGAAGAGGACATGGTCACTGTGAAGGAGCTCCAGCCATAGGAAGACACTGAATCCCTTCCATTCCATCTCCACTGTCTGGTTACTGGTGGCTCTCTCCTGGAGCTCCTGTGACGACACATCTATGGCTGTACCTCTCACTCAGCAGAGCTGTGTCCAGTGAGCCTTTGCCAGGTGGATGATGTAATCTGGTCCAGATAACCTCATCAGGTCTTTACAGGTCTTGTAATGCTAAGCTCCTCGTGAAACATTCAGCTTTTTATCCCATAACAGACTCAAGGAGAACACAGCAGGGGCCAGGTTTACTGGAAACCTGTATGGAGAAGACCGGGCAGGTGGGTGGTGGCATCTCCAGGCTTCCTGAGTCTGTGCTGCAGAACCACAGGGCACCCAGGCTGGACTCAGTCTGCTCCATTTTGCTGTTTCCTGACCTAACCTGTCCTATATCTATGTTCCCATCATTTGACAGTTTCACATGTATCTGTAACTTGGTCGTTAATCTTTCTCAGACATATTCCCACTGGGCTTTGCTTCTCCCTACACCCTTCCCAAGGGCACTTCTCTTTTCAAAGCTGTTGTCTGTGCTGGTTTTTGTTGTTGTTGTTGTTGTTGTTGTTGTTTTGTTTTGTTTTGTTTTTGTTTTTGTTTTTGTTTTTTTGTTTTTGTTTTTTTGTTGTTGTTTTTGTTTGATCAGGTTTGCCTGCACAGTCCCAGGTGGGAGGTGGCTCAATTAAACAGGAACTGCTTAACGATGGAGTTAAGCACTACTGAAGAACATCCTCCCAAACTTTAACCAAAGAATTAATAATTTGTCCTTCTTGTTTCTTCTCTAATTCACCTTGCTCCTCATACCTTCTCACCTGCACCATCACCACACAACACTGATCCATCCGCCGTCCATAACATAGCTGGGTCCTAAACCCTATGCCGCCATCTATAAATCTTATCCAAGCACACTAGTGCCTCCCCTCTCACTCTTAGTGATGAAGTATACAAAACATAAGGTACATAGAGAGAAATGAAGGAAGGGGTGGGTGCTCTGATGGTTCAGCCTTTCTGTAAACTGGGCTGCATTTGGAATCACCTGGGAGACACACCTCTGGAATCACCTGGGAGACACACCTCTGGAATCACCTGGGAGACACACCTCTGGAATCACCTGGGAGACACACCTCTGGAATCACCTGGGAGACACACCTCTGGAATCACCTGGGAGACACACCTCTGGAATCACCTGGGAGACACACCTTTGGAATCACCTGGGAGACACACCTCTGGATGTGTCCATTAGCATGTTTCAGAGAGGATCAGCTGAAGAGGTAAGACAGAGGGAACGCAGGCAACTTAACTATGCCACAAGCACTCTCTACTCTCCCGACACACGGAGAGTCCAGGGCATGCACAGTGCTCACAGTTTGAGGAAACCCCTCAATGGCTAGCCTCTTTTGACCCTCACGGAGTTCAAATCAAATGGGATCTCTGGAGACTTTCATCCACTCCCCAGTCCCTCCTCCAGAGTGACCTTGACTATGGCCATAGAGTAGGGTGACTCTTTAAGACTGAATGTCTTGGAGGACTATAAGACAAGTGCCCGCTGGCCCAGTACATACCCGAGTGCTTAGAACCACCTGTCAGCCAATCACACATCTAAGACTCGATGCATCTCTGCAGGAATAAGAGCCACCAAGAGTAGAATTCTAAGGTCCAGCAATTCTCAGGGATTCCTCAAAGAATTCTCCTAAGAGGAATCCCAAGGGAAGGACGGAGACATGGAGACCATGTACCACCTTCTGACATCATCTTTTTTACATCTTCTCTCTGGGCCCTTACTGCAACTCAGCATTCCCCAGCCACCAAGTGTAGCTATTCAAAACGTTTAATTACTCACATCTGTCATGCACGACACTGCATCTCATAAGGAAGACGGCATACAAATACATGATGTACTTTGGGCAACCCCCTCTCCTTCCTTGCCACATCCTGAAACTTTTGCTCTACCAACCTCTCTTCTTGTGTGGGTACTGCCTCACGGTAGTGCTTAGCAAAGAGGTCCGTGGGAAGGTCAGTTTGAAACTTGGACTTCATTCTTAAGGTAATAACTTATGCAAGTACTTGAGAGGCAAGAGAGGTATCTGGATTTGAATTGTGAAAATGTTGTGAGTTACGGCCATGGGCCAAGAGGAGAAGAGAGGAGGCAGGGACACCCAGTGGGAGGTGACCATGATGACCCAGCAGGAACTGGTGAAGCAAACTGAGCAGGAGAATTGGGAACATGGAAAGGGGAAATCTTTCTTACCAGGTTAGGGGTGCTGTCTCCACCACACAGGACAAGGTAGCTCTAGCCCGTGAAAACCAACTGTTTATGGAGGAATGACCACTGTTAATCCAGATAAGCAGTTACAATGACAACAGCAGATACTGAAGGATTTTGTTATCATTTGCTTGTTTTGCATTTATATGGGCGTGCACGCTTGTGTGTGTGCATGGTCATATGTGTGGTTTCGTGTGCACATGCATATGTATGTCCACAGGTCATATGTGGAAGACAGAGTTTTCCTACCTGTCTTCCTCAGACACGTTCCGTACTGAGGCAGGGTCTCCCACCTAAAGCCCAGCTCTGCAGACAGTCTGGACAGTCCAGTGCCACAGGAGTCCCAGGTTCTGGAGTTACTGATGGACTGCCAAGCCCTCCCAGCATTTATATGGGCGCTGGGGATCCTAACTCTGGTCCTGACAGGAGTTTTACCCACGGTGCCAGCTCAGGGAAGGGAGTTTTAAGCTAAACACGGGGCAGATTTTCGTGTCCGTGTGCTGAAAAAGGGTCATAATCAAGTCTCAGTTCCAGCTAGCACAGACCTGACCAGCCTGACTACATCTGCCTCACTGTGACTGTGATGTCACTACAAGAACTTAGTCTCATAAACCATTTAAGATTGTAATCCGGTGTCTCTCCCTCATGCACTTGTGAGTCACAAAGTCAGATGTTTTAGGAGATGTTCTAGGGACCATCCAAGGCTGTGGCTCTTCCATCATATGACAAGCCACAGACTTAGGAGGCTAAGCTCTTGCATAACAATCATCCGGACTGAGACATCTAAACAACACTCATATGTATGAAGGCTCATGGCTAGTGGCAGACCACAGAGCTAAACAGAGGGGATTTTAAGTGAAGAGAAAGAGAGGGAAAGACAGAGAGAGCATGAGAGAGACAGAGACAGAGAGACAGAGAGACAGAGACAGAGAGAGCATGAGAGAGACAGAGACAGAGAGACAGAGAGACAGAGATAGAGCATGAGAGAGACAGAGACAAAAACAGACACAGAGAGACAGAGAGAGCATGAAAGAGAGACAGAGACAGAAACAAGAGAGACAGAGACAAAACAGAGACAGAGAGACAGAGACATCACATGAGAGAAAGAGGGAGGAGAGGGAGAAGGAAGTCAGAGAAAGAGAGCAGAGAGAGAGAGGGACAGAGAGTATATAAGAGAAAAGAGAGCAACAGAGAGACAGAGAATGACAGAGACAGAGAGACAGAGAGGTCAAAGAATTTCTAGCTCTGAATTGTTTTCATCTGAGAAGTTAAAACTATCAGTTTTATCCTTACAATATAACATGCTAAGATTATTAGGGTTTTTTAAAATAATCTTTAATTTCAAAAAGTAGTCAGTGGATTATTTAGAGCCAGACTTTTCATTGTAGACTAACAGTTCAAGTGAACTGTCTCATTAGAATGTACTTGTTGAGCAATTATTTTGGAACCAGCTCAGCTTTTCTATATACCTGAGCGCCTAAGCGTACCAGTTGTAAATGTAACTCTTGTGGTGTTTCAGTACATGTCTTTAATCCCAGAGTTTAGGAGGCAGAGGCGGGCAGATCTCTGTGAGTTTGAAGCCAGTCTGGTCCACATAGTGAGCTCCTGTTCCCCAAATTCAAAAGATAAAAGTTTCAAATATAAAAAATCTTAAATAATAAAAATAATTCCCATGAAGCACACATACAAATAAGATTAAATGGACAGTGAGAAATAAAGAGAAAGACAGGCTGAGGAAATTCCTGACCAAAAGTCTAAAATGATAAGAGACATATACCAAAAAACATAAAGAAATCTCAAGTTCAGGAACTAAAAAAAAAGATCCTATAAAAATAGGCAAATGATTTGGACAGACTTCTCATAAAAGGTGACAGATGGCCAGTCAACAGCTGAAAAATGAAATGTAAATTAAAGCCATAGTGGGAAATCACTCCACGCATCAGAACAGCTAACACTACAAAGACAGGGCAGGGGCTCGCTCAGTGGTCAGAGCAAACTTTAAACAAACATGAGGACCGGGTTCAAATTCCCAGCTCCCATGTAAAAAGCTGGGTGTGACTAACCACACCTACAACATTGGTGGCACGGGGAAAGGAGGTGGGTTTGCTAGCTGCCACCACATTCCAGTTCCAGTGAGGGGACCCATCTCAAGGGAATAAGAGAGACAGTGACAGAGTACTTGAAGTCCTCTTCCAGTCTCCATGCACACTAAGGTATGCACACTCAGTCATGTGTGTGTGCGCGCTCTCAAGAGTGTGCACGCATGCACATATACATGCATGTACACATGCACACACAAATACACACATCATCTACACACACTATCAAATGACACATTTTACTCCCAATAAACCCATCCATGGGCAATCACAGGAAGATGTGGTCAGTGTTCCAGCTTAGGTAGAGCTGGAAGAACAATTAATATTTAACCAAGATGATATTTAGAGATCGCTGTGTATGCAGTGAGGTAACGCTGATGCCGGGAAGTCTGTGTTCCGCCTCAGCCAATGCTGCCGTTTCCCACGGCTACAGCAAGGGGCTTTGCTGTTTGATTTTGTGTTGTGTTGACTAGGCCGTAATCCTAACAAATGCATATGTGACCAAGGCATATTGATGTCGGGAAGACCAATAAAAGCATGGTATACCCCCCCCCCCACAATGCTTTCAACACACAATCCCCGACTTGTATCCAGGATCTTCTGATAGAAACCTGTAAACATAGTCCAGAAATGCCAAGAACCACCTACTCCATTTGTTTCTGAGATAAACCTTGTCTGCTTGGCATTATTTACATAAAGTCATCATGTCTTCATCTGTCCTCGAGGACACCATTAGATTAATCCTCCACAGACACGAGCCACAGTCAACATAATAACAGAAGAAATAAAAATCCAAGTCAACATATTTTAGTGTCCTGGGATGCTTTTTCCAAATTCACTGAGATTCTAAGATTAGAGGACCTTGTCCGTCAATGCTTGAAATAACGTCCCAAGAGAAGGCACAGGCTTCTGGAATAACAAGAAAGTATGTGTGTTTATGTATCCTCAGACTATAGATAGATAGATAGATAGATAGATAGATAGAGAGAGAGAGAGAGAGAGAGAGAGAGAGAGAGAGAGAGAGAGAGAGAGAGAGAGAGCAGGGAAAATGACCCTGGGGAGCCTCAAAGAGAAGGGCTTCAGCTAAGGCCAGGGCTGGGGCTCTAAGAGGAGCATGAGGGAGGTGCTGCAAACTGGGGGTGTCATTAAAACGTGGGGGAATGGGAGATGAATAAAAACAAGGCACAACTCTGTGTGTGTGTATCACTAAGTTTGTTCATATACATATATATATATAATTGTACTTTGTACTTATATGCATGTGTGTATCATATATCATATTATATATATATATTGTATATATATATATGAAGATGATATAATACAACCTGTTACTGTTACTAACTCTAAAGAGTATTATCAAAACTAAAGAAACTGAAAGTTTTCAAATGACAGTTTGTGTCCCAGTGTGACGCGTCCCTCATGGAAGTAAAGCCACCCCCACCGTAGGCCTTCCATCCCACCCCTTTGTCTAAGTGTAAACAGCATCTTGACATCACAGATGCATTCATCCAGTCAGTGGCTCGAACCACAGGCCTCAAGACAGCAGCTGCCAAAGGGAATGGGGTGACTTTGGGACTAGTTGACATATATTTAAGCTCAAGACAGGAAGGGTCCCCAGACAGAGGTGACAGAAATGGCGATAGGACTTGGATAGAGAAGGGTTAACAGTGACTGTGGTATTGTGAAGAGGGCTCACTTGGGCCACCTGAACACCATCTGCACTGGTCTAGTGGTTTTGCCCAAGTGTCTTACCCTAAGTCATAGTTTCCCAATCTGCACAGTAAGGAGTTCCCATGCCAGTGACACTCCATGCTCTGTACAGCCAGTGGGGCTACGCCTCACCTGTAATGAATTGCCAGCACCCTCGCTCCTTATTGGCTCCATGACAGAAAGGGCAAAGCTGTTGCTCCCAAGTCTTCCCCCATTTGGCTCATGGGTAGGACTAAAGAGGGAACAAAGACTCCCAAGCGGAGAGAGGAATTTTCTCAATAAGTACATATTCAGTGCGCTCTGAAGCACAGCCGGTTAGATTCTGCACTGGAGCAGATTTCCTCTCGTTTATTTGGAGTCAGCAAATCGTAAGCCACGGGGGGAAAATTAGAGTAAAGATGGGGGCTAATTAAAGAACAAGAGGTGCCGTGGGGGGTGGAGATGCCTGTGTAGATGTTTTACAGTGCCTTGCTGCTTTGGAAGCAATTCAATCTGCTAATCAACCCACTTGTTTCCATCCTGATAAATAGAAGGAGACTCAGAATAGCACCACGCTCCAGTCTGCTTTGAAGTCAGGGAAGAAGAAGGTCCATTAATGGCTCAGGACAGTTCCTAATTAGGGCAACTGGAATGGGTGCCACCCGTTTGCAGAAGAGTCTCTCAGGCCAGCCCTGTACTAGATCGACACTGAGAAAGTGAGAAGAACTTGTCTCGGTCCATGCTTCTTACAGTCGTGCCTCTGTCACAGAAGAATAGAGCAGGTGTCTGTGCACACTGCACATGCTCAGATGCATGGGTAAATGCAGATTTTGGGCTAGGTCAGAGTCTCAGTTGCTAAAGTGGGTGCCTCATTAGAATAGATACTGGGGTTCAGATGCTCAGCACGTGTGTAAAACAACAGGCAAGGGGGGAAATGCATATACCCAGGACTTGGGAAGCAGAGACAGGAGGATCCTGGGACTCAGTGGTCAGTCAGGCTGCATGAGCCCATGGGCACCAGGTTTAATGAGAGACCCTGTCTCAAAAAAATAAAATGATTGAGGAAAACATTTACATAGACCCCGGGCCACCACACACATGTTCACACATGCTCATGCCCAACACACACAGACACACACACACACACAAACCACTACCACCACCACACCATGAACAAATATAACACACAGATACCACACACACCACACCATGCACATATGTAGCACATATATACACATACATGCACACACACATATGCCTCCACCACCACCATACCTCGCACACAGATACCATACACACTATACCACATGCACATTTAGCACACACATACCACACCACACATACATATAACACACATACATGCTACACCACCACACCACATACACATACAACACATACATGGTAATATTACACTATACCTTGCACACATATAGCACACACACATGTACACATGTACCATCACCACACCATGCAAATATATAACACACACATATACCACACACAGCTTTCACACACTATTGAATACTGTGGAGACCTGGGGCAAGCACTGCCTCTAGTCATCCATCTTGCCTCCCATGTCCACTGTCTCTTAGAGGCCACAGCTTTTATCTGAACACTCAGGCATTCAAACGCTGATTTTTTTTGTAGACAGTCACTCTCTGGACCCCTCCACAGAGCATCCGAGGGCTTGTAGTCCAGTGTATGAGACGAAACTAACTGCTCTCTCTCTCCCATCTTGCAACTATACGCCATACCATCCTATCACGCCATCTTGGACAGGCACAGACCTTTGCTACAGCTTGTTCTGGGAAGGCAGATGGTCTGGTGCCAGCCAGGACGTCAGCTGTCCAGAAGGTAGCAGCAGGGACATCTTTCAGCATCTCAAGCTCTCCTTACTGGACTCTATGCCTCTAGTGTGGGCTGGGGGCCCTGAATGTCCCCAGACTCCTCGTCTCCCATTCCCAGAGCTTGATAGCTCACATACAGGGGAAGGAAAAGGCTTACACATCTCAGACTCCTGTGTTCGTCCCAGGTCACAGGAGGCAGGCTTCAGCTTTCTCTTTCAGGGGTCACTCTCAAAGCTCAGCTGCCCTAGAGGAAGGCCTACCCTCTCTGTGCTGTGGACGGAAAAAAAATCTATGATTTCTCCAGCTTAGTCCTTGACAGGTTCATGGTGGAAAAAAAATTGTAGAAAATTCTTTCTGGGCAAAACTTGACTCACATGTTTAATGTCTTCAAAATCCCCACGTTGATCTCAGAGGCTAAATACCAGTCTTTCTTAGTCCCTTGAATTCCTTCTTTAACATCCTACAATCTCCCTCAGGCAAACTGTAAAGTCAGGAAAACGTAAATCCACATGTGGCTGACAGGTCAGTCTAAAATCAGACAATTGTGATGGCTGCATTAATTTACATATTACCTGAGAGTCAACAAGACAGAGACAAAAGGGGAAAAACTACTAGAAAGAACTGATTTGTTAAGAGACGCTAAACTAGAGGAATGCCTGCCGCACACCGGAACTCTTTCAGACATCTCAGACATTTCCTCTGGATTCCAGAGAGATGACTGACACGTATCTGCTCCTGGATGAGCAGCAGAGCCTTAAATAATTTTAAAAAGGCCCATAATCTCTTTATCAGCTTATAGCCATTATCTATGTGCTGTTTCGTCTGCTTACATCACACACTTTGACCACATTCACTGTGTCTCCCCTCCCCCTCTCCTTCCCCTCCCCCTTCCCAAGTTCCCTTCCCTTCTTCAGAATGTCTCATTTCTACTTTCATGTCACATGTCCATGCATGTGTGAGCACATCCACGCTCACATACACATACACACACAGAGATGCATGCAAACCCACACGTACAGAGACAGATGTACACAGCCCCGCACACACAGACATACATGCACACACAGATAGATCAACACATGGACAAAACTGTGATATTTATGTTTCTGAGTCTGACTTATTTCACTTAGGATAGTGATCTCCATTTGACCCCCCCCCCAAATTACATACTTTCATTCCTCTCTGTAGCTAAATAATATTATAATAAATCATAACAGTTTTATATATTGGCTCCTTTTTCTTCTCCCATGCGTCTGTTGACAAACACCTAAGCTGAGACCATGAAAACTATTCTGCTGATGCTGCAATAACATGGACATTCCTTTTAAAAATTTTTTCTTTCTTTTAAAATCAAAAAATAAAACTACCATAATATGTTCAGGGCTAGTGTAAAATACACAAAAATAGACAGAAAAACCTTGAGCCAAAGAGCAAACTCAAGGCAAAGTCTGATTATACCACTTAGGAGCAGAAACAACCATTAGGCAGTTTCTAGGTGGGGAGGCAGCAGGTTTTCTAGCGTGACCCATGTCTGGTGTCATTCTTGACCATCAAATGCAAAATCAGAATGAATCTGTGTTTTGAGTGCCCCACTCACAGCACCCAGCCTGCCTGAGATGCAGGAACTCTACTCTCTCCTGTAATGGGATAAACATGCACAGGAGCTGGTGACAACTTGGTGACACCACCGTTAGACCTCTGGTCTGAGTTCCTTCTCTCTCAGAGGCCTTGACCAAGGTCAAGAGATGTCTTCCCCTTAGGAGTCTGACTGTAAACACAGATTTGAATGTTTGTAAATGCGCCTCTTCATGAAGGTGTCACTTCAGGGTGCCTGGCCCCTGGGCGACCTGGTATTTAGATGTGTTATGTTTTTCTAAAAACATGTTTTGGATCCAAGACTCTACAAGGGCCATAATTTTCTTTTGAAAAGGTTTTTCCATTTGTTTTTTTTTTTCCATCTTTAAAAGCCCTGTTATAAAAGTAAATTATTTTCTCTTCAAATAAAAAACAAGACTTTTAGTGTAGTGATTAATAAATGAAATCTATATATACACAATACATACAACATATATGCACACATATATAAATACATATATACACATACATACACATGCATACATATACATTATATACTTGCATACACATACATACACATAGACACATACCTGCAAATACACATAAATACACATATATATCATATCCAGACACACATACATACAAATGAATATAAATATATCATATGTATATACACATATACATATACACACATGCATGTATATACATCATATACATATACAAACATATAAACACCCTCTTCTTGCCTATTAATCTTGTTAGTGGTACCATATTTCTCTATGTATGACAATTATCAGTTTAACTCGAATCATACATGGCAGGTACTGTGTTAGCCATACCATACAGGGTACATGCTCTTCTGAGATATTTTTGCACAATGCCCTTAATTAACGAGTAACACAAGACTCTTCCTGTGAAACACATTTGATCTCTTCCTCCTGTTCTTCTCTTTCCTATGTCAACCTCTGCCAGAGCGGCAGGACCCCGTAACCTCCATATCTGCGTCTGTAACCCAGAACTTTGCTTACCTCTTGGCCGTACCCTCCATATCTGCGTCTGCATCGCAGAACTTACCTCTTGGCCTTGATATCGTTGGTGCTCAGTGAATACCAACTGGCTCTAGTTAAGTTCTCCAGAAGCCACAGAACCACCTGAATGTGGCATCCAGAAGGAAAGAGAGAGGACCCTCTGCAATGCTACTTCCTTTTTGTGGGAAGCAGAGTATACACATCTCACTGGACCACCAGCAGACAGGTTGAGAAGGCTGGACAGTGGGATCTTCCACATTGACATCGTGGAATCTTTAAAATCCCCTACTCCTCTCTCAATGGATGCTTTATATCTCCTTAGTGTTCTTCCCATTCATATCCTTTGCCAACTGTTTACCTTGCAAAGGTAAAAGCTTTGTGTTGTTGTCCCTTCTCTCTGAGTCATTCCCCACTGGAGTGGCTCCCAAGACTAAGGAAACCTACAGGGTCTCAGGAAGTACCTGAAACAAGTTTCTCTACAAAAGTCACAGGGCGCCTCCTCAAAGCTACAGAACATTAAACAAGTGCTGAGTGTGGGTGCTCTGATGAAGCTCTTGTAGGCTGTATAAACTTATGAGGGACTCCCAGATATCCCAAACATCCCAACCCATGCTAGGAACATCTGCCTCTCAGCCATGCCTCTAGCCACACTCCTGTGACTCCAATAAACTCACTGCTTCGCCAAGCTAGACATGTGTGGATTCATTTCTTTGGTCTGTCATGGTGCATCTGGAGTGGACAGAAATTTGTTCATATGTCCCCTTGTGATTAATTTCATCTTTATGTGCATTTCTGGGCTTTCTGTTTTTGATTGGAGACAGCGTGCCATCCCATAGCTCTGGCAGACCTGGTTCTCAGCATATAGCTCAGACTGGCCTCAAATTCATGGCAATCCCCATACCTCGGCCTTTCTATAGCTCAGATTCCAGCTATCCTGACATGTCTTGAAACATTCAGACAGCCGTTGCAATGAGCCATGCTTTTTAAAGGTTCCAGATGGTGGGGTAGCAGCAGTTTCCTGGGTGTGGGGATGAGGGGGGGGGGCTGAGGAGCAGGGTTATATCTAAGCTCTGAAGCCACTTCTACAGAGAGAGAGGGAGAGAGAGAGAGAGAGAGGGAGAGAGAGAGAGAGAGAGAGAGAGAGAGAGAGAGAGAGAGCGCTGTTATTACTCAGATGCAAGCGCTGGTGAATAAGCTTGTTTCTATCTGTTGAGTGAAGAGACAGTCTTTCATGCCTGCTGGTTTCCAGGGTTAGTGGGAGAAAGTCAGGGGAGCTGTGGGAAGTGTGTTTTCCTCTTCTTTAAAAAACACGGTGAAGGATGGTATAAAGATGGCCTTTCTCAGGGACTCGCAGTGACACCCCCCCCCTCCGTATACTTTTATTCTTTTCAGACACCTGATGATTTTTTTCTAATCTTTTTAAATATGGCTTTTGAAAGAAAAAGTGTCATCTCAAGACCAAGTTCTCACACAAAGAAGATTTATTTGCCCCAGAGGGACAGAGGACAGGGAATAAGAGACAAAGACAGGAGAGAGAGGATGAGGGAGAAGAGAAGGGGACAAAGGAGAAGGGGGAGGGGTATTTGTCCTGGGGACAAAGGACTGCCTCTAGATAGGAGACAGACTTGGCCCATGGGAAAATGGCAGCTTATAAAGGTATAGGGAGAAACCCCATTTTAGGATGAGATGTTTGATTTTAAATCAGGCGTGTTATTAGGTGAGTCAAAGGGGACTTTTGATTGCTGGACTTCAATACTTTGATAGCTAGACCTTGGTAGTCAGCCTCAGGAGGAGGAAGTGGCCAAATAAGGGAACAGACCTTGGTGGCTTTAGGAATGTAGCCTAACTGTTTAGCAAGACAGAGGGAATGGGGGAGAAGGGCAAGGCCTGCTGGAACCCTGCTCACCATGCTGGAGCTCGTCAAATCCCTTCAGCTATCTACTTACAAGTAACAGAAACATACAGGGAAAAGAATAGAAATAAAAATGAATGGGACACTACAGAAAATCACCGCCAACCCTGAGCTGTTCTGTACTTTCTCATGTGCACAGTCTATGCCTCCGTGTTATTCTAACCCTTGATGTGCTTGCTGGGTACTGATCTCATGAAGTTACAAAACTCTGTTCTTTAGCTTTCTTCCGGTTTAGCAAACATAACTTGTAGGGTAAAATGTCCAAGCTCATGCTCAGGTTTTGAAAACCCACTGATCCCTGGGCTTGCCCCTAGCTTAGGACTTGTAAATCCACCAATCAGCTCCCTGTAAACCTCCACCTTAGAAAACTCCTCCCCCTAGAACCTTCTGTAAGCCTACCTCCCACTCAGCTCTCTGCCACTCCTCCTGTGTCTTTCCCGGAGAATCTCTTGTATGAGGTTTGTTGACTGCTGTGACTGTGGTATTCCTTGGCTCCTGGTTGCCAGGATACCTTTGCCTTAGGACCTGCAACGCTTGCTTTGGGGAAGCATTTCCTTTCAGAACTGATACACTGAAGTAACCACCTCAGCACTGGTAGGTTCTCAAGGCTTGAGCTATCCTAGGTTATTGAATGTTTTGGGAGCATTCACACAGATGCACCTTTTCAGCCACAGATGACCCTGCGTCAAGCTCCCCACGCAGTGGAAAGTACATTGTTTCGCCTTGCCTTTTCACACAGATCAGTGGCAAAAAGCTCCCCAGCAGAGGACCAGGTTGGACACACTACTGGCTCTGGCTACATAGTCTCCACACAGTGACATGGCTCTGATCACATGCTTCAGTGGGGCCCTTAGCAGTGTGTCAACAAATGGTGTCACATACTAAAATAAAACTTGATACCTAGTGAGATTTGAATTTTCTTATGATGTGTCATGAAATGTTACTCATTTTTAATCTTTTTTTAGCTCCTAAAAAATGTTAAAAATCTTTCTTAGCTCACACTCTGGACTTTCAAAAGTAGGCAATAGGCCCCGAGGCCAGTAGCTTGCTGGCCCCGGCTCCAGAGTACAAGGATAACTGACTCGAGGGCTGAGTCTCTGGGGCGTTGCAGTCAGTCTTCTGCTGGTGCATCGATGTTTGCCTCCAACCAGGCTTCCTAGTTGCTTATTTCTGGGTCTGGGCAGTTGTGTGGAATAGATGAACGGTTTTGATCACTGAACCACTTAATTTCTAAGGCACTGTGCAAGGGAATCACCCTTGAAACTCATCATATATGGCTAGTAACCATATTCTGTGTTCCCATGTGTGTGTGTGTGTGTGTGTGTGTGTGTGTGTGTGTGAGTGCCTGTGTGTGTGAGCCTGTGAGTAAGCCTGTGTGTGTGCCTCTGTTTGTACCTGGATATGTGTGCCTCTGTGTGTGCCTGTGTGTGTACCTGTGTGTACCTCTGTGTGTGTACCTCTGTGTGTGTACCTCTGTGTGTACCTGTGTGTGTGCCTGTGTGTGCCTGTGTGTGTGCCTGTGTGTGCCTGTGTGCATACCTGTGTGTGCCTGTGTGTGTACCTGTGTGTACCTCTGTGTGTGTACCTCTGTGTGTGTACCTCTGTGTGTGTACCTGTGTGTGTGCCTGTGTGTGTGCCTGTGTGTGCCTGTGTGCATACCTGTGTGTGTGCCTGTGTGTGTGCCTGTGTGTGTGCCTGTGTGTGCCTGTGTGTGTGCCTGTGTGTGCCTGTGTGTACCTGTGTGTGCACCTCTGTGTGTGTGCGCCTGTGTGTGTGTACATGATGTGGAAGTCTGAGGACACTTCAGGTGTGCTTCTGAGATACTTTTCACCTTTTGTACACCATGGTGTCTCTCACTGGTCTGGGTTTCCCATCTCCTCATCACAGGGATGACAAACTCTTCCACGTCCACTTTTTAAAAGTGGGCTCTGGGGATCTAACTCTGATCCTATGCCTGCCCAACAAGCATTTTACCCTCCTCATGATACCTGCTCAGCTCCCTATTCTGGAGGAGAGGCCATTCACTTCAGCATCCAGAGGACTGCTCCAGGATGACGTCACAGATTCCGAACATCTCCCAGGCAAGCACATCTCACCCTGCCTCTCACTGCGCCTGAGAACATCTGGCCAGCTGCCACCTTGAAACACAAAGGTGACCATTAATGTAACCCTCTCTTCATTGCTCTCTGTGGCCCAGGTTGATAATAAGACAAAGACCATTTCCTTTTGTGGATTGTGAAACTTCCCAGGAGAATACCTTTCCTCTGGTCTGAGGGTGACTCAGAGCCGGTACACCACTCCAAGTTCCTTGTGTCCTGCCTCTGGGCTGTCATGGTCACCGTGGTTATTTACAACCGCTCCTGCCCCTGTGCGAAGCTGACAATTAAACCCACTCTTCTTCCCCTTGATTATTAGATTGTAGTCTGGATAATTAAAAGCTTCAAGCCCCAGGACCAAACAAAAAAATCAATTTGGCCACACAGGACCTAACAGTGTCAATGAGAGCACACTCCATCCATGAAAACATCTGCTTCTCCGCTGGCAGCCCTCACACTCTGGACGAGGTGGGAGAACAGTCCATGCCCATGGCTGGAGCACTTGTCAGACCATCAAAGGCTGTTCTGGAATTTGAGACTCAAGGCTCATACCATCTGCCAGAAGTTTTTAAAAATAATTTCTTAACTTTATAGCACAACAATGAAGTGTCCCTACTTCTGACTCCAACCAGAAGTCCAGCGTTTTTTCAAAAAGCAAAAAAAAAAAAAACAAAACAAAAACAAAAACAAAAAACAAAAAAAAAAAAAAACAATGTGCCCAAGAGTTGTTTTGAGCCAGGCATGACGTCATAAACCATTACTCCTAGCACTGAGGAGACAGGCAGGAGACAGATCTCTGTGAGTTCAAGGCTATAGTCAGTGCTGCCCTCAAAGAACATATCTGTCTGTGTTTCTGTCTATCTATCTATCTATCTATCTATCTATCTATCTAACTGCTTTGTGAAAAAATATATGTGTATATATATTATACTATATATGTATATTTATTATACTATATATGTGCATATTATACTGTATATATGTGTGTGGGGCACGCGACAATATATTATATTATATATGTGTATGTATGTATGTATGTATATTTGTGTGTGTGTGTATGTGGTATTCTGAACAACTGTTCCATTTGCTCTGGTGTTTTTAAATAGGTGTGTGTATGTGCACAGGTACATGTGTACACATGAGTGTACTTGTGGAGATCAGAGGTTAGCAATACCTGTACTCAGTCATGTAATGCTTGAGTTAACACACAGGCACTCCCTCTGAGTCCAGAATTCTACTGTCTACCTGGCCAGGCCCTGGAGCTCAGACTAAGAGTCACAACACTCTCAGGACCAGAACGCCAGTCCCCACACTTGCAAAGTGTGCACTTTATCTGCTGAGCCTTCTCCCGAGTCCCCTCAATGAATGCTGACGTAGGAGGGCCACAAGGCACACAGGGAAGAGGTACACTTTCCCTGAGAATTCCTCAGTCCCAGGGAAAGTCGCTCCTGCTGGGAGTGATGATGGGTAGGGTGATCCGCAGAACTCCGTCTGGACAGAAAGGTCTGGGTGGGGGCTGCTGGCCTGTATCTTCACAGTGAAAGAACAAACAGGAAATGCGGACTCCGTGAGTGTGTGGCTGACTTTTATCATCAAGTGGAGATCTAAGACCTCAAAGAAAATGGTAAACTTTAAAACAGCATGGGGGAGGGGTGGTGGCCAGAGGAATACTGTGCCGCCTTGGCTGTCCTGAAAAATCACTATGTAGACCAGGCTAGCCTCAAACTTATAAAGATCTACTTGCTTCTGCCTTCTAAGTGCTAGTGTTAAGGTATGTAAAACAACACCCAGGTAGCTTTGGCTTTCTAAAAGATTTATTTTTAACATTTTATATTGTTTTTTTTCGGTACGGGTGTGTATGTGTATATCTCTATGTGTAAATGTGTATATAGGTAAGTGTGTATAGGCCTGTGTGTATGTAATGTGTATGTATATGTGTGTGTAGATATGTATGTGTAAGTGTGTATGTAGGTGTGGGTGTGTGCATGTGTGTATGTAGGTATGTGAGTGTGAGTGTGTGTCAGTGTTGATAGGGTGTGTGTATGTGTAGGTGAGGGAGAGGGTATGTGCTAGCGTGTGTCTGTATGTAGGTTAGGCATACGAGTGCAGGCACCTGCAGTCGAGGCCGTCAGAGCCTCCTGGATAAGCTCCGGCACTGCAGCAGCTGCTAGTGCAGACTCGACTGTTTAGGCTATAAAAACAAATTACGATCCCATGGGTGGGCAAACATGGCTTCCATATTATTTGCAAACAACATGACCAAAAGAAATGGTCACAGATCCCTGAAGGACAGCGACAAGGGGTGACAGAGAGGAGCAGCCAGCAATGCACTGCGCAGATCCATATAGGTACCTAGATGAGGGAACAAATGCTGAAGTGTCCACATGGTCCCTCCTTGATCAGAGAGCGTGGACCAGAGGCCCACAGTATACTAGGTGGATGCTGTTCTAAGCACTTGAATCAAACCAGTGGCCTGGGGGCTTAAGTTTAGTGGGGCTAACAGTAAGCAGTAAATATAATACACTAATGAATTATAATTATATTGAGGGAGGATATGTATCCAGAAAGGAGGGCTCAGAATGGCAGGGCAGGTCACAGACTGCAAGACTTAGCAAAGATTCCAAGTCATGAAGTAAGCACAGTGGCTGTCACCTCTGGGGATAGCTCCAGGCAGAGGAACTAAGACCATCCTCCAGGGACCAGGGATAGGTGTAGTCAGGAATAGCAGGGTGTTTACTCATGTGGCTGGGAGGCAGCAGGGAGGGAAGTGGATGAGGCTGGAGGTCAGGGTGGTAGAAAGTCCCAGGAGGCCTGTGCTGATCTTCCTGACACTTGAGTTGTCCTGTTAGGAAATCATCAAGGGCTATTGAACAAGAGGGAGGTAGAATCTCACTTCCCACCCAGGCTGCTGGGTGAGAAGCAGGCTGGAGACAGCAAAGGTCTTTGTAAGGTTCTTACCATAGCTCTAGGTTGAAATGACTCCAGTAGTGGGGGACAATGAAGGTACTTATTAAGGGGACAGGGGACTATGTCCTATAACACATAGGAATAAAGTGATCCAAGAGCTAACAGACTTCCAATAAAGGAAACACATACAAATGTGTGTGTGTGTGTGTGTGTGTGTGTGTGTGTGTGTGTATTGTGTAGGTGTATATGTGTGTAAATGTGTGTATGTCTATGTGTATGTATGTGTGAGTAAATGTATGTATGTGTGTGTGCATGTATTCATGTGTGTATGTGAATATGTGTGTATGTATATGTGTGTGCATATGTGTGTATATGCATATGTATGTGTATATATGTGTATGTGTATATGTGTGTATGTGAATATATGTGTGTGTACATGTGTGTATGTGTGTGTATGTATGTGTGTATGTGTTTTACAGTGGTAAATGGTGCTGCTTGCACTGTTTTTTTTTTCAAATCAATTGTCATTGTTTGGTAAGTGACAGGTCTGCTTGGACAGTTTCTCTAGGCTGGCAGTGAAGCTCTCCGTGACCTAACAGT
This sequence comes from Micromys minutus, assembly GCF_963924665.1. Lineage (NCBI taxonomy): Eukaryota > Metazoa > Chordata > Mammalia > Rodentia > Muridae > Micromys > Micromys minutus. The sequence continues at coordinate 3,364,541 of NC_137972.1, forward strand.
GGTTTCATTTGTGTGTTTGCTGTAGTTACCGCCGGTGAGAGGTGTACGCTGACTTAACTAACAGAAGCTTATCTGACAGTAAAAGACCATTGTGGGTGGGGACAAGGGCAGAGGAGGAATATAAAGCAAATGCCCATGTTTTTTATTTTATAAACCAAAAGGCATTATTTTCCCAGTTTTTCTCTTTTTTTTTTAACAAGATTTGTTTTTATATTCCATTTATCTGTATGTGCTCCCATGCTCCTGGGGGTGGGGTGTGAAATGGACAGATGGACAGACAGACAGATGAGTGCAAACGCCTAAAAAGGCCAGAAGGAATCAAATACCCTGGAGCTGGTCAGTTACCCGAGGTTGTATGCTGCTTGACATGGGTACCAAGAACCAAACCCCATCCTCTGCGAGAACAGTGAGGGTTCCTAACCACTGAGCTATCTCTAGGACCCTACATTTTCTCTTGATCCAATATTGAGTATTACAAAGTGTCCAGGGTGTACCCTAAGGTGTTGGCTTTTTTTCTTTCAGAAGAAACTGTCCCCTCCCTGTCCTCTGCAGGCTGCGTCACACCCTGTAATAAGGACTCCCCCGTAAGGTGGGGCTGTTTCTGCTTCCAGCTGCCAGCCCTCCAGGTTCTGGAGAGATCCAGGTCTACCCTCAGGGGCAGACAGTGCCACGGGGACCAGGATTCCCTAATCTCTCAGATCTCCAGACCCTTTCAGGGGTGGCTTTTGGCTTTTCTACCTTTTCTTTTTTCTTTTCTGTTTGACTTCTTTTTTTTTTTTTTTTTTTTTGAGATAGTGTCTCACAGTATAGCCCAGGCTGGTCTTGAACTCCTAATAACTCTCCTGGCTCTGATGAGTCTCAAGAACAGACACAGAAGGGGTCTTCATCTTGAGACAAATCACCTGTGAACACCTTGGACGGTTGAGGACAGAAGCAGGGGGGACAATCGAGACAGAAGCACAGGCAGCTGGGTACCACCCCATGCTCTGTGATAGCTGCACTGTGGGATCCTGACCTGAGCCTCACACCCATCTGTCCAGAGCCCAGGACACCATTGCTCCTTCCCTGGGCTGCTTTGGGCTGGGTTCCTTGGCTGTTCTGTCCTGTTTAATCCAGTTCATTGATTTTACCATCACTGTTTCTAAGTCTAGGAACGCCCCTGCCGGAGTGTGTGAGCACAGAGTGAGGTTTGGGGTTCTCTTCTGCTCTCCCCCAAACCCAGGGCTCAGTCCCTGACAGACTTCTCAGCCCTGCCTGCCGAGGTCCATCTGTCATGCCCACAGTCCACACTTACTGCTTCCTAACACAAAACCTACCCAGCTTCTTCTGTTGCCTTGGATCTAAGAGTTACCAGTTACTTGTTGATTTGGACTTGAGACCATATTCAGAGAAAAAGTACAAAGTCACCCCCCCTCCTGCTTTTGGCTGTTTTGAGCTACATCAGAAAACTTGAGGTGGTACAAAAGAGACCCTTGGGCCTGGGGTCACACCCATTGACCCTGCAAACAGATGTTGGCGGCTCTTCCCACCTGTTTCCTTCCTTGCTCTTCGGATTTTTCATTTGCTTTTTTTTTTTTCCAGTTTTTCTGAATAATTCTTCTAGTTTACAGCCTGTTTCATAGTCTGAGTTTTCAGATATCTTTCATCTCTTAAGCTTATTCATTAAAAAAAAAAAATCCAGGCTGTGTTGGGATGTCACCTTTAGTGTGGGTGCCATTTTGAGAGGACTTGACCCCAGGTCATGACATCACAGCATTTTCTTCCACACGAAGAGTTTTAAATCTGGACAAACTATCTTCAAAGAGAAATGAACACATTGCCCATCTGCCCAGGAGACAGATGCTTACCTCAGGGAGAAGCTGGCTAGTGGTTAAGACACTGAAAAAAATTTATATAAAATATGATGTAAATGTAGGATTGACATTGAACTATACCTCCAGTGTGCTGAAGAAGAAATCTGGTTTGTTTTTATTTGTTTTGTTTTAAGTGAGGGTCTTGCTAAGGTGTTGTAGTTGATCTTGAACTGTAGCTGAGACAGGGTTTGAAGATGTCATTTTCTCTCTTCAGCCTCCCACACAGCTGGAACCGTAGTGTCTCCAGGGCCCCTTAAAGCACTGATTTTTGTCCAAAGTATTCAGGTGGCTATATTGTAACTGGGCCACTTAATACCAACCCCACTCATGTGTGTGTGTGTGTGTGTGTGTGTGTGTGTGTACATGCACACATGTGTGGAGTGTTCATGGTATATTCTGGTGTGTATGTTTGGGGCACGTCCATGCAGTGGCCAGAGGTCAGTGCTGACTGTGCCTCTATCACTCTGCACCTTATTATTTGGAGCAAGTTTTCTGGCTGAAATTACAGCTTGCATATTGTCTAGGCTGTCATCGTGGTCCAGGGATCCCCCATCTCCACATGCCCATGGGAGGCATGCTCCATTTTACCACAGCTGGCTTTTTACAATGCCAGAGATTCACAGCGAGCACCGTGAACGGAACCATCGTCTAGTCTCTGGGAAACTTAAAACTCACCAATCGTGGAGAAATATTTGCTTTGGCCCTGTGGAATGAAGCAGACGTTCAGAACACAGCCACCAAGTTTGCAGAGACATTCGGTAGTGAGGTCAAGACGTCTGGACTGTGATTTCCAGCAGCTGGCCAGCAGTCCTAAAACAGAAATCTGGACGTGTGGGCATTCTCCCAGACTTCTTTAGAAGAATCTGAATTTGTAATCTGAGCAGCAAGGGGTTCCAGCACGGTATCGGTAGCAGTAAGCAATATCCACTATGAACTTTTGTGGGCTCGGGGTCGAATCTGGGTGGGCCACACTCAGTCCACCCCACTTTACCCACAGGTGCTAGAGTACAGGACCCAGACTCCAGAGTCAGCAGGAAGACCCTCTCCAGTGGCCTGTTAATGAATGAAACTAAGTCAGCGCTGCCTCTCGTCTCTTAGGTAAAAAGACCTGGCCATCCAACTTAAGGGAGGGAAGGCTGGCTTGTGGCTATGGAGATAGTTTATCTTGGTCAGGAAGGCACCGGTGGCAGGATCCTCCTCACATGTAGGTGGCTCAGAAAGCACAGTCAGCACAGGAAGTGGGGGGGGTAGCCTCAAGAATCCCACCCCTGCCCCTGTCAATCACTTCCTCAAGGTCTCGCAACCAGCCAGAGACCAAGTGCTCTCACAGGTGAACTCTGGGGGATGCTTCACTTTCAGACCTTAGCATTGCCCTCAGACTGTTGTGTCCTGGGTGTGGGAGGAATGGGGGACAGACAGATGAGCCACACTCAGGAGTGGGCTAATCCACAGCTAAGGTCTATGTTAATCCGTGCCTGGACATGCTCCCATGACCCAAGACAGAAGCCTGCAAGACACAGCTGACGTTCCTGAAAGCAAGGGAACATACGAAACATAAAAGAAAATAAACAGAGCTGCCCAGATAGGATGAAAAGGGCGTGCATTTTGCTTAAAAGTGAGCATCAAGTAGGGTGTAGAGACATACACTCAAGAGGGAGTATCTCAATGAGAGGGCCAGCCTGGGCTATATACTGAGTTTCAGTTCAGCCAGGAAAAGAGAAAGGAGTGAAGGGGGTAAGGGAAGAAATGGAGAGAGTGGGAGAGAGTAAAGAGAGAAAGAAGGAGGGAAGACAGGGGAAAGAGGGGAGGGAAAGAGAGGAGGGGAAGAGGGGAGGAGAAGAGGGGAGGGGAAGATGGGAGGGAAAGAGAGGAGGGAAAGAGGGGAGGAGAAGAGGGGAGGGGAAGATGGGAGGGAAAGACAGGAAGGGAAGAGGGGAGGGTCGAGAGAAAAGATGAAAACAGTTGAACAGCTTGGTAGCTAAGGTTCTGCAAGCCTGGCCCCACCACAGGTGAGTCCCTCCTCTGTGAGCCACACTTTCCTCCTATGCAAAGTAGAGATGATTAATTTGCACCCCCACAGTCCTGCAGGGTTGTTTTGTGCCCTCCATGTCCCTGGGCTCCCTGCACAGCCACCCTACTTCCTGCCAGCCTTCTCCACAGAATACACCCTTAGCTCCTGCCCACTGTTTCCCATGTGTCCCGCCAGCCAGCATCCACTGTGTGCAATCTCGACAGGCTAGGGATGGTCCAGCCACACACTCCGTCTGTGCCGGATGTTCAGACACCCAACAGAAGAGTCTCTGTCAGCCTGGCCGACCCATTCTGTTTAGTTTTTCAGATTCTTGAGAGCAGCGTCTTGGGCCTGAGGAAAGCAGGTGGTTTGGCCCAGAACCACTCTGTGGCTCTCCCTCCCTTTCTCATTTCTCCTTTTCGTCTTTCTAGTCATGGCTCATTTGCATGTTTGCCCCACCATTCGAGGGAGATGCCATGCGTGCTCCTCCACACCCAGGCTGAGCGCTCCCCTCCCGAGGCAGCTGTTCTGCACATGAAAATGATGTGGGCTCTCTAATGCTGCAGGCAGCGGTTCTAATCCTGGCTCTGGTATTTACTAGCTGTGTGGTTAACAGCAACTTCTCTGAACTCCCATTTCCTCATCTGTATTAAAACGGAACTCACATCTATGTCTCGGGTTTCTTCTGACTAGATGGGAGGTTTGCCTCTGAATCAACACACAGCGGTCGATACACACCTATCGCTTCACTGTCCTTTTGGATGCTCCCTTCCCATGTCCCTTGTACCCTGCCCCGTCTCTGCCTTCCTAATTTTCCCAGCTTCATTTCTGTTGCAAAGAAAAAAATGCCCTGATGAAGAGCAACTGAGCAGAGGGTTCGCCCGGCATAGATGGCCAGACGGTAGCCCCACCATTTCGAGAAAGTCAAGGCAGGACTCAAGCAGCTAGTCACAGCACATCCCCAGTCAGGAGCTGAGGAAGGTGTCCGCGCTGCCTGCTTGCATATAGCTCTCTCCTGTCCTAGGTAGTTGAGGAATCCCCGCCCAGGACATGATACCAACCACTGTGGGAGACTCCGGCTAGCACCTTCATTCCTCTCTAGGCCTCAGTGCCCCCAAATAAAGGAGTTAGCATCGGAGCTCTTGCCTCAGGCCTCAGACTCTTCCTCCCAGCTGTCCCCACAGACAAGTCCTGACTAGCCTGCTGCATGGGGCCCTGCACCATGGCCCCTGTGTCTGCTCTGGTCCCTTCTCGTCTCTGACGCCTTACTGAATATCATCCTTCACGTTCATCATGAGTGACTTCGCCTTCATATTTTCCTAACTTTAGATTTCCCTTTTCAAGTTAACGTTTCCCTTTTCTGACAAACTACTCTTCTCCCTCGCCTACACACACACATACACACACACACACGCACACACACACACACATGCACACACACACATGCACACAGTACAAAACCATTCACGGGTCCTCAGTCTACTCCTGAGATGTCAGAAGACAGTTTTGTAAATGTTACAATTTTTAATTCTTTTGATTTCTTAAGGTTTCATGCCACCGCCATTTCAGGATAATTCTAGCACCAGTTTTATATCCTGGAAGGTTTGGTTTTCTTCTGCTCACAAGATGATAGCATGAGCATCTGTGTTCAGACACATGTGCTGTCTCGCATCTGCAGTCTTCCCTTCCACGCTCATGATGGTTTCTTCCCAAAAAGCCTCCCTCCCTCCGTGAACTTGTCTGCCTCCAAGCTGGCAACGTCCACCCATGACCCCCATCTACTCCTCCATCTACACAACGTAGATGTTGCATGTGTCGCCCAGTGGCCATGTTACATATCCTGAGCATGCCAGTCATGTCTTGAACAGCAGGCAAATACAAGCTTGTCTGTCCTGACACATTAGCAGAGCTGGGTTCCCGCTTTTGTCCTTCCCTGAGATGTAGATGCCAATCAGTAACTGACGTCCAGTGATTTGGAGAGCCTCGGATGTCAATCCCAGCACAGCAGCTCCTCCATGGATGACCAGCCGGTCCCTAGTCTCATGTGGCTTAGTGCCCCGCCCATTCAGCCCTCACAGGGTTCTGTGCCCCATTCCCTTCTTCTACAGCTCTGGTGCCTATCTGCTGTGCGCTGTGCTGACGGACAAACACCAGCTCCTTAATTTGCTTGTTTATTACTTAGAGACAAAACATCTGCATTAGCTAAATTTCTCTTTCAAATGACAAAAATACCTGAGAAAAGCAAACTTAAGGAAGCTTTATTCTGCTCAGGGTTTTTGGGCAGGCTAAGCTGGCAGCAGCGTCATGAGGCTGCGGCTACCACACGCCCACGGTCAGGAAGCAGCTCACTCTCTCCCTCCTGTGCCAGCCCAGGACCCCAGCCTGTGGAACAGTTTCTCTCATGCTGAGGCTGGACCTTTCTATCCCAATGAACCCCATACAGAACACCCCTCACACATATGCCCAGAATCAATTCTCTTAGGCAGCTTTAGATCCCATCAGCCCCCCTAGGTGCTGAACACATAGCAAATGTTAGGTTTGGGGCTATCTCAGTTAACCCTCATAAATTTAATTTTCATTTCTGTTTTTCAAATTAGAAAACTCTGGAGATAGTGGTACCAGCCTGAAAATCCAGCACTCAGGGGGTAGAAGCAGGAAGAGGCTAGCCTCAGCTACATGGTGAGTTCAAGGGCAGCCTGGGCAACATAAGACCCTGTCTCATTTTTTTCTTTAAAATGAAGGAAAGGGGGTTTGTTTGTTTGTTTGGTAGTGGGGTGGAATCATTTCATAGATCATGTGTAAGAAGATTCCTATGATCTCTTTAGGCTGGCCTTCAGAACAGTTACCTAGTTCTGTACACAAAAGCGTGTTTGTGGAAGCTCAAAGCCAGCCTTCCTTCTACTCTGTGCTTCCTGAAGAGGACTCGGTAGGGAAGACATGGAGGAGTCCTTGGTGCTCCTCAGAGCTTCACCAGCGCCTGCTCTATGTGACTTCAGACACTAGTTCTGAATGTGGCTATCCTGACTTCTACCTCTGGCTTTTCCCTTCAGTGCTCCAGGGTCTGCCTGGTCCTTGCCACACAGAAGACACCACTCTCAGAAAGCTCGCCACACAGTGAAGACTTCCTGCATCCACACAGGGAGAGTTTCAGAAACATCATCGCCATTCAGCATGGGAAGGACTGGGAGAAAAATGATCAAATGTGGAAATGGGCCCTGTCAATCACCTTGACTGACAACTCAAAGATGATTGACAAGGACAAGCGTCCGGATGCTTTAGTGACCACAGAGATGGTGCTGATACTATACAATGACAGTGATGGTAAGTATAGTGTCAATTCTGTGCTGTGCTTAGTATGACCCAGGCACAGATGAAGATCCCATGTGTTAACTCAATGGATCCTCACAACCCCGTGGAGAAGATGCTACGGCAGCTTCCGTGCACCACGGAGCTGGGTAATGTACCTGAGGTCAGGAGCCTAGGAATGGGGCAGAGGGATGGAGCTATGTGGGGTAGGAATTACCTTAGGCTGGTCAGGGGAGACTCTCTGGGGAGGAAATACTTAGCTGGACCCTGAATGATAAGAAGAAGCCAGCCAGCCCTAAAATGTTGTGGGAGGCATTTCTGTCACAAGGGGTAAATATTGGGGCCCTGAAGTCGCCGCAGGGCAGATCTGTTAAGAACATGAGATCAGTGTGGCTGGCGCAGGATGCTCACTCCGGGGAGACAGGGTGAACAAGAGAAGGGTCCGGAGGCATCAGCTGGATGATTTGGGATGAGCGGAAGTTCCTAGACACAGTGTGGTGAGCCAGGAAACACACTTTCAGAAGCACGCCGGCTCCTGGGTGCAGAGGAGGCGGTAGACGCCTGCCTCCCAGGTGACACAGAGCATGCAGGTGGCTTCAGAAGGAAGACAGGGGAGTGGCTGATGGCTGTGTCTTCGGCCTGGCAGCTCTGAGCGAAACCTTGAGTTGCCAGGTATTTTGCAAGCCAGCTGTCAGGCACAGGCATTGCTAAAATTTAAACTGCATAATTTGCAATTAAGTAAATTGTATTAAAGCGGAGATAAGATATGGTCCACATTTAGCACGTCCTAGCTGCTCTACTTTCTTTGGGTTTTTACCAGTCTCAGAAGTGAATTCTGGCTAGGGATTCATTTAGAAGAAACAGGACATAATTCTGAGTTGTTGTACTTTCACTGATGAAGTCCAGCATGGAGCCTCTGGTCAGCCAGAGTGACAGTATTTACACTGTGGGGATGAGCAAACGCTACAAACCAGAGCTGTGGGTTTTGGTTTTTATTTAAGATTTATTTTTACTTTTAACATTATGTCTATATGTGCGGGGCGGGGTTGGGTAAGTGAACCTAAGTCTGGGTGCCCTCAGAGAACAAACGAGTATCAAATTCCCTGGGGCTGGAACTACAGCTGGTTGTGAGCCACCTGATGTGGATGCTGGGTCCCAAACCTGGGTCCTTCGAAAGAACAGCAAGTGCCCTGACCCACTGAGCCGTCTCTCCAGCCCCATCAAATTATCGCTCCTTTGATTGTCTAGAGCTAAGAAACTCGGGCAGGAAATCTGAAGAATGGCAGTCACACTTGAAAGCATTCTCGAGTCTGTGGTCACCGAGTTATGACTAGCTTAGGAGACTTGCCCGTTTTCAAAGGTCTGCTAAGGTAGAGCGCCTCGGCTTACTCTGTCCACTGCAGTCTAAAGTCCCGGCATTACCCAAAGGCAATGGTTAAATGGTTATCTCAGACGAGAAAATTACAACATTTTTGTCGCTGTTCGGTCCTTACCCGGGGCTAGCCCTTCTCTGTGCACTCTGGGTAAATTCTCCTCTCCAGAGCTCCGCCCCCAACCGCTGGTTTGCTTGCAATTTTCTACTGCACGCATGGGTCACGTAAGGAATGCTAGACCAGATAGAGACGGCAGGTGTGCTCTCTGTGTCTGCAAGCAAGCGTGTCAGTGAATCTCATGGCCCTGTTGTGAGAAATGTGTAGCAAATGTCCCCTCGGAGCATGGGACCCACGAGGCACGTTCAAGGCTGGATGCTGTCATGAGGTGCATTCTGCCCTGCGGGGCGAGAGGCCTGTGTGCCTGCAGCTTAGGGACTCTGAGCAGTTTCTGACAGCCACATAGTATTTGATAGATGTGTCATAATGGAGTAGGAGCGGTGTGTACTAGAAAGGCAGACATGTCGGAGGGAAGATGCTTCTTACAGGAGAGTGGGGAGATGCAGGGCGCTGACAGATGTCTCGGCACGACCTCTCCTTGCTTCCTAACTACAGATTTAGCCCTGGGTGGTGGTAGGGGTGGCACTGTTTGGGAAGGTTAGGAGATTCAGCCTTGCTGGAGGGAGGACATCACTGGGGGGCAGGCTTAGGGGTTTTGGGGCCTTGACTCACCCCCTCCCTTCCTCCCATGGCCTCCTGTTCGTAGATGGAAATGGAATCAGCCAGTTTCCACTCCTGCTACCTGCTGCCATATCCTTCAGGTCATTTGGAACTGTACGTTCTTTCTTTTATATGTTGTTTGGCATTGGTGATTCATCCCAGCATCAAAAATGACTTGATATAGTGGGTTTGCTTCAGTATTTTCATGGAAGCTCATCTCAAGCTGGCAGCCAACATGGCTGCTTTTCCAAGGAAGGATGGAACTTGCTCAAAGGAGAGGTACTTAGAATGGCTACAGAGATTTTAAAAATGCCTATTTCCAACTCTTGCCTGTCCAATAACCAGAATGGGATGCTGAAGAACTTTGTACCTTAAAAGCATCCTGGAAACGATCACACTGAGCTCACTGTCTCTCAAGACCTGGTCACACTGGCCTGTGAATAGCTGTCAGGAGAGCTGAGCCAAACAAGTGACATCGGACGCGCAGCATCCCAGGAGTGACTTTCCCAGAGGCAAGACTATCCTGACTAGAACACACTGCTGAATTGCGCTAATGGCCCTCCCTTCCTAGGTTCTCAAGAAGTCTAGAAAAATCCGTATTATGCCTCCTTCTGAAATCCACTCGGTGTCCTCATTCTACGGTCCGTGCGGTTCTCTTTAACATCTTAGCAGGGGATGGTTTATAATGACGTAGGTAGCTTTCCAAGTTAAAAACAATACAAATATTTGCACAAAAATTAAAAAGTGAATCTTTGAATCGGGCTTCTTTTTAAACAGGCACTTGTGAGCAGCTCTTTGGGAAGAACGTTAAACTATATTCCATGATAGTTAAACAACATTGTAATTCCCAGGGAAATAAAATAATTGGCTTACATGGAAAAATTAAACCAGTTTTATAGCATCTGTATAGAAAGCTATGGCTAATTAAATATAAAATTGTGGGTGCGAGGTTGGGGGGGTGCTTTTAAAGCCTTTATTGGAATGTGCCACTCAGAACTGAGACCTGGGGTGGAGGAGTGCTGTCCCACACAGGCTATGTGCATGAAATGCAATGAATGCTGGGCAGGCAAAGAGAAGCACCCCTGTCCTGTTTTAGAGTCACCCCACTTTCTCCCAAGTGCTTCCTCCATGTGGCTGATAGGAACTTGACCTTGAGCCCTCTGACACAATCAAGCGGGAGGTTTAAAGCATGGTGGGTGGCCAAGGTTAGGACAGCATTCAGGTGGCAGAACTCAACTTCAAGTTTTGAGATTGGACACTATAGCACAGTGACAGGCTCATGTTTGCTACTTCAGAAGATGTGAGGGGTGACTGACCTTAAGAACAAACACAATACACAACTCAGAAGGGTTTGGGTTCTGGAACTTTCCCCTGAAACTCCAGGCTTAATATGGATGAATTTGAGTGTGTGTATGTACCTGTGTGTGTGCATGTATGTGTGTGTGCATGTATGTGTACATATGTGTATGTGTGTGTGTCTACGTATATGTGCCCATTTGTACCCAATATTATTGTATTACATCAGGGCACACAGTAGCTGGATATCCCACAGTTTGGCTATCAAAACTTACAGCATATGTCCTACATAGAATAATATTTCCAAAATGTTTAGTTTTGGGACTTGGTGCTTCAACACCAACAACAAACAGCACATTCTGAGTACCAATTATACGGCAGACACCAGCACGCGGCAGCTTCTTCTCGTGCCCTGGGTGGCGAGAAGTAACAGCTTGTCAGGATGCTCCACGCCGTATGCAAACACACGATGAGGCACATTATGTCCTGTTGGAAGGAGCACCTCCAGGCCTCTTGTGGAAAACCATCATGGCTTCGTCTTTTCACTCCCTCTACACTACACACTCTTATTTTGTTACAAGATTTCTTGACTGAGCTAGAACTCAAACATTACTGCTTCCAGAAACCAGAATCAAGACACCCCTGCCCTCTGCCCTCTGCCCTCTGCCCTCTGCCCTCTGTCCTTTGTCCTCTGCCCTCTGTCCTCTGCCCTCTGTCCTCTGCCCTCTGTCCTCTGCCCTCTGTCCTCTGCCCTATGCCCTCTGCATTCTGCCCTCTGTCCTCTGTCCTCTGTCCTCTGCCCTCTGCCCTCTGTCCTCTGCCCTCTGTCCTCTGCCCTCTGTCCTCTGTCCTCTGCCCTCTGCCCTCTGTCCTCTGCCCTCTGTCCTCTGCCCTATGCCCTCTGCATTCTGCCCTCTGCCCTCTGTCCTCTGTCCTCTGCCCTCTGCCCTCTGCCCTCTGCCCTCTGCCCTCTGTCCTCTGCCCTCTGTCCTCTGCCCTATGCCCTATGCCCTCTGCATTCTGCCCTCTGCCCTCTGCCCTCTGTCCTCTGCCCCCAACAACCACTTGTCACTTTGTTATTGTTGACATGGGGTCTCATGTAGCTGAGGCTGGCCCTGAATTCCTGATCCCTTTTCCTGTGTCTCCCAAGTAATGGGATAACAGGAGTGGTACCACCAACCCGTGTACTGTAAATTTACTTCAAGTTTTAAGAGAATCCTAAGAAAGACAGTTACACCCTTCCAGCCTGGGATCCTTGCTTGTGTTCCAAAATCTGTGCTCTTGGTTGCATGTTAAAGCCTGAAAGTTTTACTCTTACATGTAGAAGTTTTACTCTGACAAACCCTTTCCTTTTATAAGGTTATAACTGAAACTGTGCCTTCGAATACAAATTTTAGGTCAAATGCTAAACGATTTACACTTACTAAGAAGTCGATTTTACATTCATCACACCTTTCTGTGGTAATGTCCCTGACCATGTGGTGGAAACCTACACTTCTGGCAAAAATGTGACAGGGCACTGCCACCCTTTCACAAAGCTGTCTGTCCCTCGGTCACCACGTAACTCAGCATCTGCCCAGCCCACACCCCAGAGAAATGAAAGCAAAGGTAAGAAGTCTCATGCCTGGTGCTCAGAACATCCTTCGTGAGAGTTCAAAAGACCATGCCCTGGATTCTATCAACTGATAGGTGGGCAGAGAAATGATAACCGTTCAGTACAATAAACACTAATGAAACATTGTCTGCTGCAGATTGACAGGAAATAAAATCAACTGCAGAGGGCAGTGATGACTCCCATGATGCTGTGCACACGAGATGTCCGAATGGGTAAATCTATAGATACAGGTGGGTCACTTAATGTGCACCAGTGCACATTAATTGAAATGACAGATGAAAGTACCTTGATGGGGTGCTACAGAAGTGATTATTTGGCAATGACCTTAAATAGCCCTCTTCTCCCTCAGCCATCCAAGTATCAGGGTCACAGGTTCACAGCACCACACCCAGCTCTAAGACACAGTTTTAATCGATTTTTACAGTATTAGTAGCATATCCATTCGATTTTGATAATATATTGATATATAACTGTAAGATAGCAGAGTAAAATTTTAGTGGTGTAGAAATGGAAAAGCTACTCCACCACAAACAGTAGCCCCATTCTGAGAGGTCATCTAGTCATTCTTCAAATATTTACTGAGCTCCAGGCTGTCTTTGAGAGTCAGGAGCAAATAAAGCATGCTTCCTGCTGTCCTGGAGCTCCTGTGTGTCTCCCGGCACAATCTCAAGTGATGCCCTGTTCACCACCACACACGCCCCAGTGCTACAGGGTCCGTAAGAATAAAGACCACCTCTCAGGAAGGATCACTGCTACCTCAGTGGAGTAGCTCCCCTAGTTTAGGTGCCGGAAGCTCTTGGGTTTCTTTGGTTCTATTGGTTTCAATTGCTCCTGCCTCAGAGCAAGGAGGCTGGAGTTGATCTTCATGTTGTTTTTCTCAGTCATGGTCGTGTTCTGCCGACTCAGCCCCTAGCTGACAATATCAGCCTCGTTTGGCCATTTGTCCAAATCAGCGAGTGTGCCGTGAGGTCGGTTCGATATTGTTCCCTGTGTTTCATGTACCAGCACGCCAGGTGTTTCCAGCTATTCAAACTGCGCAGCTGATGATGGGTAATCAGGTAAATGCCACACACAGGCCAGTGGAGTGCCTCTTCGCCCTTCCTGCCTCCATTTTCCCTGATCCCATGTTGGTAGTGAAGCGCCCGCCTGCATGTGTTTACATGAGAACTGGCAGGAGCTTGAGGGGGTGGTGTCCTTGTTAGGTCAGAGAAAGCGGGTCATGCCGAGTGCACTCACCCCTGTGCAGCATCTTTACTTTGCACTGTGAGTAACACTAAGGAAGTGGAGAACCATTTCCCGTTGTATGAGAGTTATTATTTGTTACGTTCCCAGTGAAAGTAACAAATTGCTCGTATATTTAACAAATGACTAAGGATATTTTAAAAGGTCTTTTTTTCCCGTAGTACTTCTACCTTAATCACAAAAATAAACAAAAGTATCAACCAACTTTCATGTTGGAATTACATTTAGGAATTAATGGCAACCGTAGGCTGGCAAGGGACACAGGGCGCAGCAGAAATCAATAAAACCATTCACTGAGAATTAATCAGCTTCGTGGAATTTATATGAGTAATGCATATCTTATTATTGCACACAACTGTATGCACTTTCTACAGATCTTTCAGACAGCACACACATACAGACACACTTTTCCCAGAGGACCAGTTAAACACTCACCACCACACCACCACTTACGTCTAACCCTGACTACTGCATGCACCATATTATAATTCAGCATTAAAATTATGATGTTACTAGTTACTCACGGGAAGCAGATAAAATATTCACAGCAAATTTATGACCACTATTCTTAAATGTTGATATATTATACTATTTGGTTTACAGTAAAATTCTAATGGGTCTAACAGATAAGAGTTGAAAGGAGACTATGCAATGCAGGGGGAGCCCAAAGGAAACAGCCTGGAGTTTCCCTGACATGTGAAATTTCGTGTGTGTGTGTGTGTGTGTGTGTGTGTGTGTGTGTGTGTGTGTGTGGTGACACAAAGCAACAAGGAGTCTCTTGGGAAAAAAAGGGGGCCGCTAAGAAGAGGAGGCAGAGAGTGAGGCAGGCAGAGGGAGCAAGCAGGGGGAGAGCACATACAAGGTACCATGACATAGGCGTGTGAAAATGTTATAATGAAGCCCATTGGTTTCTGCACTAAACAAATCATAGATAGATTTGGTTAGACAGATGCTAGATGATGATAGACAGGCTATAAGACAGACAGACAGACAGATGACAGATACATGATAGATGATAGATAAATAATAAATAGTTGATAGACATATAGATGATAGACAGATAAACAGACACACAGACGGATAGATGACAGACAGAGGGATAGATGGATGATAGGTGATAGATAACAGGCAGATGGATAATGACAGACATTTGTCAGATCACAAAGTTTAGGGAGGGTGATGGCTGCCATTTCTCTTTACTTGCCTGAGCTTATGCTTTATAACTAATATTTTCTTCCCCCACAAATACATCCCACACAAGCTAGGAAAAGAACAAGCCAAGAAGCTGTCTGGCCTTCGGTATTTGGAAATGGCTTAGGCAGCTGGACTTTTCACTGTGCAGCAGGACAGCCACTAACCACCTGTGGCTATGTAAATTTAAGTTGGCTAAAATTATATACGATGAAAAACCCAGCACCTTAGTTTAGCTAACCAGACTTCGAGTGCTCAAGAGCCACACATGGCCAGAAGCTGTCATACTGGTCAAGACTTTGCCTTTTCCAGACAAGCAGATGGGTCAATAGTTAAATCTTGCGCTCAGAGTTTCCAACCCCAAAGCCCATTCACTTTCTGGCATGGTGAACCTCAAACAGAATCACAGATGGAGGATGGATGGGGATGTTGTTGGCGGTCTGGTATGGCATCATGCTGAGGAGCTGTGAGGATGAGAATGGTACCTGCAGTCTCCTGCCTGCTCTCAGCAGTATTGAGTCTCTATGCTGTAAGAGCCAATCACTTGGCTTCTGTTTCAGTTTCCCCATTTTCTGATAGCCTGATCCCAGAATCCATCCCAAGGTTGGCTAATGAGTTGATATTTGTAAGACTCTAAGACAGTGGCACAAATCAACTACTATAAAAGTCCTCTTTAAGTTGTATCTGGTGGCAGAGCCTGGAATCGGGAGTCCAAAGAAAGGCTTTCACAAGTTCATCCTTGACTGGGTTCCAGAGTTAAGCTCAAAGTCAGACTGGACTGCTCAGTGAGATCTTGTCTCAAAATAAAAATTATAAAATAGATGGAAATGTATAGAGGGAGAGCACTTGCCTAGCACATGAAAATGTTGTCTAGATGTTTATTTTAAGCTGAAACAATTCCTCTAAGAGGGAAAGAAGAGACTCATAGGACTCAGGAAGTAAATTAAACTTACAAGTCTTAGGAAGCTCCTGAAACCTACAAGCCTCTTAAAGGCCCTTCCCCAAGGTTAAACAAATAGCATCTTATATATCAGTTTCCTCATTTTCTGATGGCTTGATCCTAGTATCCATCCAGAGGCTTGTTGAATTATCTAATGAGTTAATTAATCTTTGGAAGGCTCTAAGAGAATGGCACAGAATAAACACTAAAACATCCTCTTAAATTGTGAACAGTGGCAGAGCCTGGAATCTCTACTACTCGGGAGTCCAGAGAAAGGCTTTCACAAGTTCATCCCTAAGTTCCAGAGTTAAGCTTAAATTCAGACTGGGCTACTTAGTGAGACACTGTCTCAAAATAAAAATTATAAAATGGATGGGAATGTAACTCCAAGGGAGAGCACTTGCCTAGCACCTGCCATAGTTGTTTCGATGTTTCATCTAAACAAAACAATCCCTCCTAGAGGGAAGGAAGAAATTTAGGACTGAGGAAGTAAATAAAGCTTACAAGTCTCAGAAAGCTCCTGAAACCTACAAGGCTCTTAAGGACCTTCTCCAAAAGTTAAACAAACAGTAACAATTGCTTAGAGAGGAGACTTTCCAGTCAGCCAAACTACCTGAGAATTTTATAGGTGACTCTGTAATTCAGCTTCTATGAGGCTGATATTCACGATGAGGTGGGACTTGATAGTCATTTGTTTCTTTGAGGACCACTCACTCCCCTGTAAGTAACTCCTCACCTATGCTCTGTCCATATGCTCAGGAGTTTACTTTGGTGCCTTCTCTAAGGCAACAGACATTTACACATGCCTCCTAAGACAAATTAGTGCAAGAACAAAGCCCTGAGTTCCAGCCTCAGGAAACACACACACACACACACACACACACACACTTGTAGAAACATACACATACATATGTGTAGAAATACACACATACATACACATGGACACTCATTGATGTACACACATACATATATACATTTGGACATATACACACATGGACACATACATTGACATATACACGTAAACATATATATCACATACATATATGCATATATGGACACATACACACAGAATCATGTTACATACATATATACACATATGGACATACACATCACATACATACACCCTTATACACACACCAAGAAAGTTTCTCTTCCTTATTAGAAGAACTGATGGAGGATTCAGAATGTCTGCCATGGCCTGCTAGCAGAGCCTAGGGCTTCATTCCACCATATCTTTCACCAAAGACTGAAAAGACAAGTCCACGTAAGACAAGAGACTGGCTGCCAGGAAACTTCCCATCCACATCAGTTGCACGAAAGCTCTGCGATCTGTCACCAAGGTCTGAAGAGCAGGAATAAAAACACACAAGGGGATGGCCAGTACTGTGTGCTTCCTGCCTGCACACGGGACACAGTCAGTGGTGGAAATCCACATTGGTCCTCTATTATACTGTTCCAGATTCTAACATCATCATCACCACCGCCATCTTGTGACTGAACGCAGCAGGTTTCTGTCTGAAGAGCAGACGTACCCTGACTTGACTTGTCGCTTTCTTAGGCATCCATGTTGTCTAGGCCAGTGACGCCTCCATCCACGCAGCTCACAAATAATGGTGACCATCCTTCTCTCAGCTACTATGCCACAGACTTGTCTATACATCGTCACAGATGGTGCCACCAGCAGTACTCCTCTGTGTCCCGTTCCGGGAAAACCAAACTCTTGTGTGTGCACCACTGTGCGTGTTTGTTTGGAGGCCAAAGGTCAACCTCAGGTGTCACCCTCAGGAATATCAAGCCCACCTTCTTTTCGACAGAGTCTCTAGTTGGGCCAGAGCTTGTCAGTTGAGCCGGGCTGGCTAGCAGCTAGCCCTAGCTATCCTCCTGTCTCTGCTTCTTTAGCTCTGGGACATTTCACGTGAGTTCTGGGCTTCAGACTGAAGTCCCGTGCTGCATCCCATGCTCTATTGACTGAGCTATCTCCCTAGTCTCTGACACGGGGTCTTGTGTAGCCCAGGCTAGCCTCAAACTCACTATATAACCAAGGATGACCTTGAACTTCTGATCCTCCCATATCCGTCTTCTAAGAACCCAGGTCCTCTTGCTTTTCAGGCCCACAGGACCTAATCACTTGGGCAGTAACAAGAAATCTTGAGAAACAGAGGATACAAATCCGTGATGTATCTACTCCATTACCCATGTGGTATGCCTGAAGCAAGGTTTCTAATGTGGCAAAAATCATTAACATTGAGGACCAGTGTCAAGACAGAGCTGCCTCCCCAGATCACCACACAGCCTGCCAAACTGTTTCTTGTGGTACCCACCAGAGTACCTCAGGAAGTATAGTAGGATTTTGCAACCTCTGGACCAGAAAGCTCAAAACTGCCTACGTGACTTTGCAGGTGGGAATCTTGTGTTTGCTAAGTGGTGGGACAAATGTAAGGTTGGTTTGGGGCTGACAGTTGAAGTGGCCCTCACCTGCTGCAGCCTGACCACCCCAAGAGATGTCTCATTGTGCCCAGGGTCCAGACCCGGTCCCAGTCACCCACACCCTGCTCCCACACTCATCTGTGACGTTTTTCATTCACTTCCAGCCCAGCATTCTCACGGAATGCCTTCTTCATTCCGTGGTCCTGCACTGCCCCGCTCTGCCCCTGAGCCTGAGCCCAGTTCCTCCACCCTGGCAAGTAGCTTGTTTCTTTGTGCGCTCCTGGTAACCAAGTTCTCTGGCTGTGCCCCGAAACCTCCTCCTGTGAGCCACGGAGCCCGCAGACTTGGGAAAACAGCACACCGTGGCAGACTCTATGCCCACTCCCCACTTGTGAGCCCCTGAGGGCCCTGGCCTGTACGCCACCTCTCAGTCCCTGGCCACCGGCACACCTTGGAATTTAGCTGGCCCAGCTCCAGTCCCAGAAGTCTCTCTGCCACCCTAACACATTGTGAGCAGAAGTAAAGATCCGTGCCTGACACATGCCAACTCACTCGGCCGCTGGGGCCTGCTGGCGGAGTCTCTGCCTTCTGGGCACAAAATATGTCCATCCTGGTGTGGCAGCCAGCCACAATTCCAGAGGCACGGCCCTGCCCCCACCAGGACATCTCACCACTTCTCCAAGGACCCTGCCAGGCCACTGGACTTCCTGCTGGATCCCAAACATGTCCTAATCAGCACAGGCCCCATGAGACAAGAAGCAAGGATGTAGTCAGAGGCCCCCACATATGAGGGTGTCCCTGTCCACAAGAGTCACAGACTCACACCGATACAGGAGTCCTGAAAGGCCACAGGAGGATGGGGAGCAGTATTTAATCCTCACTCCCAACAGGAACCAGGACCCTTCAGATGTCACACAGCCCAGATATGACTTGTCACTCAAGGAGTCTCTGTACTGACTTGGGTCTGTTCTGAGGGCCTCAGACTTGGGAATGCAGGCGTGAACAGGTAAGGCACCTGCCTTCACTGAGCTAAAGAGTAATAGTGCAGGCGTGAACAGGTAAGGCACCTGCCTTCACTGAGCTAAAGAGTAATAGTGCAGGCGTGAACAGGTAAGGCACCTGCCTTCACTGAGCTAAAGAGTAATAGTGCAGGCGTGAACAGGTAAGGCACCTGCCTTCACTGAGCTAAAGAGTAATAGTGCAGGCGTGAACAGGTAAGGCACCTGCCTTCACTGAGCTAAAGAGTAATAGTGCAGGCATGAACAGGTAAGGCACCTGCCTTCACTGAGCTAAAGAGTAATAGTGCAGGCGTGAACAGGTAAGGCACCTGCCTTCACTGAGCTAAAGAGTAATAGTGCAGGCGTGAACAGGTAAGGCACCTGCCTTCACTGAGCTAAAGAGTAATAGTGCAGGCGTGAACAGGTAAGGCACCTGCCTTCACTGAGCTAAAGAGTAACAGTAACAACAGAGAACGAAGTCTCATGGGCCTTTCAAATTCTAGATGCACACACACACACACACACACACACACACACACACATGCATGGGCATATATACATGTGTACACACATGCATGCATATACATGTACACATGTGTGTTTGGACATGTGAGTGGCACACATGCACAAGCTTGCACACATGTGCAAACACACCCAAAAACAAGGAAACCTGTGACCTCAACAAGGTACAACGCCTGCACTGGGAGATCTGGGGATATGAGAATGAGTTATTCACTTTTTCAAACCCAGCCTATTTTGAAGCAGAGGAAATAAGCTAAAAACCAACCCTGTCAGTTCCCCTGTAAAAATCCCCCATGGCCATCTGCTTGATCAGAGGGAGAGAGGTAAGGGGCCAGGGCTGAGCGGGAGGGGCTTAGTGGAGACTGTCCAGGTGTGGAACACAAGAAGGAAGTCTAGTTGTGATGTACAGGGCAAAGCCAAACCCAAACCGCAGAGAGCCAGTTCATCGATGATAGCAATGTAAAGAACCACTGTAGTGGGAAGAGCAGAATCAGAAATGGAGCATGCTGGGAAGTGGAGTTGTGGAAGCTGAAAGAGGCTGAATAGTAAAACAAGATTCCCAAACAGTAGCACTGGGAAGTCAGTTTAAAGGAGAGAGGGCTTGTTTGGCTCACGGCTTACTGGAACTGCAGGGCTTAGAGGGTTTGCCAAGAAGCAGCTTGGTCCACGGCAGCAGGCAACAGGGATAAAGCAGGTTATGGCTGGCTTTCTCATGTGCACTTACCGTTAATTCTCGGGTCCTAAAACATGGGATGGTTGCCACCCCCACTGCTGCTTTTGCCCCCACTGATTCTCTCTGGAGATGACCCTCCTCTATGTCTCTTCAATACTCTGGATGCTCCTTAAAGCCAATCAGGCAGACAATGGAAATTCACCCAGATGCCAGGGAGTTGGAACAAACGGAGGACCTGGGTGTGCGGAAGGTATAGACTGGCGTGTGTTCTTGCTGGCTTTCCTATCCAGTGGCCTTTGCTCATAGCAGGGCTTGCTGAGTGTCCGATGGTTTCTGACGTGCACTGCTCCAGAAACAGACCCCGGGTGTACTAAGGTATGGCTTTCTTTTCCTTTCTTTTCTTTTTCTTACAACTTTATTTTAAAAAAGAAAGATACACATACAGCTTTTTAGAAGCATTTTGGCATAAAACTATATGAACATATTTTTGTCAGTACTTGAATTTTTTTAGAGGTTTGATAGTATGCATTGAAATCTTACTAGTTACCATAAGCATAAAGTACATGTAAAACAAAACGTAACATGGAAATAGTCAAAGTTTTCTTGGTGTGTATAGATTAGACATAATGATTTTTAAATACCAAAAATTGCTGCAAGGCTATCTTCTCAGCTCTTGAGTTATTAGTGATTTAAGGTCTAGGTGTACCCCACTCTGAGTGCGTGCTATACATTTGTTGTTGTTTTTCTTATGGACTGAGGCTTCCACTTTCTGCCCTTTCTTTTTTTGAGCTTCATATGATCTGTGATTTGTTTCTGGGGTGTTCGGAGCTTTCTAGGGCTAGTATTCAATTATTAGTGGCTGCATATTCTGTCTGTTCATTTGTGACCTCACTCAGGATGATATTCTCTAGATACATCCATTTTTCTAAGAATTTCATAAAGTTTCTAATAGATGAGTAGTACTCCATTGTGTAAATATACCACAATTTTTGTGTCCATTCATCTACTGAAGGACATCTGGGTTCTTTCCAGCTTCTGGCTATTATAAATAGGGCTGCTATGAAAATTGTGGTACATGTGTCCTTATTGTATGTTGGAGCTTCTCTGGGGTATGTGCCCAGAAGTGAAATAACTGGGTTTTCAGGTAGGACTATGTCCAATTTTCTGAGGAACCACCAGACTGATTTCCAGAGTGATTTTACCAGCTTACAACCCCATCAACAGTGGAGGAGTGTTCCTCTTTCTCTGCATCCTCGCCAGCATCTGTTGTCATCTGAGTTTTTGATCTTAGCCATTCTGACTGGTGTGAGGTGGAATCTCAGGGTTGTTTTGATTTGCATTTCCCTGATGATTAAGGATGTCGGGCACTTCCTTAGATGCTTCTCAGCCATTCAGTATTCCTCAATTGAGAATTCTTTGTTTAGCTCTGTACCCCATTTTTTCATAAGATTGTTTGATTCTCTGGTGTTTAGCTTCTTAAGTTCTTTGTATATACTGGATATTAGACCTCTATCAGATATGAGATTGGTAAAGATCTTTTCCCAATATGTTGGCTGTTGTTTTCTTGACAGTTTCTTTAGCTTTACAGAAACTTTGCAATCTCATTAAGTCCCATTTCTCAATCCTTGGTCTTAGAGCACAAGCCATTGGCGTTCTGCTCAGAAAAATTTCCCCTGTGCCTATGTGTTCTAAGGTTTTCCCTATTTTCTCTTCTAATAATTTCAGTATACCTGGTTTAATGTGGAGATCTTTGATTTACTTGCACTTGAGCTTTGTGCAACGAGGTAAGAAAGGATCTATTTTCATTCTTCTGCATGCTGACTGCCAATTGAGCCAACACCATTTGTTGAAGAGACTGTCCTCTTTCCATTGAATGTTTTCAGCTCCTTTGTCAAAAATCAAGTGACCATATGTGTGAGAGTTCATTTCTAGATCTTCTATTCTGTTCCATTGATCAACCTCCCTATCTCTGTTCCAGTACCATGCGATTTTTAACACAATTGCCTTGTAGTATAGCTTGAGGTCAGGGATGGTGATTCCCATGGATGTTTTCTTGTTGTTGAGGGTGAACTTCAATATTCTAGGGTTTTTATTATTCCAGATTAATCTGCAAATTGCTCTTTCCAACTCTATAAAGAATAGAGTGGAATTTTGATGGGGATTGCATTGAATCTGTAGATTGCTTTTGGTAAGATGGTCATTTTTTGCAATGTTGATCCTTCTAATCTATGGGCATGGGAGATCTTTCCATTTTCTGAGGTCTTCCTCGATTTCCTTCTTTGGAGGTTTGAAGTTCTTGTCATACAGGTCCTTCACTTGCTTTGTTAGAGTCACACCAAGGTATTTCATATTGTTTGTGACTATTGTGAAGGGTATCTTTTCCCTAATTTCTTTCTCAGCATGCTTGTCCTTTGAGTAGAGGAAGGCTAGTGGTTTGTTCGAGTTAGTTTTATATCCAGCCACTTTACTGAAGTTGTTTATCAGCTGCAGAAGTTCTCTGGTGAAATTTTTGGGGTCACTTAAATATTCTATCATGTCATCTGCAAATAGTGATATTTTTATTTCTTCCTTTCTGATTTGTATCCCTTTGATTTCCTTTTGCTGTCTAATTGCTCCGGCCAGGACTTCCAGTACTATGTTGAATAGGTAGAGGGAGAGTGGGCAGCCTTGCCTAGTCCCTGATTTTAGTAGGACTGCTTCGGGTTTCTCACTGTTTAGTTTGATATTCGCTATTGGTTTGCTATATATTGCTTTTATTATGTTTAGGTATGGACCTTGGATTCCTGTTCTTTCCAAAACTTTTAACATGAAGGGGTGTTGAATTTTGTCAAATGCTTTCTCAGCATCTAGTGAGATGACC
Source organism: Micromys minutus (assembly GCF_963924665.1). NCBI lineage: Eukaryota > Metazoa > Chordata > Mammalia > Rodentia > Muridae > Micromys > Micromys minutus. The sequence continues at coordinate 3,387,565 of NC_137972.1, forward strand.
ATGTGGTTATTTTCTTTGAGTTTGTTTATATGGTGAATTACATTTATGGACTTCCAAATATTAAACCATCCCTGCTTCCCAGGGATGAAGCCTACTTGATTGTGGTGAATGATCGTTTTGATGTGTTCTTGGATTCGGTTTACAAGAATTTTGTTGAATATTTTTGCATCAGTGTTCATAAGTGAGATTGGTCTGAAGTTCTCTTTCCTTGTAGGGTCTTTGTGTGGTTTAGGAATGAGAGTTATTGTGGCTTCGAAGAATGAGTTGGGTATTATTCCATCTGACTCTATCTTGTGGAATAGTTTGGAGAGTATTGGTATTAGTTCATCAATAAATGTCTGCTAGAATTCTGCACTAAACCCAAGGTAAGGCTTTCAAACACTAAAAATGTAACCACATTCCCCATTGAGAAATTTGATCCAATAGATTGTGAGCTTATTTTTAAGTTACTGTTTTAGCATTTAGTTACTTAATATGAATGAGTGTTTTAATTACATGTATGTGTGTATACCAGCACATGTAAGCCTGGCGTCTTCAGAGGTCAGAAGAAGGTGTTAGGTTCTCTGGAACTGGGGATGGGTGTCAGCTACCTTATGGGTGCTGGGAACTGAACCCTGACCCTCTGGAAGACCAGCTAGTTCTCCCAACTGCTGAGCCCTGAAAGGTCTTGTTTAAGATGAGGTTCGATTCTGAATCCTCAGTGATGCCCCCAGCACAAGCAAAGGTAAACAGGGGACACTTTCATGTAACTGCTAAAACATGAAAATCAGAATATGAAACACATAGAAACCTTACCCAGTGGCCTCAAAGCACATCCCAACCCTGCATGCATTTGCGGGGAAACCCACAGAGCGTGCTCACATGTCTAAGAGCACCAGGCTGTAGCTGGGCTTGCGCATCTTCTATAACGTGCCTAGTACAGAGTTGAGAGAACCCCAGGATGTCACCTATCTGCATTAATTACTCCCAGTGTCCTTGGGGCAAAATATCTGAGGGAGACACTTGGGCAAGCAAGAGTCTGTTGTGGCTTGTGCTTTGAAAGCAGGGTTGCTGCTGGTGGGAGGGAGGGTGAGGGGGCTGGTCACGTGTGTCCACACCCAGGAAGCAGAGGGAGTTGTGTGCCGGTGCTCAGTGCACTGCCCCGCTTCATTCAGCCCAGGACCCCAACCCTGTGACAGTGCCACCCACATCCAGGGATGGTCTTCCGACCCAATCTCGAGCCATCTCTACATGCCTGGACATTTATTTTTATGGTGGTTACAAGTCCCAACACGCTGACAGCCAAGGTCGACAATCACACCGCCTGCAGCAAAGAACTCCAAGGATGCATTGCTCCCAGTACCCCCAGGCCTGCATCTGGCCCCACTCCCGAGCACATCTAAGCTCCCCTTCCTAGTAAAGCACAATGGATATGACCACGCTTCTTCTTTATCTTCTGGCCGTAAGCAACTGGGAAATAGACACCAGAAGGTGTTCTTGTTAATTTTCTCTCAGCTGTGAATACCTGACCGGAGGTGGCTGAAGGAGAGGGTCGGTCCGTGGGAAGAGCACAGAGCTGAAGACAGCCTGGGAGCAGGGCGTGAGGCAGGTGCTCACACCACATCCAGTCAGGAACAGAAACGGCATGCTGGTGCTCGGTTCCACCTCTCCTGCTGATTCTGTCCAGGACCCCAGTCTATGGCGTGGCACTGCCCACAGTCAGGGATGGTCTTCCCTGGTTAGTGGAACTTTTCTGGAAATAAGTCACTGATACCACAGCAGCTAGGTTCCCATGGAGACTCTAAATCCAGCCAAGTGGACGGGAAAGATGAAGGACCACAGAGGAGACTTCTCTACTGGGAGTGTCTCTCCTGTTCCCACCTTCCAGGGGCAGACACAGTGAAGAGATGGCACAGAAAAAGGACAGCACTAGACAAACGGAAATGGACATTTCCCAGACACGCACAGCTGCCATGTGAACGCCACAGGAAGACCACGACCTGGTCAACTTTCCTCCCAGGCGCAATTTCTGCAATTGTGACTTGAGAACAGACAGGTGTCATGAGGGCGCAACAGCTGCTGCAGGTTGTATCTGGACAACTTCCCTACATCTATACAACTGATGTAGAAATCTTTTCTTTTAGAAATATGGGCAGTGATATCCTGGTTTAAATTCAGTTCTTAATAATGTAACACATACAGCCTAGGTTGGTATCCATTTGCTTATAATGAGCAGAAATTATATTAGTATCAGAACTAAATACTTTGTGGTAGCTATACATAAATTCTTACATTAACTGTTAAAGCCAGACCTGGTGACTCACCCTTGTAACCCCAGCACATAGAGGTCCCAGGGCGTGAGGGTTGCTGTCCATCTGGGCTATAGCCCTGAACTCCAGGCCAAGCTAGAGTGCCACCTGAGACCCTGACTCCAGGCATCAGCTGTTGAGGGAAATGTAACGCGCTGGTTCCAGATGTAAGAGAGGTTAAACCCTCTCTGCAGCTCCTCTCCAGCTTCTGTAGTCTACCCTGCCTGGATCTGCCTGGCAAAGGATCTCAAGAGACCTTGGAAAGCCCAGAGTGGGGAAAGGTGTAGCTGCTCGGAGCATCTTTCTGAGGAGGCCTCTTGAGACTAACATGCTTTATCTCTTAGACGCTGGTTCTCACCCTCCCTAATGCTGCCAACGCAAGGAACTCACCCCCAACCATAAAACCATTTCCATTGCTACATCCTAACTGCACTCTTGCTGCTGTCATGAACTGTAATGTAAGTATCTGATATGTCTGGCGTATGACCCCAGGGAAAGGAGGTCACAAGCCACAGGCAGCTCTAAGATGTTTTCCCCTAGTACTCCTAGTAGCAGCAAGGAAAGAGACACCTCCAGTGTTCTTCCATCCAGCCAGGCCCGCTGAACCCAGAGAACCCAGGGGTGCGCCTCTCTGAATTTTTAGTCTCACTACAGATCAGTCTCAACGGGTATGAAAAACGCAAACGCAGAGAGAGATCGGAAGCAAAGTGCCAGAGGCCTCCCCGCCCACGTTCTTCATGACCTTAGGTCCAGGTCTTGATTTCTAAACTTCTGCAGGGAAAGAAGCCCGGAATTTTAAGACAAAATTTGGGACAATTGGGAGCACCTGTGAAAATTACATGACCAAAAATGGTCTCAGTGGAAGAGGAGTCACCTCTTACACTCCGTTCCCGTTGTCCTCCTCCCAGACATGGTGCAGCACATCCTGCTGCTTGGGAGGTTGAAGCAGGAGCCTCCCACAAATCTGAGGCCAGCGAGGGCTCCAGAGATCTGTCTGCAGAGAAATCTATAGACTATTTATGTAGTCATGATGTATGTAATACCATGGAGAGAGTATACTATTTATTTATGTAGTCATGATGTAGATAATATCGTAGAGAGTACTATTCCATTATGTAGTTGTGATGTGTGGAATAGCATGGAGAGAGTATAGCATGACCATGTTGTGTGATAGTCATCGGTTTCACAGTTAAATCCCTGGTGCTGCACAAGCTAGTGAACGTATCACCTCCCTGTAGAGAGCTGCCTAAATATAAAAGGTGATTTGTTAAGTCGCCTCACAGCCACAAGGACACATTCATCGGCAGTCTGTGGAGAGACTGGGTCCCCTTACAAACGAAAAGGGGGCGGGTGCTGTCAGGCTAATGCACAGAATATGCAACTGGGAACCTAGCCTTCTATTCCGGGACCCAGAATCTAGTCCCTGCAGCAAGTGACATCATCTGTATTTTAAGGTCATATCTGGATTCTGAGAGGTGAACTGGAACCTTCCCTCCTTCTCAGAGCCTTCGCAAAGGTAGCTTCCTTACTTCAGTGAGCATATGAGATTAACCCTTCCCAGCCAGGGAGAAGGAGTTCCTACATGTATCCACCGCCCAGGGCCAAGGCTCTGATGTGAGCGTCAATGTGAAACATTCTCCGCTGCTTTTTGTGGATTCAGGCCCATAAGCTCCTCGGTTCCCGCCCAGAATCCTGTAGAATTCCGGTAAGTTACACTTGGTAAGTCCCCGAAACAGGTGAGCGAGGCTGAATCCAGGGCTGGAACACAAGGGTGGAGGGCGGATGCCCGCATCTCAGGCTCTAGGCCCTTACCTCCCTCCCCAGCATCTCAAAGGAAAAGCACCTGCCCACCTAAAGGGCTTCTTTCATAGCCTCCCAGGTGGGGGCCAACACCCTGGGCAGACCTCAGTGCCTCAGGCCATCAGAGATGTTCCCTTGATTTGAATCCTATCTGGGATCCAGAAATAGCCACAATTACCTGACCCCCTCCCCCAAATAAAAACAGTCAGACCTAGAGTCTTGACAAGGCAGGGACCTTCTGATCCCAATGGAAACAGAATCCTCTGGGGAGGATTTCTGCAAAAAGCAAGACACATAAAATCTTCTAAAGCCACACAGTGGGTGCTTGGGGTTCAGGCTTAAAATAGTGGGGACATGTGGCTAAATGCTTCATGTCCTCACGCTCCACAGGAAGAGACTTAAAAATTAAAAGGCACAGGGCCGAGGAGATGGCTTAATGGGTAAATATTTGTTACCCACGCACAGGGACCTGAATTTAGATCCGGAACACCCAGGAGGCATGTGGACACAAAGCTGTCACTCCAGAGCTAGGCATGCAGAGCAAAACAGTGAGCTCCAGATCAACATGAGGGAAGGAGGGAGGGAGGGAGGGAGGGAGGGAGAGAAATACCACAGGTGCCTCACACACATAGGAAGGAGGAAGAGATGCAGAGACAGCAGGGAAGCAGCAAAGGGAGCAATGACTCCAGTATCACCTGCTGATGAAACTGGGCATCTTTCACTGTAAGCAAGCGCTCACCTGCGATTGGATTGTAAGCAACAAGGGACTTTGAGCTCATTTTGTGTGTCACTGGCTTCAGGGGGTATTTAGGTAAGACTCAACACAAACACACCCAAAGAGGGCAGTCTGGGTTCTGTTCCTGGTCTAACAGGTGTGCCATTTCTGGGTCTAGACTCCCCACAGGTGACCTTCTCCCATGTCTGACCTGTCTGACATCAGCCTTTGCTTGGTTTGCTCCGTTAAGATGGTGAAGGTGATCACCATCACCTTTGTACAGTGAAGTGTTGTTGGCACGTCTGTGTAGTGTTATAAAAGCCAAGTGGGTAACTCAGACTCAGACCCACTCAGGGATAACTTCCTACTGCGTGTCTCACTGGCATGTCTGGCCTTCCCATGTTTACATTTCCCATGTTTCACCAGTTAAATTAAATTAAATAAAATTAAGACACACTTGCATTTGCTTTACATGTGTAAATGTTTTGCCTGCTTGTATGTCTAGGCACTATGTGTCCACACATACCTGGTGCCCAGGGAGGCCAGAAGAAGGTGTCGGACTGCCCTGGAAATGGGAGTTAGAAATGGTTACATCTACATGGGTGCTAGGAATCGAACCCCAGTCCTCTGCGGTTTTCAATGCTGTTAAACCACTGAACCATCTCCCCAACCCTGAAGTTTAACATCCCCCACCTTTCCTCTCTCCTTCTCCTATATCCCCTACGCATGCTCTCAGACTGGTGCACGGAAAAACAGCTGTGACTCAGTGTGCATTTAGACCTCACGTGAACGAGTAAAGGGCACAGAGTCCGGAGCACCCCGACGTCTGACACATTTCACAATCTCTACTAAGGATACACCCTGTCCACCATAATAGCGTTAAGACGCTATAGGGTCATGGAAAGCGTTAGAGACGCCGTACTTAAGAAGCTCTTAGCATGGAGCCTGGCACTTTAGTCCTAAACGCTATGGTTATAACTTTCTTGATGTCAAGGGACATTTGGTGGCATTGAAGGATGGCTGGTCGCCAAAGGCAAGAGTTTGAGACAGAAGTGGCAACAGACTGAAGTTTGAGGCAGAGGATGTGCAGGGAGTGTCACGGGAAGAATGACCTTAGATGTAGAAGGCAGACAGAACACACAACAAACTCCAGGGGAAAGACAGCAGTTAGCAGGAAGAAGGCGCGGGGTAAAGAAAGGCCCCAGGGTGAGTCAGCATGGACACAGGAGAAAGGACAGCGAGGAAGAAGCAAGGCTTACAGTGGTGATTAAGGCGGAGCTTGTGAGACACAGCCAGGTGTGATGGCATACACCTTTAACTCCAGCACTCTGGAAGCAGAGGCAGGGGCAGTACTTTGAATTCAAGGCCAGCTTGGTCCCCGTTTGGCTTCAGCTAAATGCTGGCCGGAGTTAGTCCCGAGTTCCTCTGACCAGATGATGGGCTGAGACTGCTCTGTGTACTGACAAGACCAAGACGCAGTGACCCAGGCTTACTTATCCCTCCAACACGTTCTCTCATCATTTAAAAAGCAGGATGAGCTCTAGAGTATGTTTGGAGGGCCGCGAACTTTCAGAAATCCAGACAACAGAGGGGCGTAATTGCTGTTATTTTTATCTTATTCACCTTAGCCTCCTGCGCCCCTACCTAGGCTGGCCAGTTAAGAACTAGAGGAAGCTGGGACGTTTTACAGCATTAATAAGCCCTTGAGAGCTCTAACTTGCCTCGGAATCAGAAAGATAACCACTTAGAGACAAGAGATGGGTGTCCGGGCTTAAGATAAAAATCCAAAATCTGCATTTAAAAAATCACTTTCACTATTATCATTAATGAATCGCCTGCTGTAAAACAAGCCACGTCCTGTCGTCCTTCTGGAGGAACCAGGGAGGGTGCTGGAAAGGAACTCATCCCGGCAGCTCCGCCCAGGACTCCGGCTTCACAGCCGCACAGCTAGGCCGGGAGGAGGCTCCGCAGCACGTGACCCGCTCCAGCCACCCTGGCCGGCGACCCAGATCCGTCTCCGGAACCCAAGTGCTGCTGCCCTGGCCCTGCTGCGTTCCAGTGCACGTGCATTTGGGGCCCAGGTCCCTTCTCGGTTCACGTGCCACTGGCGATCGCGAATGTCCGAGGGGAATCTTAATTGTCAATTCAGTGTAGGAGCAACCCAGGGTCTCCCCGCCCACAGGGATGGAATTCAGATTCATCCTGAGTTGCGGGGACACTGGGCACCTGGGGACGGCTGTCCCTGGCCGTGTGGACCGAGCTCCCGAGGACACGGGGCGCGCGCACGACATCCCTGCGCGCTGATGTGGCAGCCGCCGCAGGTCGCATCACGTTGCCGGCCCTGTGCTGGTACCCACTGGAGACAGGATTAAGGAGGGAGGCCGCGGAGGTGCCAGTAGTAAACGTGGGCTCGCCACACTCTCGGCGTGGCTTATCGCACAAGGGGGGCGGGAAGCTGTTCGGCGTCTCGCAGACTGGAGCGAGCAGGACTGTGTGGCTTTCCCGCAGCAGTGCTTGTGTGCCTCCCGCTCCGCGCCACCCTTCCCCCTCCCTCCTCTCTCCCGGGAGCACCCGAGGCCCCAAACGTCATCTGCCTCCGTGATTAGTGGCACCGCAATTCCGGCTGCTGCGGGAAGTTTAGGTGGCCCGGGGACACTGTTGCCAAAACCACTTGGAATGCGGCATTCAGAATCAGTGTCTACATTTTCACTGATCTTAAATTCGGGGAGCAAACTGCAAGTCACCCCTTTTCAGGGTAGACCTCCAGCCTGATCTAGAGTGGATCTTTCTACCCGACCCCCCTTCACGCCTGGTCAGTAAGCGATGAGCAAAGACTCCGAATCCTCCTTCCCTGCTCAAGTTTAGCCACCACCAATTCGCGTTCTTTCTCTGGCCCAAACCAATAGCAATCGGTGGGAAATCAAAAGGCCACGTCCACGGTTCTGCACCGAGATGCTGGCCGAGTCGGGGGTGCCCCGCGTCCCGCCCCGCCCCCGCGCCTTGCAGTGCCTACGGGAAGACGGGTGGCCGCTCCCTCCAGGTGGCCCCAATCAGGTGTCCCCGCCCCCTCCCGGCCCCTCCTCCCCGCCCCCCTCCCGGCTGGACCGCGGATGGTACGTTCCGCACGTGAGCTGGGTGCTGGTCTGGCCGGCGACGCGCGTGCCCTGTGGCCAAACACTGCCCCGGAGTGAGAGCAAACTACCAGCGCAGTGCGTGTGTGTGCGCGCGGGTGTGCGCGCGCGGGTGTGTGCGAGAGGGCGAGCGAGCGAGCACGGGGCGGAGGGGCAGCCAACTGCTTCACACTTTGAATACTGCACTGAAGAGGGAGAGCGAGACAGCCTGGAGACGCACACATCCCCCCCAAATCTCTCCAGGCGACCGTCCCACAGATTACAGGACAGAACCCTCCAAATCGAAACGGAGGAAACGGACAGCCATTGAACATGGACGAAGGAATCCCTCATTTGCAAGAGAGACAGTTACTGGAACATAGGGATTTTATAGGGTAAGGTGTCCGCACCGTTGCGAGTATCTGTCTAGGCGTCGGTTTGGCTTTTTCCCCCCTACATATGGAGCGGGCGAGGGCAGAGCCCCTCCCGGAATGGGGGCCTGATGCTGCTTTCTGTTTTTGCAGACTGGACTATTCCTCTTTGTATATGTGTAAACCCAAAAGGAGCTTGAAGCGAGACGACAGCAAGGTAAGTCTTAAGTTTCCCATAACCTGCCTGGATAGTTAATTAGGGCCATTGATTTCCCGAGGAAACTGCCCGCAAATATATTCCAGCCCCGAGCTCTCCTAACAGCGAATTTTAAGTGGCTTGCTGGATACTCCGGGGGATATTCAACACCGCACCTGAATTTAAATTGCATTTTAGAAGTCTAGAGGAGAGAGTTCTGAGTTAGTTCATTACATAGTGTGTTTGGGGGTTGGGGTGGGAGGGTTCCAGCCAGTAAGTGAATGAATCTTACTGCTGTATCTTTTCTCCGGCTCGTGTATAAAGGACACCTACAAATTACCGCACAGATTAATAGAAAAGAAGAGACGAGACCGAATTAATGAATGTATTGCTCAACTGAAAGATTTACTGCCTGAACATCTGAAATTGACAGTAAGATGCCCATTTTCATTCTTTGGTGGTCTCCTGGGGTGCGTTTGCCTGATAAAACTCCCAGAGACAGGATTTAAAATGTAAATATGAAGAGGCCTGCCTTCAACTTGTGCTGTAACTAAGAGTTTCCTAGAGACTCCAGGGGGCTCCAGGCTGATGGCAGAAATCATAGAGGACCTGTCTGTGGGGAGCTGAGCAGCGCTTCTTTCCCTGTGTGTGTGTGTGTGTGTGTGTGTGTGTGCCTAAGTTGCTGGGCTGGGTGGAAGGCCAATCAAATAAAATTGGGTGTTTGAAAGTAACCCGTGTGCCCCTCTCTGTTGCACCGCTGCAGACGCTGGGGCATCTGGAGAAAGCAGTAGTGCTGGAATTAACTTTGAAGCACTTAAAAGCTCTGACGGCCTTAACGGAGCAGCAGCATCAGAAGATAGTTGCTTTACAGAATGGTAAGTGGGTCTGAGGAAGCCGAGACAAAACGGGGTAACGCTGGGGGCGCAATTCTAGGGCTCCCCGCTGCATCCTGCTCCTGGTGAACATCGCCTCTTTCCCTTTGGTGGCAAGTACCCAGAGCATCCCAAAGGCTTTCTGCGGGGCTGGAGGAGTCCCGTTTTTATTTAAAGTGACGGCAGCGCCTCTCCATTTGGGTTTTTCAGCCAGGAGGAGAGCGCCTCACCGCGCCACCCCCTCCTCTGGCAGTCTGCGGATTATATCGCTGGAATGCCCAGGAAAAGCCGAGCTCACTGTAGGCAGCGCAGGGCCCACGTGATGAGCAGATGTCTTAACGCCGCGGTTTTTCTTCTCGCCTCCCTCCCCTGTGCACCCTAGGGGAGCGCTCTCTGAAATCGCCGGTCCAGGCCGACTTGGATGCGTTCCACTCGGGGTTTCAAACCTGCGCCAAAGAAGTCTTGCAATACCTCGCGCGCTTTGAGAGTTGGACGCCCAGGGAGCCGCGCTGCGCACAGCTCGTCAGCCACCTGCACGCCGTGGCCACCCAGCTTCTGACGCCACAGGTGCCCCCGGCCAGGGGCCCTGGGCGCGCGCCCTGCAGCGCGGGGGCAGCGGCCGCCTCGGGAACCGAGCGTGTCGCCCGCTGCGTGCCGGTCATCCAGCGGACTCAGCCCGGCATAGAGCCCGAGCACGACACGGACACCGACAGCGGCTACGGAGGCGAGGCGGAGCCGGGCCGCGCCGCTGTCAAGCAGGAGCCACCGGGAGACCCGTCGCCTGCGCCCAAGAGGCTGAAGCTGGAGGCGCGCGGCGCGCTCCTGGGCCCGGAGCCCGCGCTGCTCGGCTCGCTCGTGGCACTGGGCGGGGGCGCGCCCTTCGCGCAGCCCGCCGCCGCGCCCTTCTGCCTGCCCTTCTACCTGCTGTCGCCGTCCGCCGCCGCCTACGTACAGCCATGGCTAGACAAGAGCGGCCTGGACAAGTATCTGTACCCCGCGGCGGCCGCACCCTTCCCGCTGCTGTATCCCGGCATCCCCGCAGCGGCCGCCGCTGCCGCCGCCGCTGCTTTCCCTTGCTTGTCGTCCGTGCTGTCGCCACCCCCGGAGAAGGCAGGCTCGGCTGCTGGTGCCCCATTCCTGGCGCACGAGGTGGCGCCCCCGGGGCCGCTGCGCCCCCAGCACGCGCATAGCCGCACCCACCTGCCGCGCGCTGTGAACCCGGAGAGCTCTCAGGAAGATGCCACGCAACCAGCCAAGGACGCCCCCTGAACCCAGCATTCCTTCCAGAACAGGGCAGGGTGGTCTTTCGAGGAGTCGCCAGGTTTCCAAGTTCAAACGTTCCCCTAAGGCGTATCAGGGAGGAAGAGTAAAGCGACGCTCGACAGGCTTAGGACAAAAACAGGTGTTTTGTGTATGTTTGGATGGAGTTCCTGTTTTGCCCGTTTCTCACCCCTTTGCCTCCCCACCCTCTACCCTTTGACACTCCCTTCTCCACCCCTGCTGTCACGGAGCCTCCCTTAAAAATACTGGTTATCCTCTTTAGCCCTCCCCGTACATTTAGTCCACGTCCTCCGTTCCCAAATACAGACCCTGGTTCAGGAGTCTCTTGGGTGGGAGAGCCACGTGGAACCAGTTAAGAGTGCCTGGTGGGCTCCTTGACCCAGGTCAGGAGCAGTAGCTGTGTCTCCTAACCGTCCCCTTAGGAGGTGCTCCGTCAACTGAGGGTCTTTGAGAGTTACATTTGCATGTCGGTATTTTGTATTGAACAAGACAGCATTTTGGAAGGTACCTGTTTTTCAAAGACGTGAGGATGCGGTTGCCCTGTTGTGAGGTGGCTGGAGGTGGTGGTGCCTTTATACCTGGCACCTGTTGGGAGAAACTCAAGAGTTGGGCCATCTTCAGGCAGTGTCAGGGCGGGAGCTGGAAGAGGGAGGTTGGAGCCCCGTGGCACCGCCTTTGCTTGCACTTTATTGACAAATTGACCTCAAACCCTTTGTCCCATGTCTCAACTCACACATATAAGTCATAGGTTATATATCTGTGTTTCTGATCCCTCATTATTTTATCCATCATGGTCCCAAATTTTTGTAACATTACTGGGTTGGTTGGGGGAGGGGGAGTTAACGCGTTCTGGGCTGGAAAGAGACAAGCCCAAACTATTGATTGTCGAATTCTTAGATGACCCAAGTGGAGAGAGGAGCTTGTGGTCCCTCGTGATGGGAGTACTGTGAACATGCAGAAGGCCCTGCCAGGCCTCGCTCTCTCAAGTCTCTATGTCATTTTTCAGGAGACCAAACCAGATACCAGATAATCAGGAAGAAAGCTTTAAAAAAAAAAATAAGGCATAAATCAAGACCTTGTCGAGATATTTTTAGTTTGTTGCCAAGGTAGCACTGAGAAATCTCACTTGAATGTTACATAAAAGGGTGAGACACGGGAGTCTGGAGTGAAGAAAGTTATCTGGGTCTGTGGGTGTCGTCCGTTCGCTGCTGCTGCTGCTGTTACTGTTTGCCTCAAACGCTGTGTTTAAACAACGTTAAACTTCTTAGCCTTCCAAGGTATGTACATATCTGTTAATACCCCGATTAATGATGTCTGACATGCTATTTTTGTAGGGAGAAGATACCTGCTAGTGATATTTTGAGTTAAAATCTCTTTTGGGGCGGACTTGGTGAAATGTTTGCACTTTGGCCACAATGCTCATACTGCTTGGTGCAAGCTTACGCTGTCTTAAATTATTAAACAAATAAAAAATATTATCTGCAAGAAAACCCAGCTGGTTTAGCTAAGTTTAGTATGTGAAGATAAGCTAGAAACTACCTTTCTAGTATTTTCAGCACTCCATGTTGCCTAAATATTACCACACTATTTTGTGATTTAAAAGTTCTTACTAAGGAATAAAATCTTTATATATGATATGAGGTGGTCTAATAATTAAACGGTACTGGGGACCCCATGAGTTTTCAGACACAGCTGACTATAAGGACCTGAGCCCATCCGTGTGACCCCAGATAATCCTCTCGTGTGTGCCTGTGGTCTGGTGTTTCTCCTCAGTCCAGATCGAAACACACTAGTGGGAGGGGTGTCTCATTCGTGCATTTATGTTGCCTTCTTAACTTTTACAAAGTAGCCCTGGTATGGGACTTTGCCTTGGAGTTCGGGAAACAATTTATAGACTTTTCTCCAGCACAAGATCCTAACAGTGCTTGAAGGCTGTCCACTTTCTTTGGGTGGTGGGTGGTATTGAACCCCTGACTTAAGGTGTGTGTGTGACAGTTTCTAAGATGTAGGGGAAGTACTCCCTCTGCTGACAGACAAGCTGGCAAGGCCTGGTAAACCGGAAGCCAGAGCTCTGTCATCTGCTAGGTCAGTCCCCTGAACTTTATAAGGGAAGAAAGTCATATAAGGTCATACTGGGCAGAGCATGGCCGGGCCCGGGGTCTCCCTCCACTTGGGGACTGTTGCAGCAGCATTCTGGGCCAAGGATGCTCCCTTTGACTGGGTAAAGCTCCTGAAACTCAGCAAAGTGAACCACAGGGGCAAAAAAAACAAAATTATTCAGCTAATGCTGTCAGCTAGAGGCTATGTAGAGCCTCGATAATGACAGTCACAGGAAAGATGAGCTGAAAACTCACATAAACAGTTGTAAGTATTTCTAGCTACATTGTGTTGCTTTTATTGTCTTAACTGAGAAGATGCTACAGTTGACATTTGCATGATTTTGTAACATGTAATAGAAGCTTTCTTTTCTACTTTGGCCAGGTTTTATAGGCTGCTTATTCTTCTGAAATTATAAATAGTAACATGATAAAATCACGAAGTTAGGGCAGAAAATAAAAATAGTATTTTTCTTATTACATTTGAAGATGCGATCTCCTGTGTTTCTAGAGACGGTACATAGGACCTTGGGCAAACTGGGCCAGAGTGCTACCACTGGCCTGGGCCCTCAGCCTCTGGAAGCTATTATTTGAGTTGTTGTTTGATTTTAATGAATTAACAGCTGAGTCAGAGCTCACTAAGGAGGTAGATTTGAAACATCAGCTGAACTTAAGTACATCCTGTGATCTTCCAACTTAACACTGAATTAGTGTTCATCATTTTGTATAAATAGACATAGAAAACTTTATGTTGAATTTATAAATATCTCCACTACCTAGCTAAAATTTGCATTTTCAAGGCGTTAGAAACCACAGCTGTGAAAATCTTCACCGGCATTCTAGCGTGTGGTTGTGAAAGAACCTTGACTGAATGCTGTCACTGACTGCAGGGCCAGCACACCTGTGATTCCTAGCTTGCGAGGAGGACCTTAGCCTGATGCTGTCTCTCATTGGTCGACGTTTGTCCTCACCATGAGAGGTGACTGCTCCTCCCGAGAGGCCTTGGGAAGACAGGGCTGGACAAAGAGACCCTAAAGGCTTTTTATGTCGGGTAAAGATGAACAGAGTGATTTAAGACTAGCAGCTTCCTTATGTGAATGAGGCATTTTTCCCTCAGCAAGCATATCTCTTACTAAAAACTTTCCTTAATCTCTTGACCCTTCATATCAATATATTGAGGTGCTCTGTCAACTATTCTCGTGTTAGTTTAAGCAAGTTCTTGTCACACTTGCTCACTCCTACCCTAAATGTAGTTTTTCGTGGGTGAATTCAGTGGAGAACTGACAGAAAATCTCATTTTGGGGGAAATGGGGGATTTCACTACAAATGTGCTAGTCTCAGAATTCTATATGCTGATGCCTTAAAACTCTGAATCTTGAGATGCTCCCATAAACAGCAGAAGCTTCTAGATTGCTATTTATTTTTCTTTACTTTCAAAAAAATTAGTGGAAAGCATACTAAAGTTTATTGTATCTATCCTCTGGAATGTTCTAGAGAAACTCCCCTATGCATGTTAAACGTTTTCACGATTTAGGGATTGAAGCTTCACTTTTACACCGTGTGTTTTGTGTGCAGCGTTCGCACTTGGGCCCACCCCTACGGAGCCTTTGTACCAGATTACTTATATTGAGACAGGGTTTCACAATGAAGCACACTGGCTGGCCTGGAACCCCCGAAGACACCTCATGCCCCTCTCTGTCTTCAGAGTGTTGAGATTAAAGGCACCACCACACCTGGCTACATCTGCTTTTCCAGGGTTTTAGCCTCTTTCCCCAGCCAGTCTGTTAACTGTCACTCTCAGTGGTCAGAGAAATGCCTTCACTGCACACCTGATCTGATGACTGTTTACCGTGGGCAGGGACAGAACCACACCCATTTTCACGAGTGTCTAAAATGGGAGTAAACAGGTTCAGACAGAGGCCCGGAGGGCCCTGCTGTAAGCAAATCATGTTCACTTATATTCTCAGGATGGTTTTTTTTTTCTTTCTGCGAGTTAGCTCTATTTTCTAAAACTTCCGGATTCTCAGCAGTGTTCCCCATCAGATTATTTGAAATCTACAAGTGTTTTATGTACCTTTCTATTATTTCATTAGGTAAAAATAAAACCAGGTGCTAATGGTTTCAGAGGATAGCTGACAAGAAGAATAGCATTTTCACTTTAGAACTAAGAAACTGGCTAGGTGCTTCTTTCTTTCAGGTCAGGGAGAGCAGCACATCAGTGAACATTCTGGGAGCTGTCTGGGTGGGCGGGTGTGCCAGTATACTCAGACACACCCATGGCAGCTCAGGGGAGAAGCTTCAGGCCCATACATAATCTTTTTCTTCTTGAGCCTAAAGGCTCAAGACAACGGGTATGGGGGCCATGTATATATTTTGCTCTTATAGAAGAGGCTGTGGAAAGTGGTGGAGAGTGAAACACTAACCTGGGGACCTCAGTGTCATCGGGGTCACAGAATAGTACTAAGGCAGTACACAGTAACCTAACAGGTGACGGCAGTGGTGTGAGAGATGCTCGGATGCAGTGCGCTGGGTTCGGTAAGTGGGGCACGTCTTGGAGGACTGACCAGGATTTGCAGAGTAGACAAGAGTTCTTGAAAAGGCTGCACCGGCTTTAAGTTTCATGAGTAATAGTAAACTCGAGGTCAGAGCAAGGGTTTCCTAATGGCTCTGCCTCTCAAGGCCTTTGACTGCCTGCTGGCTCTTAGCCTCAGCATCTCCTGTGTGAATGGAAGTGGGAGGTAGAGTTGTATTGTTGTGTAATGGTACCATGGTGAAGTCAGATCTGCCTTGCTACCTGTGGGCGTGTATTCTAAGCAAACACAGAACAGGCAAGCATACCCCATGGTGACTTCTGTCCCTATTGTGAAGGTGATCAGTTCTCAGTCAGTGACATAAGAGAAGACAGGCATTCTAAGGACAACTCTTTCAAGAACAACCCCAAGGAGAGGGTGAGGGTGCAGGCAGGAAATTCTGCCAGGACCACCAAGATTGGAACCAGATTCTCTGGCCCAGAGTCGCTCTATTCAGTGTCGCTGCAGAGAGTTAGGTTTTTGTCAAGGAATGAGCTGGGCTAGGCCACCCATGACCTTAAGAGTGAGGGTATGTTGATTCCAAGCAATGTAGGGGAGCGGTTGTGGGGGATGGGGAAGCAGGAGATGGAACTCTGAGAAATCAGGTCCGAAATCCATAACAGTGTTCCAGTCTCTTGCCCCCTCACTCTGGAGGCACCCAGAAATGTGTGCCTGAGGGTTTTCAAGTTGTCCTCTTCCCCCCTGGCGGCCCTCACTCAGGGAAGAGCTTTCTGACTAAAGAGACCTGGAACTAAATCTAGAGCTGGGGAAAGGATTTGAGCCCGTGGGAAAGATAGGAAAGAGGTGGATTTTTGTTTTCCCCGTGTGTGTGTGTGTGTGTGTGTGTGTGTGTGTGTGTGTGTGTGTGTGGCACGCTTGCCAAATGAATGCAGTGCCCACAGAGGCTCAGAAAAGGGCACTGAGTCCCTGGAGCTGGAGTTATAGGTGATGAGCCACCCATCCTGAGAGCTGGGAGCTGAACTCCACGTTAAGAGCACACACACCATTGGTGCATCCGCTTGGGTTTTGATGTTTGTTATCCTCCTATTCTTACATCCCAGGCACGCACTAGCCACCTTCCAACCCGCTGCAGTTTTTATATAGGGTATATTGGGTGAACTCTAGCTGGAGTTCGGCTCCCAGGCCCTCTCTGTGTGGATGTGAACAGATATGGTGAGCTCGTGCATTTCTGTGATAAAATCTGCCTCCCAGCGCCTAGCAGAGTCCAACGGTAGTAGCTCGACCTGAATCCCCTTCCCAGAGGCCTGAGCTGCTGTGTGCATCAGAAACCCAGGAAACCGTGGCATTACCCAGACTCCAGATACATTAGGGTAACTAGGTAGGGGAGGACTCCGTTTTCTTGCCTGCACCATCTGGAGCAATTACAGCAGCTGTGTAAACCGCACGTGACCCGACAGATAGAGACACCCAATTTTCTGAGTTCTCTGCAGACACACTGAGTGTAACGCCACACTGCTGGGTTTGCGCATTCACTAGAAAGCTGGTCAGAAAGAGCACAATGGTCACAGCCTCTGGAGCAGCAAGGAGCTTGTCAGGGCAGGGAGACGCCTTCTCAGGTTGCCTAGCGACAAGGCTGGAGATGATGTCATCCCCCGCCCCCCACTCCCGGAATCAGTACAGCTTGCTCTGTGGGCCTTGTACGGTCTCGTGCTTTCACACGTGTCACTGCGCACGCTGAGCCGCACGTGAGAGGGGGCGGGGCGAGGCCCAGTGCGCTTGCGCAAGCCTTAGGGACTCAGGCTTCTGCAGCTGATGACGCTGCAGTTTCTCAGCCTTCCTGGTTGTGGGAGCATGGAGTAAATCGTGCAGCCTGGGCATCCCTTGAACCGGCCTCGCGTGAAGATTAGTAAAGCAGATTCCTCATAATGAGGGGCTGGGGGGAGGGGCGGTCGGTAAAATTAGTGGATTTCGATTGATGAGTAAGATAAACTCAGCCTAAAGGCTGGGTCGTTCTGTTTTAACTATAGCGTTATTTACCGATTCCTCCAGGAAAAAAAAAATCGTGTGGTCTCAGAGGTTGGCCTTTTGAGGTGACCATATTCTTTGGTTATATAACATTTCCCACAACACATTTATAAGAGGTCCAAAATAAATGAATTGGAGGTGTTGGGGGGGGGAGGGTTACTGCTCTTTACATAATTCTCCCCAGGATGCTGCAAAGCTATTTTAGCACCACCACTTCCTTGCAAATTAGGATTCAGTCATGTGCAGGGGAATGATCTCAGGTAATGTTGATATCTGGACAAGTCAGGTAATGCTGTAGTTTGAAGGACACCAGAGTGCCACCCTAGAGACAGACATTAACAGAGCAGGGGTGGTTGGGTTTGCTTTTAATGACACATATGCATGATTTTCTGTAGTTGAATTTGAAAAAAACAAACAAACAAAAAAACCCAGCCCTCTTAAGCTGCTGGCCTAAATGGTTAATATAACGTAATAAAAACAGGCTTTCTAACCTTGAACCAGGGAACATGATTAATTCTGGTGTCAGGCACAGTTCTGAGCCATACAAACTTGATCCCTCCTGGTGCTGACAACTGAGTCCCTCAGATCCCCTGGCTTTGCCAATCGATTGCTATTTTTGCCAGTTACTGGCCATGCCCTCTGCAATTTTTTTTTAACCTGACTCTTATGAAGAAGACAAGTGTCTGCCTACTCCATCCATTCCCTGGCCCTGGCTGCCTGCCTCCCCTCCCTCCCTCCTGCTCCTGGGGACCATTTTCTTCCCACAAAGTCTCCACCTGCCAGTCCTTTGGCCTGCAGCACACACACTCTCTCACCAAAGCACCTTGATCGATAAATGTAACGTCTTCCCTGCTTTTTGCTTTTATTCAAATGCCACTCTGGACAGACCTTGCTTAAACTGCAGCAGGCAACACGTAAGCCAGCCCGACCAGGACTTAGGTTTGCTTTTCTTCCTATCCTGGATCACCCTGAACATGGCCTGTGCTCCCCAGGGTCTAACTGCCTTTTATAAGTGTGTATTGATCCTCATTCGTACTGTGCAGATGAATGAATGAACAGGCCATTTCAGTCGGATTGCTTCCAAAGACAACAGCACTAAACTCGAAACGTACTCCGAGTTAGGACTTAATTTTCCCTGCACTACCCTGGGCTTCCTCTCCCGTGTACAGCCATCAGCCTGCTATATTGCTCATTAATAAAGTCAACAAGTTAGGGAAGGAGACAGAAGCCAGCAGCATTCAAACCTCCAAATGAAAGATCCAGTGTGATACAGAAGGTGAGGGGTTTCCTGTAACTTTGGGTGTACATTAAAGCGTTAAGAAACTTCACATGGGGCTTTTGGATTTAGCTCAGTGGTAAAGCACAGGCGTGTGTCCTGAAGTGCAGGGGGTCCCAGGTTCAAACCCCAGCACTTCAACTAAACAAGGCCGAGGAGAAGTAATATCACGTAGGCAAACAGCTCTTGGAAACCCGGGGCAAGAGGATTGCTGCAAGTTTGAGGCCATGTTTGAACTCCACGGAGTTCCCCCATGGAGAAGGTTACAGAGTCTCAAAAAAGAGGAGCCAGGTGGAGTGGGGGACAAAGGATGGATGGTAGGAAGGAGGAAAGAAAAAAACCTTCATGCACAACAGCAGAATGTTTTGTACGGGTCACAGGAGTCAGTTCCCCCCCTACCCTGTGGGACCAGGAACAGACTCGGGATGCTCAGATGTGGCAGCCTCCCCAGTCCTGACACAATCAACATCAGTTCCATATTAGTCTAGATGAGGTTTAAAAATCACGTGGAAGCTTAATGAAATTCTACAAAGTTGAAATGTAAAGACGTCTCTGGCCCTTTCCTATCACGGAGAATGCCTGCCATATGTAAGTGGATGACAGGGTTCCTAGAACAAGCTGGTCCTCCTTGCTCATATGGCCCGTGATCCTCACATGGATTAGACCTGGATGTGATCTCTGGTGACACACACAGCTGTAGCAACTCTGACTGGCTGGTGGGAGTTATAACTTTTGCCCTCATTTACTGGTGGATCCCCAAGACCTGCCACAAGGCCTGGCGCTTAGCAAGTACTTAATGAAGGGCCACCGGCAGCCAAATCCTCTCTTTTCCCACAACCACTGCCCTTCCCTCACCTAGACTGTCGCAAGACTCTCCTTAACATGTCTTTTACCTGCTCCTGCCAGCCCGGCACAGCCAGCACCTTACAATCTAAAAGGAAGGGGTACAGGAAGAACAGCTGAGGACTCCCTACCGACCTGAAGTCTTCCAGGTGTGTCTAACCTTTGACCTTACAACGTAACACTGATGTCTACAGAGTTAGTGGTCAAGAACCCCACAACCAAGCTGTTTCTGAAAAACTACCCAAAGCCCCTATAGTTCTGTGTCAAGCTGCACTCTCAGATTGCCTAGGGCTTTGTGGGCCACCGGTCCTTGATTGACAGGCGGTCCTGGCCCTCCTCTGTTCTGGTTCTCTTTCCTCTTTCTCCAAACCAGAGATGAGTGTGCTTGATGCCCGAGTCACAAGTCACTAGCACTTGTCCCTCAGGCTGAGTCTTGTCATTGACAGAACAGTTTCCACTCAGAGGCCTCCCACGCATGCTTTGAAACTCAGCAGCCACTGTACCTCATCCCCGCAAACTTGCACAACTGTCTCCTCTGGCCTTAGCCTTTCCTTTGAATCTTAGTCTTCGTGACTAACATCTTGTCGCAGAGTGAGCCATATATGGTCTGCCATTCTGCCTTAACTCATAACTTAAAGCCACATCCCAAGGGAAGATGGGAAGTTGTTCTGTGGCTTCTCCTCCCAACTCAGCTCCTCTGGGACTCTCAGTGGGACCTGCGGTGCTGAGAGTGAAAGACCCTCAGGAGCTGGTAAAAAGGCTCTACTCTAGCAGTGGACCCCAGTTCTGTTCCTAGCACCCATGTGGGACAGCACACAAGAGCCTATAACTTCAGCTGCACATGCGCTCTTTTGGCCTCCATGGGTAAACACACACACACACACACACACACACACACACACACACCTCCCTACACACAAGCATACACATTATTTTTTTAGATCATTTTAAAAGTCTTTTTTTAAAAATCCCTTCCTCTCAGACGGCCTTAGGGAATGTCTTGTCAGGGCCACTCCAGCTGCTGCACATTCTCAGAGCCTCTGCTCCCGTCGGCCAGCGCCTGCTGTCCGCTTTTCAGCGGGGGCTCTGAGACTGTAGACATCTGCTCACCTGTGACTCAAAGCCTTGTCATTTCTGTTTCTGCCTTTTCCTTCCCTGGAATGACCTCTGACTTTAGAGAGTCTCGGCTCATGTAAGTGAGTAATGTTGACCTAGAAAATGTCAAGAGAGGTGTAGCGTCTCAACCAAAGGCAGCTCAGGTGCTGTTTCAGCTCGGTGCCGGGAGACCGTGTACTTTTCCTGGGCCAAACTGAAACTTAGATCATGTGTGCATCTACTTCTGCGGTGTCACCAACTGTTGCAACAAACTTGAGAACCTGCCTCACAGACGAAATGGGAAGTGTAAACCTGTGATTCTGCCAAGGGAAGGCTGGAGATCTCTGTACTCAAGGAGAAAAATACTGTAAGTATTTAACCCCGAGTGTCCCCAGACGTGCAGCGAGAACAGACACGGATCGGTGTCTCTAATCTCTCCTGTCATGTTGAGACTCCAAGCAACCTGTGATTAATTGTGCCTGTGTCCATCCTGGTGGCACGCTGGCTGGGACTTCCTCCACCTCTGTTTGTCCTTGGCTGCTGTCTGTCAGAGGTCGGACCGTTGCTTGATGACCGCCCAGACCTTTCTCACTCTTCTCAAGACCTGTGCTTAGCTCTCACTCTGAGGAGCCTGCCCGTGTAAGGAGAGTCTGGGCACCGGGCACGTTCTCCTGTCCCTCACCATCACTGCTCATCCAATGAGTCCTTCTCGCTTATTCCCGTCCAGCAGCACAGGGAAAGGTGCTCACGGTGTCCAGCCAACCTGTCCGCTTTGCTCTGATGTCCAAAACCTGCCTTTTGGGGAAGGACAAAAACCAAGTATACACACACACACATACACACACACACACACACACACACACACACAGAGAGAGAGAGAGAGAGAGAGAGAAAGAAAGCTTTTTCCTTTAAAGCTTTCTGCAGGTGTATCTTGATGATATTTTTAAATCCATGCAAATTATCCTGCATCAAGCCTCGGTGTGCAAGCTTGGCCTGCCTCCCTTGGGGGGGACTCTGATGCTAGGTGTCACAAGGGACCTCCGATGTTCACTCCTGGAATCCACTCCACTTCTGGGGCAGGGGACACACCCAATACACATTTTGAGTAAACATTTTTTTTTTAACCTAAACGCAGTGCCTAGTTTTTTTCTAGCCCCTGGACAAATGCTGGCCACAGTGATTGATCTACGGAGTCCTTTGCTCTGACTGCAGTGTGGGCTAAATTTGGAGGTGATAAGCCAGGAGGGAATGCAGCTGGCTGGCGGCCAGGGAGTTTCTCCTGGTCAGGTGGGAGCCTCCAGCTGTGAGCTGGCTGCTGGGGCAGCTCCTGTGTCTCTGATTACCCAGGCTGGGGCTGTCCTTCTGGGATTCACTGAGGGGAGCAAGGGGAAACCTCCATGACTAAGCTGTCCAATTGTGCTCTGGTGCTTCTGACTCACAAGACTGCACTGTTCCTTAGAAAACTGCCTTTGGGGGAAAGGCAAAGACCAAGGTTTGTTACTCTTTGTATATTTCTAGATTGTTTTCTGTTCTTTTTTTCCTCTAAAGCTTTCTGAAAATGTAGTTTGATAATATTTGATAATGTTAAATATACACAGACTTACATATGTTATGCGTGTTTAGTCCATCCCAGACACTGAACCAGCTTCTCATGTCATATTCATAACTAGCCTTCTTACTCTGTAATCTTCACTTTCAATCTTATTTGGAATTTTATGTTCTAAACTATTTCATAAATGACTCCATTTTAATTTAAATTTTAAAATTAATTATTTTATTTGTTTACATCCCAAATGTTACCCTCCCTCCTGTACCCCCCCCCCCAGAGTTCTTCATTCCATCCTCCCTCCCCTTGGCCTCTGAGAGAGTGCTCCCCCTGCTGGAGCATTAAGTCTGTACAGGATTAGGCATCCTCTCCCGTGGGGGCCAGACAAGGAAGTCTACTGCTACACAGGCATGTGCTCAGGGCTCTTTGGTTGGTGGCTTAGTCTCTGGGAGCTCCTGGGGTCCAGTTAGTTGATAGTGTTCTTCCTATGGGGTTTCCAGCCCCTTCAGCTCCTCCAGTCCTTCCCCTAACTCTTCCACAGGGGTCCCCGACCTCAGATAAATGCTTGGCTGTGAGTATCCACATCTGTCTCAGTCAGCTGCTGTAGAGCCTCTCAGAGGACAGCCATGTTAGGCTCCTATCTGTAAACACAACATGGCATCAGTAATACTGTCAGGGTTTGGTGCCCACCCATGGGATGGATCCCCAGGTGAAACAGTCTCCGGTTGGCCATTCCTTTAGTCTCCATTTTTGTCCCTGCATTTCTTTAGGCAGGAGCATTTCTGGGTCAAAAATGTTGAAGGTGGGTTGGTGACCCCATCCCTCCACTGGGGGCTCTGTCTATCTACTGGAGGTGTCTCTTCAGGTTCCATCTCCCCACTGTTGGGCATTTTGGCTAAGGTGATGACTTCATTTTTCATTTCAATGTTAATATTAAATGTTAATAATCTGTCTTCCAGCTTTCTCTTAAAATTTATCTTCTTGTTCTAATCTTTATCCAGTTTTATCTTATAGTATGCCAATTTATAAGCTTTTCCTAGGATTCCTGGTTTAAAATTTTAATTTACTATTCCTTAAAGATTTTAAAATCATTTATTTTATTTTTAAGTGTGTGTGTGTCTGACTGTGTGTCTGTCTGTCTGTCTGTGTGCTGTGCATGTGATTGCAGGTGCTGGCCAAGAATCCAGAAGAGGGCATCAGATGCCCTGGAGCTGGAGTTCCAGGCAGTTGGGAACTGCCCGGTGTGGGTGCTGAGAACTTGGGTCCCCTGTGGGACCAGTACCTGCTCTTTGCCTCTGCGGCATCTGTCCAGCCTAAACTCATTTCTTCATTTACAACTTCTGCTTGAGTTTAAGTTACCCTCCTCCTCTGCCAACACAGTTAACCCTTGCGATCTGTCTTTTCTCCTTTTGACAACCACCTTCTTTCTCCATGCTTTCTTTTGTCCATGTGTCTATCAGTTCAGTCTGGGGTGAATAACACCGCATAACGACTTGTAAGGGGCACACTGAAGTTAGGAGGCGCCCCTGCCTTCCCTACCCTTCCTGACAGTCACCTGTAACAGCGGGTTTTGTGTGGAGGCTCGTTTGAACTGTTCATCGTTCACTATATTTATTCGCATGCTGTCTGGATTAAAATAATGCTGTCTGGATATTTTAATTGGTTTCTTTTGGGATAACTCATTCCAGTGACCTCAAGCATTTGAGCACTTTTGTTGTAGCGAATGTGCATATAACAAAACCAGATCTCAGCCAGTGTGGGCCAGGCGCTTATAGCAGGCCTGTGGCAAATCTTCAGGCGTAACTGGGATTCTCTTATAAGGAGCTGGGCCTCACAGGCACTAAAACCACGAACCAAACCACACCCACGCAAAATGAAATATCTCCAAGACATTCCTGATGGCTGAGAGGTGAGCACAAAGTTAGTGCGGAAATCTAACAGACATCATCGGATTCTTGTTTCATTTCTGTTGCTCCCCTGACGAAAGCAACCCAGGAGAGAACGGGTTCCTTTAGACCATTCTTCCAGGCCATTCTTTCAGAGAAGTCAAGGTGGAAGGAACTTGAAGCAGCCAGTCCCAGCACAATCTCAGTCACAGAGGAACTAATGCGCATGCCCAGTGCTGTACCAGTGCTTTCTCAGTAAAGAGCAGGAACCAGTGCGCATGCCTAGTGCTCAGCTACCTTGCTCTCTTTCTTTACAGTCATGGTCACAGAACCAGGCGGGGCTGCCACGTCTTCCCTTAGCAAGTAAGTCAACGGACACAGGAGAGCCAGAGGGACAGAGGTAGACCAGGATAGCAAATTTAGACTCCTCCAAAGGGCAGCTCCTTGCCCAGAAAACATTTCAGAGAGATGTGGTGGAAAGGCACAGAGACTGGCATCTAAGCAGACCAATGGGAGAAGGTGGGCAGAGGGGCCTATAAAATACCAACGCCGGCTTCTGTTTAGTGAGGGAACAAACTCACACTGCAATAGGCAGTCACCATCACACCTCACACCCCCTTACAATCAAGACAGTCCCTTACAGACACGTCCGCACACCAACCTGACCCAGACAGGTTCTAGGTCACGACGCCCTGGAGGTAACCAACCATCGCCGTTGCTAATGCTTGTAACTTAACAAGATCTAAAATTTGAAGCTAAGAAGAGAACGCTGTGGGTGTCAGGATTAAGTCGGAAACTGCCCGGAAGAGAAGCATCGGCTCCCCTCTTTGGGCAGCTCTGATTCTGATTCTGCCTCTGCTGTATCTGGTGGGGGAGACAGGAGAGGTGTGAGCCGGCTACGCTGTGAACCAGCTGCTCTGGTGTCATCTGAGCAGCAAAGACTCAAAACGCAGCATTTCATTAATTGTGAAACCTGTTGAGTCACAGCCTGCACCTGGACAGTGAAGCACCAGTCTACAGCCTTCTTGGGGAAAGAAAATTCAGATGCAATTCAGAACAATTCCCAACCGTTACACACTTGGTTCAGTGAACATTCTCAAACTGGAAAGTAACTGAAGCAAGCCAGGCCAGAGCCACAGCCTGGTAGTTCCAGCCACTCTAGAAGCTGGGGCATTGGCAGTAATGGGCAGACTTTTGCCTGCATCACTACAAGCATTTAAGGCCAACCCGGCAAATCAGGTTGGTCCGAAATAAATACAAAGAGGTCTGGAGACGTAGGCCAGTGGTCCAGAGCTAATGTAGTTTGAAGGATGTGTTAGGCCCAATGTTAATTCACAGAAAAATGTACCACACACAGAAAAAGGAAGGGAGGGAGGGCGGAAAAAGAGGAAGGGAGAAGGAAGAAAGGGAGAGGAAGGGTGGAGGGAGGGGAAAGAGGAGAACCCTACAGTCATTCTTAATCCCAGCTGCCTCTTGGGGCTTTGTTGTGACTTCTTTCCACACCACCAGCTCCTGGAGTGCCCAGTACTTCCCAGCCCATCTCCCAGTGCTTCCCAACCCATCTCCCAGTGCTCCCCAGCCCATCTCCCAGTGCTCCCCAGCCCATCTCCCAGTGCTCCCAGCCCATCTCCCAGTGCTCCCCAGCCCATCTCCCAGTGCTCCCCAGCACTCATCTCCCAGAGCCCAGCCTCCCCCCCCCCATCTCCAACCCCAGCTCTCGGTCCCCAGCTCCAGCCCACAGCCCCTGAGCCAAGAACCCTCAGAGGCCCTGGAGACCATGTTCATTTGTAATCAGTTTCGGGGCAGTTTTTCCTTTGATGATATCATATGGCTTCCACACCTTGATGGATGCCCAAGGTCTCAGACCTTTCCCGTTTGCAGTCAGCGAAGAACTGTATGGGGGAAGGGAACCGCACAAAAATGGATCCAATTCAGGGAGGGAGAAGCTGTTTTAAAGGTTAATCATTGGTCCTGTTTATAAAGATAATCGCGGGTAGCCTTGGCTAGCTTCCACACTCCCTATGTAGCTCAGGATGACTTTAAACCCCCAGTCTTCCTGCCTCTGCCGCCCCAGTGCTGGGGTTGGAGGCGTGTACTGCCACGCCTGGTTTAAGCGGTGCCGGAGCATGAATCCAGAGCCCTGTGCATGCTGCTACCCACTGAACTGAATCGCCAGCCTCATGAGTCCATCTAAAAATAAATAACTGCAGATGTTGGTGAAACCATACAATGACCAGAGTACGTGGGGCTGCTGTCTGCACTGTGCACTTCGTTTGTGGTTGGAGCGTTCTCACCAACCCTGTTGTTTACGGGAGCTCCTCCTAGTTTCATATCTCCTAGTTCAAACTCTTTGTCCTCTCTCTGTCCCTTGTCTTGACACTCCACAGTTGAGAGACTTCGAAGTCAGGAGTCTCAGCCCTGAAAATGTATGGGCTAGCCTGCTCTCAGTCCTGAAAAATGGATGAGCTAGCCTGCTCTCAGTCCTGAAAATGGATTGGCTAGCCTGCTCACAACCCTGAAAATGGATGGGCTGGCCTGCTCTCAACCCTGAAAATGGATGGGCTAGCCTGCTCTCAACCCTGAAAATGGATGGGCTAGCCTGCTTTCAAACTGAATTTCTGAAAGAAGGTTTGGACAAAGTGTGGGTGAGGGGAAGCCTTGAGGCAGTGGGATAGCATTAGAGAGATCAGTGTGGACAGACACAGCTCCATCTTGTGAGGACCCGGCCTTGCAGCACCTTGGATCTCTTCCTCCTAGGTGGCCACAGAGCAGTCATAAAGGTCTGCTAGGCAGAGAGCCAGGTTTGTCAGGTTCACCTCTTCGGTTTCCAAGTCCTTGGGAACATGTTACAGCCTTGCTTTTTCTCCAGCGTGTCCTGACATGTCCCTTAAACAGTCTGTTCAGGTTTACAGAGAAAGAGAGCTACCACCATGCGCTCTGACACAGGTGATGTTAATGTTAAATTTCCTGAAGTTGGTCAACTTGTTATGGCTGTGAGAAAACGTTTGGAGATATTAATGTACTTGGTGTAAATGGTTATTAGCTCCCTCTCAAAGGCCCAGTCAAAATGTTACCACAAATAGCAATGCTATGTTATATCTGCCCATCTCTACCTAATTGATATTTATATCTGTCATCTCTCTAGATGTAATCTATATCTATATATCTACCCACAGTGCACTGGGCCCTCCTAAACCGATAATTAATTTAAGAGATGCCTCACAGGCATGCCCATAGGCAAACTGATGAAAGTATTTTCTCAGTTGAGGTTCCAAAGCTTTAGAAAGAGGAAGACAGGAGAGGCGTCAAGGGATGTCTAGGTTTGTGCAAATTACCAAAAAAAAAAAAACAAAACAAACAACATTTTGAGGGATTCCCCTCTGAAAGTTAAGATTATAGAAAAAGAACAGTGCTCCTGGGGAGAAACTCCACCCATTGTCCATCATAAACTCTTTGGATTTCAGGCACACAGTGGATTGGGTAAGGAGAAGGCCATTTCACCACCATAGTTTTCCTACTCAAATTCTTAAC
Source organism: Micromys minutus (assembly GCF_963924665.1). Lineage (NCBI taxonomy): Eukaryota > Metazoa > Chordata > Mammalia > Rodentia > Muridae > Micromys > Micromys minutus. Next base: position 3,415,027 of record NC_137972.1, read on the forward strand.
CCAAATTAAGAACTGATGTGTGCGCATGGGTAGGGACTGTGGCTTAGCATAGTGCCTGCCTAGTGCCCTAGTTAGCTTTTGTTGCCACAATAAAAGACTTCGCTAAAACCAACTTGGGAAGGAAAGGATTTATTTCAGTCTACAAGTCAGTCACAGGCCATCATCAGAGAAGCAGAGCCAGGAACCTGGAGGCAGGAATTGAGGCAGAGGTCATGGAGAAATGCCACTTACTGGCTTGCTTCCACTGGGTTGTACAGCTGCCTCTCTTACACAGCCCAGCCCAGGGCACCTGCCCACAGACGGCACCACACACAGTGGGCTGGCCCATCCTATTTCAATTAGCAATCAAGAGAATGGGCAGGGGCCTGTAGAGATGGCTCTGTCGCTAAGAGCATTGGCTGCTCTTCCAGAGGCTACAGATTAGCACCCACCAGGCAGCTCACAACCATCTGTAACCCCAGTTCCAGGGGATCAGATGGTTTTCATGGGTACCAGCCTTGCATGTGGTATGCATACATAATGCAAGCCAATACTTATACACATAAAATAATAATTAATCATCTCCTGTGGGATGTAAAATCATGCCAGTTAGTTTGGTGAGGTAGAGCAGGTTGAGACCCGGAGATGTGGTGGCACACACCTGAGGCTTAGGTGACTCCCAGCTTCCTATCAGACTCCTGACTTGGAACACGTGCCCTGCTCCTCACATAAAATTTGTCCTATGGTCACATAGGCCCAAAACAGAGTTCTCCACGCTAATGAGGTACCTAGAGGCTGAAAGAGCTTAGCCAATAAGCTTCCCTTCCCAGACATTCCTCCCTGCAAAAGGTATTTATTCCCAGTCCTTTGGATAAAGAACTCTTTCAATCAGCCCCGACCAACAGAAAGGTCATGATTTATAACCTTCTCACAACAACTGTGTGAATCAGATCTTTCTTTGTGACCTGGAACTCAAGGGTCAGGTCTCCAGACCTCAAAGTGCACACAGGTTGCTCTGGCATTTAGGACATACACTGACCTCCAGACAGGGAGGGATCCCAACCTAAGGGGAAAAAAAGAGTTGTTTTCTTCCCAGGGTGACTGTAGAATTGACAGTTGGTTCTGGAAGAGATTCTTCTAATACAGGCACTTGTTAAATTTGATGTGGTCAATTCTCCCCAAGATTCACATGCTGCAGTCACTGGGAACTGCAGGTATGAGGTGGGGGTGAATTCGGATTATCTGATGTACCCAAACTCATCTGTTGTTATTGTTTTCTTTTATTTTTCCTTTTTTTCTGAGACAGGATAACAGACCTGTCTTGACTCCCCTGTTACCTCAGGCCAAGCTTCAGATTCAAAATTCTTTGCCTTTGGCCTTAGTGGCCTGGGTGTTGAGACTGTAGACATGTGTCACCACGCCCAGCTCCCCCGGGTCTTAAGGTTGGAAAATCTTTCCTGGCCCAGTGAGGAGGAAGAGAAGGGAGCAAGAAAGCCCTGAAGTGTGGGAGGGGCCAACCTGTCATTGTAAGAATGGTCTGGAAATCCAAGACAGCCTTAGCTTACAGGTGTGGGCCTCAGCCCCACAGCTGAGGGCTCAAATCTACAGACAACTGGGGTGAGGAGGAAATGGTCCTGCCCTCGGGTTTGAAAGGAATGCAGAGGGTGTCGCTCACGTGACTCATCTGAGTCTGCACCTACGCACAGAGGGCCTAGGATCTCAGTTGACACATATGGATATGTGCTTGCACACACACACACACACACACACACAATGTACACACACACACATACTCACGCACATGCATGCTTGAGCGCGTGCGCGCTCTCTAGCACACACACACACACACACACACACACACACACACACACGTATTCATCTCACACTGCACACTAGGCACCTAAGTGTGTAGCAATGTATGGCTGTTAGCTTTATAGATGTAGAAGAAAGTGACATTTCCAATAATTTAAGGGAATGAAGAAGCAGCTTTGTGGAGAGGTCCAGGGAAAGAACATTCCAGCTCAGAGACCAAGTATGAGCTGGGAACATGCCCAGGATGTCCCATATCCAAAGAGCAGTTGGGAGACCAGTACCTATCATAGACTGGGCACAGTAGGTCAAGAGGAAGAGACACCAAGATGCAATGGGTTCCCTTGTGAACAGTGACATCAGACCAGATTCACTCTCCACCCATGCTGAGAGAGAGGTGGCCTTAACCTTTTGCCAACTGAAGAATTAGAGGCGTGGCCCACTGCCCCCAACCCCCACCCTTGCCTGACTGAGCCCAGTGCCGACTTTCAAACACATGAAACTTGGCTGCTTCCACATACCCTTGGCCTCACCCAAAGACCCCCAGATTGCCCGACTTTTGGGAGCTAGTTATGGGACCTGATAAGTAGGCCTGCCAAGACACTGGGCACTTTAAAGGTCAGTGTGGGGGGCCAGTCTGATGGCCCTAAAGGTTTGCTGCCCAGCTGAAGAACCAAGTCTTCCTCTGGAGAGGTGGCTCAGTGGTTAAGAACACTGGCTGCTCTTCCAGACAACCCAAGTTCAATTCCCAGATCTACATAGAGACTCACACCCAGTTCCAGGGCATCTGATGCCCCCTTCTGGCCTTCATGGGCATTGCATACATGATCCACAGCCAAGTAACGCAGGTAAAAGAAACCATCCACGTAAAATAATGGGTAGTGATTGTTTTTAAAGAACCTGAGTTTGATTCCCAGGACCCATGCGGTAGAACTAGAGAACGGATTCCTATAGTTTGTCCTCTGACCTCCACACGGACACAGTGAGCTTGTGCCACCGGAAGCAGGTTAAAGAGGGAAGAGTTTATTTGGGCTCTCAGTCATGCCAGGGACGCCACAGGGTCAGGAGATCCGCATGGCTTGTCAATTGCATCCATGGCCAGGAGAAAGAAAGGAAGGCTTCCTTTCTCTTTCTTGCTAAGCGTGGTACCCCAGCCCATGAGATGGTGCTGCTCACGCTCAGGGGATTCTTCTCCCTCCAGGTGTCTCCTGAAACACCACCACAGACCCCTGAAGAAGTCTGTTTCCACTCTGACGCTAAGCCTGCTAACAAGTGGCTATTTTGCAGATGGTGGCCCTGTTTTGCTCTCGTAGCGGACAACCTGAGCTCTCCAGCTAGCCCAGAGCACAGAACGGCATAGCAAGTAATGGGAATCTCTGACTGGGGATTCTGGGTTACGGCCCAACAGTGCCCACTTGAAACATTTCTGATGTACTCACATCTATCGTTCTGTTTGTGAAGTTTATTAATACCCAATAGCTAGGTTATTGAGTTTGGGTTAAAAATATTAATCTGAATGTCCATAGTACATCTTAGGATCATGCCTAGAACTTAGTAAGCATTTAAGAGGGGTGTGTGTGAGCTTGTGTGTGTGAGAGAGAGGGAAAGAGAGCTTGTGTGTGTGTGTGTGAGCTTGTGTATATGTGTGATCATATATGTGTGTGAGCTTCTGTGAATGTGTGAGCTTCTGTGTGTATGTGTGAGCTTTTGTGTGTGTAAGAGAGCTTGTGTGTGTGTATATGAGAGAGAGAGAGTTGTGGGGGAGGGAGTGAGAGAGAGAGTACTTGTGTGTATGAAGCAACTATGGGGGTGAGTGTGATAGAGCAGGTGTGAGCAGGTGTGAAGTGACAAATCCCAGAAACCTTCTTCACGTAGGCACCACTACAAATGCTGTTCACGTTTCTGGTATTGATGGAAATGCGCTGCCGTTGTCTGCCCGGCTCCTGCTCTGTGCTGAGTGAAGGTCTGAGCAAGTAACCAGTGCACAGTCATTGAACTGATAGAGTAAGTTTTTAAACCAACACATTCCTACCCAACAGGGGACAGTACCTTCTGCTACTTCTGTTTCCAGACAGGGTTTCCCTATGTAGCCCTGACTGGCCTGGAACTCTCTAAGTACACCAGACTGACCTCAGACTCACTGAGATCCTCCTGTCTCTGCTTTCTGAGTGCTGGGATTAAAGGTGTGGGCCAGATGCTCAGCTTAGTGTTTCTTATTGTTGACAGACCATTTCTTGACTGGGTATGGTAATGAGACCCAATATCCCTTTTATATAAGAAATACCTTGTTATAATGCTTTACAAGCTGGAAATGTAGAAATCTATAGAAAATGTGTATGTACACACACACACACACACACACATCCTAATTTGATTATGTATGTGTAGGAAAGGGACTGAGATTTGGCTCCACAGGGTACACAAGCCCTTCTGTTATATCCCTAGAATGTCATGAAAAGCAGCAAGCTGGGCCAGGCCTGGTGACGCAGGATCGTCATTCTATCTACCTAGAAGGTTGAGACAGAGGAATTCAGGGCCTGCCTGGGCTACGGTGAGTTCAAAGCCGACCATGGCAGCTTAGTGAAATCCTGTCTGGAAAATAAAAAGTGAGAAGAGACTCTTGGACTCTGCTCTGTGCTGCTCCGAGTGCACGCTCAGAGCATCACCCCAGCACAGTAGAGTCAGACAAACGGAGCAGCACAAAGAAAGAAAGAAGACGGGGAGAGATCTAGGTACAGAAGTGTGTGCACAGATAGTGTGAAGCACAGACACAGTGACATTCTCCAAGGTAACACTCTCCAAGGTGACAAGGAGAACATGTTGGAGCTTAAGAGGCAGAGTGACTGTCCCCTTGATTCCTGCTCACAGTTGCTGCTCCGGGGAAATGGCTCCAGATGCGTTGACACGTGCGCTGAGACTTTCCGGGAGCCAGGGCTGACTCAGTTCCACCAGCTGACATGGCAGCAGAAACCGCAAAGGTGCTTAACAGCTAACCTGGCATAGTGGGCACCCGGAAAACCGAGTGTGACATTGGCCCCAGAATGGGCTTGCTGCTGGGTGTGTGTGAACATGTGAGGGCTAACACCCTGACATCACACTCTCCTCAGCCGCTTGTAGTTGTGTTCCTGTACTTCTCAAATCCATCCGAACTGTGCTAGGAATACTTCGTGCTTACCTGTAGAGAGGGATTTTCAAAGGTCAGGAAAAAGTCAATACAGTAATTTTTCTTTCTTTCCTTCCTTTTTTTTTTTTTTTTTTTTTTTTGAGACAGGATCCCATGTAGCCCAGGCTGGCCTTCTACTCCCAATTCCTCAAGGGCCGAGATTTTAGACAAGTGCCACATTAGATAATTCTGCATGTTCCATAGAAACTTAAGGTACCTGCCCCTCCCTCTCTAAGTTAATCACGTCTGATGAGCAAATGATGGTCCCATGGTGACATTTGTGGAGTGATGATGTTCTGTAGCATGTGAGGTGATGACAGTGACTGCTGTTGGCCTGTCACTGTCACATCAGTTTACAGTGAGACATTTGAAGCATGCCCTTAGCTGTTTAACTCTTTCCCCCCTGCTGTGCTGTGAGTGTCAGGAGTATTCCTGCCGTCTTGCCGATGCTGCGCACTTGGCCCAAACCTGGACCTCTCACCCCAATCCACTCTGCTTCCTTCTAGCCACCATGAAAGTCTGCACTTCTGACTCTGAAGACATACACACGCACACATGTACATACACTCACATGCATGCACATGTACACACATACACACATGCACACATACATACACACATGCACATATATTCACACACATGCACACATGCATACATACATGCACATACATGCACACACTCACACACATGCACACACATATGCACATATGCACACACATACACACATGCACACACTCACACACATGCACACACATACACAGACCTGTGTGTGTGCACACACGTGATTCTACATGTCTGTTGTGAAGCCTGTTGCAGTAGGCATGAGTGTGGTTATCCCTTTGACACAATGACCTTTTGTGTGTACCCAGGAGAGGCATGCTGGCTCCATGCAGGTATTCCCATGCTGTTATCTAGGATGCCTGTGTAGCTTCACTGTTCACCAGTGTGTGCAAGGAGCCTTTCTCCACTCTCACTAATGTTCACTTCTGTCTTGTTTGTTCAGTGGCCACTATACCATGTGAGGCAGTGTCTCACTGTTCTTTTAATTTGAGGAGATTTTTCTTTCATGAACCCGGAAGCTGTCTGCGTGGTTTGAAAACTGTCGGAGTCCTTGGGCCACTGAATTATCTCACTGCCTATTAAAGAGAAATAATGCCTCCAATTTCTGGGGCCACCAAAGACAGCTCTGGGAATTTCTGCATGTCCCCAGGTGGATGGAACTGCTCTAGCTGAGAGCCACTAGCCGGGGCAGAAAGATGCTCTCTCTTAAGTGTTGCTGGAGTGTCTGGATTCAGAAGTGGTTTCTTAATGCGCTGTTTTATGGAACTTTAAATCTGCCTTTTTAATAAACTTCTTATTTGGGTATTTCATCGGAACACATGGGTACAGTATCCCAAGCTGTCTCTGGGAACACACGGGCCCTGGGTGATGCTACTCTCTGCCCATGACCCACTGTGATGGTTAGTTTTGTCTTCTCCACAGGATCTGGGAGACAAACTTCTGGGTGTGTCTGTGAGGGAGTTTCTGGATAGGGTTAGGGGTAGAAAGACTCACCCCAGTGCTGAGTAGCACCATGCTGTGCTCTGGGTCCTAGCGTTCATCTGACTACAGTTACACTTCCAACAGTAGCTCACGTGGCCTGTTCCCACCACACCCCCACTGTGACAGACTCTCAACCTGCCTTCTGTAAGTCGCTCTTGCCAGGCATTTTAGCATAGCAACCAGGGAAGTAGCAGACAGCCCTGCCCGCTCTCTGCAAACATTCTCCTGTGACTTTCTGATGCTCCAGCGCTCCCAGCTGTCACCTTAACCCTGACAGTTTCCCTCAAAGTCTCTACAACCGAAGTGTTCACACTTGATTATAGTGACCTTGGCAGCGAGGGTCAAATTCATAGTAGGTTAAAAAAAAAAATCACCAATTACTACAAGACCTTACGGAAACACTAATTTTAAACTTGAAGATTCTACAAAATGCGACTTCGTTACCTCAGAGGAGACCTATGATGCGTTAGCCTATAGAACATGCTCACCGCTGTTTCTGCACTGGTAAAGAACGACTTAAGCTTCTGGCATAGGAAGAACATCCTCTTTCAGAATCAACACAATTCTTGGAACAGCAGCACCGTTCGCGGGCACTGAGGCCCACCTTTGTGCAGACCAGCTCATCAGGCTTTGCAGCACCGGCCGGTTGACTGACGGTGGCTGCTGCCCCCTAGTGGCTGGTTATTAGCTACTGCAGGCACCGAATTCTTGAATCAGCCAGGAAGCCTTATGAAGGGAAAATAAATGGGGCCATCCTACCAAAAGCAATCTACAGATTCAATGCAATCCCCATCAAAATTCCAACCCAGTTCTTCATGGAATTGGAAAGATCAATGTGCAATTTCATATGGAATAACAAAAGACCTAGAATAGCGAAATCCATCCTCAACAACAAAAAAACATCTGCGGGAATCACTATCCCTGACCTCAAGCTATATTACAAGGCAATTGTGCTGAAAACTGCATGGTACTGGTACAGAAATAGGCATGTGGATCAATGGAATAGAATAGAAGATCCAGAAATGAGCCCTCATGTATATGGTCACCTGATTTTTGACAAAGGAGCAGTAAACATTCAATGGAAAAAGGACAGCCTATTCAACAAATGGTGCTGGTCCAACTGGCACTCAGCATGCAAAAGAATGAAAATAGACCCGTTCTTATCTCCTTGTACAAAGCTCAAGTGTAAGTGGATCAAAGATCTCCACATTAAACCAGATACACTGAAACTATTAGATGAGAAAGTAGGGAAAACCTTAGAACACATAGGTACAGGAGAAAATTTCCCGAACAAAACACCAATGGCTCAAGCTCTAAGGTCAAAGATTAACAAATGGGACTTAATGAGATTGCAAAGTTTCTGTAAGGCTAATGACATCGTCAAGAAAACAAAACGGCAACCAACAGAATGGGAAAAGATCTTTACCAACACCACATCAGATAGAGGCCTAATATCCAAGGTGTACAAGGAACTCAAAAAGCTAGACACCAGAGAATCAAATAACCCTATTAAAAAATGGGGTACAGAGCTAAACAAAACGTTTTCAGTTGAGGAACACCGAATGGCCGAGAAACATCTGAGGAAGTGCTCGACATCCTTAGCCATCAGGGAAATGCAAATCAAAACAACCCTAAGATTCCACCTCACACCAGTCAGATTGGCCAAGATCCAAAACTCAGATGACAGCAGATGCTGGCGAGGCTGCGGAGAAAGAGGAACACTTCTCCACTGTTGGTGGGGTTGCAAGCTAATACAACCACTCTGGAAATCTGTCTGGCGATACCTCAGAAAATTGGATCTAGTACTACCTGAAGACCCAGCTATTCCACTTCTGGGCATATACCCCAGAGACACTTTAATACACAACAAAGATATATGCACCACAATGTTCATAGCGGCTCTATTTATAATAGCCAGAAGCTGGAAGGAACCCAGATGTCCTTCAGAAGATGAATGGATACAAAAATTGTGGTACATATACACAATGGAATACTACTCAGCCACCAGAAACAATGACTTAACCAAATTCTTAAGAAAATGGCTGCATCTAGAGAATATCATCCTGAGTGAGATAACCCAGTCACAAAAGAACAGACATAATATGCAGTCACTGATAGTGGGATGCTAACCCCAGAGGCTTGCACTCCCCCAGAAACAACTCACAGACTGTATGAAGTCCAAGAAATAAAGAAAACAAAAAAATATACATATATTTACAAAACAAGAACACTTTGACTGTTTCCATGTTGCGTTTTGTTTTGCATGTACTTTACGCTTATTGTAACTATTAGGTTTTCAAGGCATACTGTCAAGCCCTTGAAAAAAATCAAGTACTGACTAAAAAAAATATATTCACATGGTTTTATGTAAAAATTATTTTAATGTCTGAAAAAACAGTACTGACAAAAATGTATAATTTTAAGCAAAAAATGTTTAAAATCTGTACATTTATCTTTGTTTTGTAAAATAAAGTCATTTAAAAAAAAGAAGAAAATAAATGGATAATAAAAGTAATGGAGATATTTACAATGTCTTTCAGAATGAGTGCTTAGAAGACTTTTCCAGCGATTTCCAGGAGGAATGGCTGTTAAATCTCTGCCTCTGTCTCTCTCCTCTCTGTCTCTCTCCTCTCTGTCTCTGTCTCTCTCCCCCTCTCCCCCCTCCCAGCGTTTTCTCTAGTTCTAGTCATCCATGTAACTTGCAGGACTCGGCGCTGACAGAAAAGGAAACCGTGACAGTGTAAAATGCCTTGGCTTCTCTCTGCACATTCTGCTGATCGTGTTTTAAAAATGGCAATTTCAAATGTGACTCTAAATATTAAATCAATTTACCCATATTTACATAGTGAGAAGAAGAGCGAACAGCTCTCCTGTCAAGCTCAGAGCCGGGTAAGAGGGAGCTCCACCCACTTCCCCTTTGGCCTCTGTCAATAGTTTCAGCAGACGTGGCTGGCAGTCTGGAGTCTCGGAGGGCACTTCGGGACTCATCCTCCTGATTCTGGGCCAGAGAGTTATGTCACTGCGAGTCCAGGTTCTGTGGGAGCCGATAGCTGCCCCGTGAGCCAGGACATCAAGAATTCTGTGTGTGGACAAGAGGTTAGGGGTGGCAGATGCACACTGGTCACGTAGGTCACCTCTATTCTTGCTCATGTCCCTCTGTCCTGTGAGACTTCCTTTACAGAGCACAGATGGGAGGTAAGATGGCGTAGAGTCCCGTGACGGAGACAAGCGGCTAGTGGAGCCAGCACAGGGAGCTTCTGAGAGCCTTGCATATGGGTAGAGGCCGTGCGTCTGTGACCCCGTCCCCAGGTAGCTGAGCCAGTTTCATAAAATACCATCAATGTCTGGTGTCGTTTTCTTGGCTTACATCCATTCCAAACAGGAATACTGGTTGTAGCTGGTTGGGAGAATGTGGTGGGTGTTTTATTCCTGTCCAGACAATGGTCAGAAGTTACTCACATGCCAGGCAGGGGCAGGAATAGAGGAACTCACTCTGTGGCTGAAGCCACAAGATGGTGTCCTGACCTCCATAACACCCTAGGTGTGTTCTGACTCAAGTGCTGCCTCTCCACAGGTGGAGGAAAAGTGCCTAAATGCTTACCACAGTTTTAGTTATTTATTATTATTATTATTATTATTATTATTATTATTGTGTGTGTGTGTGTGTGTGTGTGTGTGTGTAGCTGGGCACAGTGTAGACCAGGCTTGCCCACTCAGAAATCCGCCAGTCTGTGCCTGCTGAGTGCCCACATTTTACTACAGAGTCCCCGACTGTGCAGTGACAGAAAACAAGAACCACATAAGCTGCTGCCCCAAGGAAAGCAACTTGGGAAAGCTCTGTCTTGCCTCTGGAGGTCCAAGGGACAATCCATCCGGAGCTTGAGGTGTCAGCGGTCAGGAAGCAGGATGGGGGGCGTTTGTGCTGAGCTGCCTTTTTTCTTTGTATTCAGCCTGAGACCCTAGCGCAGAGAATGACACCATCAGTCCTGTCTTTCCCGCTTCTGCTAACACAATCAAGATATCAGAGGTCCATCTCACACGGGACTCCGGAGCTCATCAAACTGACAACCGAGATTAACCACCACAGGAACAACTTAATAGTTTTGTTGGCCTGTAAAAAAAAAATCTCTTTGATGATCTCATGAAGTCCTGTCTTGGCTTCCTGTGTTGTCTCTCCAAAGGCAGAGGCTCATTTAGTCAGTTCTTGATAAATAATGCCTACGGCCCTCAGCCCTTATGATCAGAAACCACGCCCTCTCTGCCCTGAAACCACGCCCTCTCTGCCCTGAAACCACGCCCTCTCTGCCCTGTTTCCCTTCTGTGAGGTTTAGTCATCCTGACTGACTCACAGGCTTCTCCTGTGTGTCGGGAAAGCACTCCTGCCTGCAGCTTTGGATGGTGGACTGAGGTCCTCTCCAGCATGGGTGCCTTTCATTTAATATTTTGAATGTCTGAACCGAAACAGGAGGAGGTAGGGAGAATTCTACTTTGCCTGACTGCTTGGCCCTGGACACTGGTTTTCTATCATGACGACAAGCTTCCTGAGAGAAACAACTCAGGAAGAAAGGTTTCATTTCTGTCTCATGGCTCCTGAGGTTTTGCTCTGTGGTTGCTTATAGGCCAGCGGCAAGGCTAAACATCATGACATCAAGCTGTTCTCGTGGTAACAAGGGGGAGAGATGGTGGCAAAATACACCTCACGAGTCTATGTCCCCAACCACCGACTTTCTCCCACCTTCTAAAGTTTCTAAAACCTCCCAGCAGCTCATTAATATATGAATTTGTCAGCAGGCTGCAGGCCCACCGTCAACCCCAAAGGCCCCACCTGTGACTCCTCTACACATGAGCCTGAGGGTCCAGAGATACCTTCTCCTGCCTCTCACGCAGGCCTCACAGTGACACTACTCCTGGCTCATAGATATTCAGATTTATACTGAGATTTATTCAGATTTATACACAACCGCTTCCTGGGGCCTCAGCTTCTCCTGGTAGATTGTGAGACTTCTCAGCATCTATAACCTCACAAAGCAATTCCTTCTTCTAGATCTTTGTCCTAGAGAAGTCTGTCTGTCTGTATCAGAGAAGTCTGTCAGTCTGTCCATCCAGCTATCACCTATTTATTGGTTGCCCATCTAATATCTATCATTTATTAATATATACCTGGACAAACCAGGTTCAGCTATTAGTCTTGATTAAGCAATCAAAACAGGCAAATTAGTTGTAACAGGAAAAGGAGATGAGCCCGACTGGCCACATTGGGAAGAGGGCTTCAGCAGCTCCAGGGTGTGCACTTACAGGCAGCCCTGGTCCAGGTGTGGTGCTGCCACCTCTGACCCTTCATCTGATCCCTCATTCTCCTTTCTGTACAGTGGTCTACACAATTGTGAATCTTTTCCCCGCCAGCTGACCCAGGCTTTCTCTTCTCCCAGCTTGAGATTCCCGGGAAGTTCTAATTTCTTGAGGTTCACTGCTTCCATAGTTCAGTAGCCAAAGCAAGGAGCACAGACCGTCTTTAGAACATCTCCAGCCCTGCCAGAATGGTTACAAGTACAGATAATCCTTACAGAGCCACATGCTAGAGCATTGGTCCCATGAAGACAGCAGACAATCCTGGGGACATCTGGGTCTAACCGCCGCCAATGAAGAGTCTCCCTGTAGAGGGCACCAGATGACCAGGCAGCAAAACCTTGTGGCCCTAGAGTGGGAAGTCCTGGGAAAGAGCCTCTGGAACATTCTGGAGAAGTGTGGCAGTTGGAGATCCAGGAGGGACTCGGTGTCTGTCTTTCTTTGTACATGCATTCTCTGTGTGACTGCAGTTAGGAGCTTCCTGACAGAGAGTTCAGAGGTAGAGGTGTGAGTACACATAGTCCAAGTGGCCATGGAGAGTCACAACAGACCAAACCACCACATCTGGCAGTTTGCATTCACGTTCTTATGAGGCAGAGAAGATGACCTTCGACTTTGTTTGGACAAGAGTATTTAATCTAACTTTATGTTACATCGTATCCCTCATGTATCTGGGCCAAAGACGAGCCCATTTTAGGAATGAATACAGGTTCTGAGGAGAGTCTATGGAGAAATAAAACTCACCCACTTGTATCTCTGGTGTCTGTGTCGAACCTTCATGGCGGATATGGAAGTAGGAAAAGGTTGGATTGCTGATTGTGCTGGTTCCTGACCCTTGCTGAGAGGCAAGGCCACAGGACCTTCTGTCGACGGGCAGACTGCTTATACAGAGGTGGGATGACTGCCGGAAAACAAGTAAGAGGAGTGTGGGTGAGAAGGGCCCAGGCCTCAGTCAGCCCTCGGCCTCTCCTGAGATCCTCCACCACTGTGATGTTGCCAAAAGACTGAAGGTGGGGGAGGGGCGGGCACATGGAGTGCAGTGCGGAACACACAACCTGGGGTCTCATTCCAGGTGATTTGACTTGGGAGAGGACTCTCTTTTCCTTTTGTGGAGGACAGGGCCCATTCATCTGTCTTTTAATACAATTTACATCTCTCAAAGGCACATGCACTTACCAGCACTTGAACCAGGGAGGAGAGAAACCACACGGAGCCCTCCCTGGTGTTTACCTGGTACGCTGACTGTTTTTGTGTGTCAACTGGACACAAGCTGGAATTGTCAGGGAAAGAAGCCTTAGTTGAGGAAAATGCCTCCATGAGATCCAGCTGTAAGGCATTTTCTCAACTAGTGATCAAGGTGGGAGGGCCCAGCCCATTGTGGGTGGAGCCATCCCTGGCCCAGCCCATTGTGGGTGGAGCCATCCCTGGCCCAGCCCATTGTGGGTGGTGCCATCCCTGGCCCAGCCCATTGTGGGTGGAGCATCCCTGGGCTGGTAGACCTGGGTTCTATAAGAAAGCAGGCTGAGCAAGCCAGGGGAAGCAAGCCAGTAAGTGACATCCCTCCATGGCCTCTGCCTCAGCTCCTGCCTCCTGACCTGCTAGAGTTCCAGTTCTTTCTTTGGTGATAAACAGCAATGTATAAGCTGAACAAATCCCAACTTTCTTCTTGATGATGATGTTTTGTGCAGGAATAGAAACCCTGACTAAGACACCTGGTAACTTACAGCCATCTGTAACTCCAGTTCTCGGGGATCTAATGCCCTCTCTGGCCTCTGTGGCATCAGGCACACACATGGTGTATAGACATACATGCAGGTACAAAACTCATACATATAAAATTAAACACACACACACACACACACACATTGTTTCACTAGGTAGCAAGCACCCTCACATGCAACCTTGCCACCCTACAACCTCCTCAAGAATATGCTGCCATATTCCAAACCCACTCATATCAGAGAGGTGCCCATGAGCCCTTGCTCCATGGAGCTCTCTTATCCTGTCAACTCCTTATTTCCTGGTAGCAAGCAGATGTTCTGTGGCCTTTCTAACGCATAAGCCCCCACTCCTCAGCTCGCCCACCTTTGGCTGGTTCTTCTAGGCTTCTTACGAGGTACATCGTCACATGACTCCAGTGACTCCACACTTCCCTAGATATTGTTCTGACCATGTCATTTCCATGCGTGATGTGCCCACAGCAATTGGGAAGGAGTTCATATTTGTTACTTAAAGAAGAGTTTATCTGGCCCAAGCTCAGTCAGAGGGGCTGAAGTTTATCACCGTGAGGAGGTCAGGGGCTCTGTGGAAGTGTGCACCAGCTGACTGCTTGAATCCCAGTGGACCAGGAAGCAGAAGGAAACCAGTGGGAAGTGGGCCGTACTATACACCCTCCTGGTCCATCTCCCATTGGTCCTCTTCGCCCAGATAGGCCTACGGTTCTATGATCTCCTAAAATAGGACCAAGCGTCCAATCCGGAAAACCTGTGGGTGTAACGAAGGCCTTCATTACCACGATGTCTGTCCACCCTCCATTCACCCTCTAGCCATAGCTACTTAGTCCTTCATAGTTCCAGCTCCCGAACAGTGCCAGAGGCCTGTAGCGGTAAATATAAATACATGTAAAAAGGCTCCAAACTATGCTAGCCCCAGCTAATCTCTGGCCCCTGCGACAATCTTGCCGCCACAGCCAGCCCCGCGCAACGACCTCCCCCATCTAGAAGTTAGATGCCACAAATCCCTGTAACCCTGCAAAATCAAAACTCTAGAGGCCTGTAATTTACCAACCAGATTTTTATCAGTAAATTCTCATCCCACAAAATGTCCACACAATAAACTCAGAGCCAACTGATATTGATGTAAACTGCCCACCTAGATAAGACAGACTGTCCTGTAATAATCCATCCCTTATAAGATATTCGTGGCTACCCGTGGCTATTTAAAGCCACACAGATCTGGGTCCTCCATGTTTTCCTTCCCTTTTCTCTGTGCTCTGTCTCTAAAATTCCCCACCTTTCTTTTTCACTGCCCAATCATAGGCCTGGCCTTTTCTTGTCTCTGCCCTCCCCTGCATACAGACATGAACCCACAGAGGCCCTTTCGATTCCTATCACCTTCTCCAGGGTCCTGATGCTTGGGCTGGTAGGGAAAGCCTTCCAGCCATGGTCCCATGACAACGAACCCTCACCCATTTAACTGAACTTAACGTGTGAGGTTCACCTTCCTACGAGAGGGTTAACTCCTTGAAGTGGGGGACCCATAGTTCAGTCCAGTCTGGCCAAAAGTAGGGTTCACTATATACATACCCCAATGGCACTCCACATGAAGACTGTAAAAGGCCAAGGAGGAGTCACATAGACAGAGGACATTGCTTTGTTCAGCCACTAACACATGCTTTAGAGGGGCAGATGAAAGAACAAGTCTAAAGCTTCCAACTGAATAGATCTCCTCATTCTTTCTTTGTTTTTAGAGCATATCACTCAATGTGTATTTTCTTAACCTATGCTTGGCCTCTACTTACAAATACTCCTACAAAAGTGGATCCAGTTGCACATCAGAGGGGGCAGGATACAGATGTTGTCCTTGGTAAGCCCCGGCAATTTCACCAGGGTCACAAGGAAGTGCTCTGGGGGGCTGGAAGATCTGAATTTCAAGGTGATCAGCTATTTATTCATGGTGGCTTGTTAAGTAACTCCTGGGGTGACTGTGACAAGAATCTTCACTCATGAGGCACCAGTACCTGGCCCCCGGTGACGGGGACACTGCAGAGTTCAAGTCTTAAAGCCGTCCCACAGATTTGAAGAGATCTGGGAATACGGACTAACAAGTACCTTCTTTTCACATTTGAAACACAGGGGTGGGACATTAGGCTCTTACAAGTTCTACCTTAATGAGGCAGCTCCTTTGTTCCTTTTGCTAGTTTTCTGTGTGTGCTGTGTGTGCAGGTTTGCACATCCATGTTCGGAGGCCAGAGGTCAACCATGGGTACAGGTCTCAGTCACACTCCATCTAGGTGTGAGGCAGGTTTCAGCTCTTCACTGGCTGGCCAATGAGCCCACGGGGTCCACTTGTCTTTGATTCCCCAACACTGATGCTACTGGTGTGTGACATGTTTCACATGGATGCTGAAGACCTGAATACGCATTCATGTTTGTGTACCAGGTACTGATTGACCCACTGAGCACCTCCTGAGCCTGCTACCTTCTGAGTACAGTACATCTTCAGAGTAACATCTTAAAAAAACCACCGACACACAGACCTACTTTCTTTGGCATCTTTCAAAGGAAACAATATTTCTTAAAGTCTTAAGTACACATGAAATAAAGCAACAGTTGTATTGCCCCAATGAATCTTGAAAATTTATTATTTGGGAGAATATCAGATATTGATCTTTTTGCTTTATACCTCATGATAATAATCAGAAAATATACATTTTGAAATAAAGTCAAAAGAAAATAATTACATATGGTACATATTACAGATTTCTTATTTATACATAGCAAAGCAGTAATAAAAGCGTATTTATGGCCCACGATCAGCAAACATGGACATTTTCCATCTAAACCTGCAGCAACTCAAATCCTTCTAGGTCAGTGAAGAGCTAGAGAAATACACTGAAGGGTGTCACCATGTCTGGCTGTAAACCTGTATTTCCACTCGTTCCCTCCCCTGTACACATGCACATATTTATTGCCTTTAGAGTTCTGCTGGTTTAACAGTACACTACATAGTCATCTGCAGTCATTTGGTTTCTAAAAATATATAAAACGAACGGGAAGGCGCCCCCGCGGCTTTGACGAAGCCCGTCCTGGCATCGAAGGCGCACTGGGAAAATTCGGAGCAGCAATACTGAGTAGATACTGACACAGCCGGCAGCCTTCTCCCGGGACTTAAAAATACCCCAGCAGACAGTACGACATACAACATAAAAACACTGACGTGATACAAAAGGAATACTCATGAGCTAGCCTCAGCACAGTGTCTACCGATCCGGACAGGCTGTGTTTGGGAAGCACACAGAGCATCTTTTACTATACATTAAGGCCCAACCTGTCAAAGGCGATGTCCAATGCGAGCCGCCCGTCTCCCTGCACCTGCCTGAGACCGGGTCATTGTCCCCCACATTGTTTCCTCAATCTATCGAGGTTCCCCGATGTCGCTCTAACTCTGTGCACTTACAAACAGCTGCATTACCGCAGGACTGCGCTGTCCTAGCCGTGGGAACACTGCTAGTCCGTCTGTGGCCTGTGCCGCACTCCGCACGAGTGCCTTGAGCTGCATCTTCGCCGTGCAGATGATGCTGGACGGAGCTGCTCACCGATAGTGATCTATCAATCTGCACAGTCAGATATCTATCAATACCAGCTGAAGCCTCACATATAAAACTTCCCCGTTCACTGAGTCAAAGAAAGAAACACTAACAGCCAAAGTATAAAGAAAATGAAACACACACACACACACACACACACACACACACACACACACACACAACTGAGGAAACCCACTGTGGGTGATTCTCTGAGAAAGAGGATGTTCTACAGGTCATAGAGACCAATGGTATTTAAATTATTCATTGGTTAAAAACAAAACAAAACAAAAACTTGTAATAGATTTAATACCTGTAGAAAAACCACATAATATAGCCTGCAGTACTAATTAAAAAGACACGAAAAGTTGTGATCTAATTTATTATTTAGAACCTGTATATTTCTCCATATGCAAAAATTTATATTTGGTAGTTTTTGAATACCACTGGCTGCACCCTGCTGACGTGGCCAGAGGTGGGGTTCATGAGCCAGTTCGTCACAACAGGTAAAAGCTGTGGCAGCAGACTAAAACACTTTCCGATGTTCCTACACAAATGAGTTGTTTTCCCCGAGCTAGAAGGACGTAGAAAACACGCAGCAGTGGTGTGCCTGCGAAGGCCCTGGCCCTGGAGACAGCTACTCTCCTGTGTAAACTGCACCCCAGGAAGGCCGCAGACCTGAAAGTAGGTGTGGCTTCTAAGTGGAGGACGAGCCGCCCCGCTGCAGGTCCGTGTGCTGAGCAGTGTGCCTGCCAGGGATGCCGAGGTGTCGGCACACCCTTCTTTCTCAGGGTTGCACACCAGACGCCATGCTATCCTAGAGAGTCCCCTGTAACTCAGGACAGCCTCGGTCTCCTGGCAACTGTCCTGCCTCAGCCTCCTGAGTGCCACCAAGCCCAGCTTCTCCTTTCGTTTTTCAGAGTTTAACCCACCTACAGCTAACATTTGGTTAAGTCAGAGACAGTCCATTTGTACAATGGTTTCCTTTAGGAACAAGGTTTCAGCTTAACTGAAAACACAATGACTTCGTGGAGGAAGAGTCTGGAGTAAGGCAGGTTCTGGGCCTGTGGACTCACCAGTTTCACCAAAAGCTACAAATTACTGACTCTGAATCATTATTTTTAAGTGTATACAGATATGAAACAATTGTAACAGATCTGGAGCAAATGTGTTCAGGCCATAGTTATTTCTGAGAGAATAATTGACTTTTCAAGTCACCTGCAAAGCAGTGACAGCAAGTCCCACGGGGCAAGTGAGCATTTAAGTTGAGGTCTGCGGTTCACTTGGGTAAGAAGGCAACACTGCACGGATTTCAGTTCTCCAGAACTGTCTACTAATTCACAGCCATTCTTCAGCGTTTTCATCAGAAACCAAACAAGCAGCATTCTCAGCTTCATCAAACATTCATCAAACATTAGTTAAGCTGGACGTGTTCCCACACCTCAACTCGCCTTGAGAGTTGCTATGGCAGGACTGTCCTACCCCACGGTTACTACATGTAAACAACACGGGTGGGTTCTCTTCAGGAGTACAAGCTACTTCAGATCTCAGGTTACAGCTCAGTTTGGGAGACAAAGGAAGGGCTGTGAGGCACCAACAGCACCTGTCTGAGCTTCCTGGTTAACGGAGGAAAGTCACTGCTCACGAGAAAAGGACAGATGATATAAATATATCTAATATCCTATAAAGTCAAACTTAAAAATAAAACATACTCTGAATTTAATCGGAGCGCAGTGCTGTCCTTCTGTCTCCACGCCTGGAGGACGCACGCAGGCCACGGAAGTCCGGGCAGCGCTCACCCTGCTGTGACGGCAGGAAGTGCTTGGAGAAGTGGGTTGTTCGGAGGTGCAGCACCCGGCACATGGTTCCCAACCTGTGCCAACCCGATCCCCAGGGACCTCTCCTCATGTCTACCAGTCGTGAGGACCCACGGAGGAGACAGTAAGGCAGGAGAGCCTCACAGAGTACCTGTGACACCAGGACATTTGTCATCACAAACATTTTACACAAATGATTTACCTCATTAACATATTTCTGTGGTGTCATGTTTGGAATACTGTAAAGGAACGATTAATTTCCAGACTAGAAAGCAAGCTGAATTATCTCACTTAAGCAAGGGCTAAGAGAGGCTCCATATAAGTGTGGCGGGCTCCGTGGAGTCAGTCTGGATGGTGGAGCCCCCCATGAGGCTTGTGTACGTGAGCAAAGCTCGGATGGAGTCTGCCAACATGCGCAGTCAGAATCCCACAATGTTCAACAGAATTACGTCACAGGATAAGTATTAATAAAACATTAAAGGGCAACATTCATACATTAATCAATTCCATGGAATAAATTAAACTAAGCAGTCACATAACTTTACTCTTAATTCAGGGTGTATTCATGTATAAACATAGATTAATGCTATCCTAATGCTCTCAAAATGCTACAAACAAAAGCAAAGTCTTGGCGTTCCAGCTGCTGGACAACACGTCAATACTGCTGAGAGTGAACAGGCTCCGTGTTCGCCATCAGTGCACGGGGCATGGCTCCGAGTGCTTTGCGGTTGGGAGAGAGGACACGGCTCGGGAACAGACCCTCTGTTCAGTTGGCACAAACTGAAGGATTTTACCGTCCATGGTACCTTTGCTGGATCCTTCCCCCGAAGACAGCGTTATACATAGATGCCTTCCGGGTTAAACCCAGAGGAGACAGGGTTCTGTAGAATACGGAGATTACTGGGGAGCTGCCGTGATGAACCAGGTCGCTTCAGGGACCCAGACTGGAAAGGCGCCTCTACACAGGAAACAGAAATCATCGGTGAACTGGCTAACCAGAAAAACGTGTCAACTTCTACCTAAGAGAACTGAGGTGCAGTGGAGACCCAGGCAGGAGGAGGCAGGGGCTTGGTGGTGACCGTTGTGGAAGCTGGAGCACCTTGCCCGGCTGCGTCTCCCGGTGGCCGAGGCCACAGCACACGGGTGGGCGGGTATCTCAATGACAGAAGAGATGAGACAAGGCTCAGGGAAGGGAAATCAGGAGGCTGGAGGATGCAAATTAACTCAGCTGATACTCATACCTATGCTTGTACTTTGGTAAACGGGCCCATCAAGAAGCAGTTTAAAATAAACAACATGGCCACCTCAGTGAGCATATTACCCAAATATTACCATTTTCCCCAGAAATGAGACGCCACTTTAGGTGACTGGCCTTACCTGTCTCTACGTCTGTCTGCGAGGCCTCGATTTCAGTGGGCTCAGCTGGCAGCACGGTGACTTTTGTCCCTGTCTGCTGGATGAACTGCTGAAGGTTGACCTGCCGCAGCTCTTTGGTCAACTGCTCCAGCTCCTGCTCCTTGTCCTGGTCGGAAAACACCAGTTAATCTATAACTGGGGCTGTTCTGGGGACAAACCTTGTGCTATAGGGGTGGGGGATGGGGTCCATTTTCAGAAGGACTCGTTGACACACCTGGTTATGTGGCTACAGTAGCCAAACAGTACTGTCCCGTCCTCTTAGCTATGAGGCTTTCCTTCTGGACAGGGCCACAGACCCACAAAGAAAATGAATATTCTTCATCTGTCATAAAAATGTATGACTAGTATATAGCTCCTGTATGCCCAGGTGCTACAGTCTAATGATCTGGTCACAAGTTTCCTTCTTGTACACTTTATAACTGACTGTGATTTAGTAGCAGTTTGGTTCATAAGAGTTGACAGTTCTTAGTTTTGATAAGATGTTGGAGTCTTACCTACTAATATTCATTTTATAACCCGAGGAAAGCAAGAGCCTCCCATAATTCTCAGTCTAAGGTTCTTAACCCTATAACAAACAGGCCTAAGCTACAGAGCCATCAGGTATCCTGGGTCCTGCTAATTAAATGTTCCCTCCTAGGATGCGGTACCCTGCTCACTACGGCACCCTTACCTGTAAGCGCTTGGTGGCCTGCCCCAGAGACCTCTCCACAGCTCTAATGCCGTTCTCCAGCCTCAGGCTCTGCTGCCCCTGAAGGTCCATCTCCCCCTTGACCTTTTCGATCTTTCCTTTCACCTCCTCCTCGTTGACCTGTGCCTCCTGGACTTCCCGGTGCAGTTTTTCTGCCTGGAGACCACTCTCCATGGTGTGGATCTGGGCCAGGTAGTCCTTCAGCCTGCCCTCACAGTCGGTCACTTTCTGTCGGATCTCCTCCAGCTGATCCTGAAGCTGCTTCTCGTTTTCTTGTTCGATCTGCAACTCGTTTTCCCAGAACTCTTCCTCCTCGATCTCCACGTCGTTTCTCCTGATCCTTTGCTCCAGGCGGACAATCTCGTCTTCCAGACTACAGCTGTACCTCTGCTCCCAGAACCGAATCTCCGCTTCACTGGACTCCAGCTGCTTCTCGATGGTCTGCAGCTTCCCCGTCTGCAGCCGGATCAGCCTCGTCAGCTCCTCTGCTGTGGCCCTGCAGTTACTCAGCACCTTCTGCCTAAACTCAGTCTCTTTACCTTTCCCAAATATGTCCGTCAGCCCTTTGGCCCCTCCGGTGAAGGTGAGAGACTTTCTCTTAGGCTCTCTCCTTCTGATGGACTTGTCCACCTGAGGCCTAAGCTTGGCTAAGGGGGGCAGGCTCTGTCGGTACAGAGTTCGTTCAGGAACGCGGGCCACACTGTCTGAGGTGGG
The DNA here is from genome assembly GCF_963924665.1 of Micromys minutus. Classification (NCBI taxonomy): domain Eukaryota; kingdom Metazoa; phylum Chordata; class Mammalia; order Rodentia; family Muridae; genus Micromys; species Micromys minutus. Next base: position 3,436,806 of record NC_137972.1, read on the forward strand.
CCGCTCGCTGAGAGACGGCCCGGTCCGGCGCAGGATGAGCTGCACATCACTAGCATACTGTCCCCACTTGTTCAAGGACACGATGGGGTTTTCGTGTGGTGCCAAGTGACGTTCCGTGTCTCTCCATTTCTCTATAAGGGTGTACCTTCCAGTCCGACCTAGACGGAGATGAGAGGACACTGTCATGGTGGGACACACAATCATCACTAGTGCAACAGATAGGACACGTCTGACTACGGTTCTCAGTCAGCATCTGAATGTCATGTTTATAGTCCAGTCCAGGTGGCTCGGCAGCGTCAGAAGACACCAACCCCCCCAAAGCTGTGACAGCACACTGTTCAGATCTGAATTATAAGCATGCTTCTGGCTTGCTTAGAAATTCTACTTTCTATTTTCCTAACCGAGAGAACTTGCACTCTGGTCAAACGTGTACGTGTTCAGAATGTCTGGGGATGGAACAAAGAGAAACTTTGGAAATGTGCCCCCCGCAGCAAAGAGTGGTGGTCTAGGCGCTGACCAGAGCTTCTAAACCTGCATAGATATTCACTGTCTAAGCTTCCTCAAGAGAGACACGGTGACTGAAATGCCCCAGCCTCAGAGCTCCCTAAGGGCTCAGCTGGCCTATAGCTCACACAGCTGGGAGTTGCCCATGAAGATGACTCTCTGAAGTAACTTTCTGTGAAAAGGGTCTGAGGAATGCAGATATGAATAGTTTCAAAGGTTCTTCTAAAAAAATGACAAAATTTAGATTTTATTACTAAAGACAAAACATAATAAAATGAATAAAAAAATATGCTGTACCTACTAACTATGTAATTGAAATAAACTTTCAAAAGACACTATAGGGCCAGCAAAATGGCTCAGTGGGAAAAAATGCTTGCCACCAAGTCTGGTGATCCTGGACCCTGGGAAACAAAAACCTGATTTCTAGCTTTGGTATATTTGTTGCTTCCCAAACAAACAGATAGAGTAAAGAAAAGAAAAAGAAGAATGCGTTGGAGACGCAAACACACTCGGTAGACAGTCATTAAGGTAGTGCTGTTCGGCCCTCCTGTGAAGGGGAGAGACTTGTCCACCTGAGGCTGAACCTTGGCAGGGGAGGTGGGGAGGCTCTGTCAATGCAGAGTTCTTTCAGAAATGTGGCCACACTGTCTGAGGGGTCCATTACACACGTACATTAGGGGGTGAGAAGAGATGTCAGCCTTCCTCATAGGCACAAGCAGACCTGAGCTTGGGGCCCAGAAATCACAGACAGTGTCAGGAACAACAGGGCACACCTGTGATCCCTGTGGGATTTGGGGCAGTAAAGACCGACTCAAACAAAAGGTTGAGAGTGTGTGAGAAATGGCTTCTACCCTGTCCTCTCTGACCTTTGTGAACATGGGTAACACACACACACACACACACACACACACATATAAAGCAAAGAAAATTAGAGAGAATGCCTGTCCTGTCATTTCACAACTGTGGTGGCACATCACGAAACACGCCACAAGCTTCTGAACAGAGAGCCACATCTCCCCGATCACTGTGGCATCAGAGGCATCTGGATACGCAGACATGAACACTCACCCAGCAACTCAGCAGAGCACAAGGATGCCCAAACGGATGGAGCTGGAATGTCTGTCAGTCTGTCTACCCAGCCAGCTTTCTATAGCACTGACAGTTTAGGCTGTTTGCTAGGTAAGTGCAGAAGTAAATAATTGCTAATAAGACACTGGTTATATTTTTAAGTAGTTGACAATGTGGCTGTGGAGCCTCATGGCAGACGGGAAGGAGAGTCACCAGCCGGGTCACTTCTCAAGTACTGATGATGCAGAAAAAGTGACAATGTAAAATGGATATATATATATATACCCAGACTTGAAAACTTCATTTTATTACAACGTGCAGCCCATTAAGAGAGAATGTAAGTGTGTGCCCACAGACATTGGTTAAAAGCCCATTTGCTGTGTTACTCATCTAGAGTAGCGAGCACAGATCTGTGGTGCCTATGACAGTATTTCTAGAGATGATAATTAGAAACTTGACCAAACAGATAGAGTCATCCTTTGACAGATTTATGACTGTGTTATTGGGAAGTGGTAAGAGATGGGAAATAGAGCCTAATTGGAGGAAGTTGGTCTATGGTACCATGTCCTTTGGGGTGACTTACTGCCCTAGCCTCTTACTGTAGTCCTTTTAGTTTTAAGATGGTTTGAATAAGAATGGCCCATAGGCTCGTATATTGAGTGCTTAGTGACCAGGGAGTGGTGCTATTTTGAGAAGGATTAGGAGGCGTGTCCTTATTGGACTAAGTGTGGCCTTACTGGAGGAACTGCATCACGGGAATGGGCTTCGAGCTTTCCAAAACCCATGCCAGGCCCAGTGTCTCTGCCTGTGGATCACAATGTCTCTCTCTCTAGAACCATGCCAGCCTACATGCCACCATGCTCCCTGCCATGGTGATAATGGGTTAAACCTCTGAACTGTAAATGAGCCCCTAATCAATGCTCATAAGAGTCTCTCTTCTAAGAGTTGCCTTGGTCACAATGTCTCTTCATAGCAATAGAACAGCGATGAAGACAACTACCAAAAGGGAGCTGTGTCATATGATTACCCACCATGTGAAACAGGTCAGCAATGCTCACGTGAAAGTTGTGTCAGGCATCCGGTGGTGACTAGGTGGCAGCACCTGCTGCTGAGAACCGGGGCCAAGCGTAGGCAGAGGCTAGGCTACTGTGGCATTTGCCCGGAGGTTTGTAGGAGTTTGTGGGATGAACATGAGAGAGTTTGAAGAAAGGCTTACAGTGCTGTAAGTGGGTTAATGGGTGATTTTGTTTGGAGCTCAGGGGAGCAGAGTTCCCGTCGGAGTGTGGGCAATAAAGGCCCGAATCACGAAGTTTCAGATGGGAACAACTCAGTTGGGAACTGGAAGAGAAGTCATCTGTGTTCTGTTGTGGCAAATAATGTCTACCTTTTGTTCATAATTTGAGACTTCACGGGAGGCTGAGTTAAGAGGGGCGGAATAGTTAATCAGGTGGACAGTATTTTAGTCAGCACAGTATCCAGGCAGTGCTCAAGGCCGTGGGCCAGGCTTACGGGGGACCTGGAAGGACAAAGTGGGCAGAGCGCCGGAGCCGTCCACTGTGATGACAGGAGGCACTGAACTGGAGACACTGCGCCCTCACGGTGAAGAGTGTGACATAGTGACATCCCTTCAAAGGGCTTCCCCTGGGAAGGAGGTAGCCTTGGGGTGCCTAGTGCACAATGGCCCAAGTACTCAGATGCAGAGCAGCCGTAGTCTGAGGCCCGGGATGCCTGGGCTGGCAGCAGACTTGGCGTCATCCACACGGTGCTAGTTTCACAGGCATGCAGGAAAGAGCTGTGGAAAGATGGAAACGTCCATCCAGGTCTCAAAGGAAGAGACCTGGGAAGCCAGGCAGCGTGTGTCAAGGACAGCACTCTGTGAGGTCAGTCGGGTCACCTGACTGCCCAAGGCCACTGGACTCTTGTCACCGTGTGCTCTGTTGGCCTACTGGGTTCAGCCACGCCTTGATCCAATGGTTTCTGTTGGTATTTATCCTCATTGATATGCGTGTGTTTGAGCCTGTGTGTCACATGTATGCTTGTACCTTTGGAGGCTAGAGGAGGGTGTCTTGTCCCCTAGAATTGCAGCCACATGTGTTGTGAGCTTTATGGCATTGGTGCTGGGATCTGACCTGGGTCCTCTCTGGTCACTGAGCCATCTCTCTAGCCTTAGTCTAATATTTCTCTTTTTCTTATAACAGGAATATTTAGTCTGTGACACTGTATGCTGTGATTTTATAATGTGTTCTTCACTTCTACAGAGGCTCGTAGCGAGGAGTCCACTGAGTGTCCAAGAGACTTTTAATTGGGGCATTGGAACAGTGTTATGTTAAACTGTAAGACACTGGACAGATCCAGTGCACTGTGAACTATAAGGTACACATTCAGACTTTTGGGGATGTAACAGAATGTCATAGTTTAGACATAGAGTGTCTAAAGGCTCATGTGTTTGGTCCCAAGATGGTGACACTGTTTTAAGAGGTTCTAGAAGCTTTAGAAGATGGGACCCAGCTAAGACGAAAGCTTCTGGGGCAGGGTTTTTTTTTTTTTTTTAATTGAACAACTTTATTTAAAAAAAAGATAAATGTACAGATTTTAAGCATTTTTGCATAAAAGTATACGAATACATTTTTGTCAGTACTTGATTTTTTTTAAAGGTTTGATAGTATGCATTAAGATCTTACTGGTTACAAAGAGCATAAAGTACATGTAAAACAAGATGTAACCTGGAATTAGTCATAGTTTTCTTGGTGTGTAAAGATTAAGCATAATGGTTTTTCATTTTCTTTTTTTCTTTTTTTCTTTCTTTTTTTCCCTTGAACTTCACACAGTCTGTGAGTTGTTTCTGGGGTGTTCAGAGCTTCCTGGGGTTAGTATCCAATTATCAGTGACTGCATATTATGTCTTTTCTTTTGTGACTGGGTTATCTCACTCAGGATGATATTCTCTAGATGCATCCATTTTCTTAAGAAAGTCATAAAGTCATTGTTTCTGATAGCTGAGTAGTACTCCATTGTGTAAATATACCACAATTTTTGTATCCATTCATCTACTGAAGGACATCTGGGTTCTTTCCAGCTTCTGGCTATTATAAATAGGGCTGCAATGAACATTGTAGTGCATGTGTCTTTGTTGTATATTGGCGTGTCTCTGGGGTATGTGCCTAGAAGTGGAATAACTAGATTTTCAGGTAGTACTATGTCCAATTTTCTGAGGAATCGCCAGACTGATTTCCTCCTCCCTCCCCTTCTCTTCCCTCCCCTTCTCTCCCTCTTCCCTCCCCTTCTCTCCCTTCTCCCTCCCCTTCTCTCCCTTCTCCCTCCCCTTCTCTCCCTTCTCCCTCCCCTTCTCTCCTTTCTCCCTCCTCTTCTCTCCCTCTTCCCTCCCCTTCTCTCCCTCTTCCCTCCCCTTCTCTCCCTTCTCCCTCCCCTTCTCTCCCTTCTCCCTCCCCTTCTCTCCCTTCTCCCTCCTCTTCTCTCCCTCTTCTCTCCCCTTCTCTCCCTTCTCCCTCCTCTTCTCTCCATCCTCCCTCTCCTTCTCTCCCTTTTCCTTCCCTTTCTCTCCCTTCTTCCTCCCCTTCTCTCCCTCCTCTCCCCTTCTCTCCTTCCTCTCCTCTTTTCTCCCCTTTCCCCTTTCTCCTTCCTCCCTCCTCTTCCCTCCCTCCTCCCTCCCCTTCTCTCTCACTCTTCTTCACCCCATGCACTCCTTGAACATGTTCTCTGCCCAGGCATTTTAGGCCAAGAAACTATGAGTCCAAATATGCACCCCTTAGTTATCTTTCAGGCATGTTCATCAGGATGCTAAGACAGCTAACACACACACACACACACACACACACAGCTGCACCACACCCCAGACAAGCATGAAGTGCCATTTTCTTGACTTGCCATTTTTTACTTACCTATAGCTTGGGCTAAGGCTATGACAACCTCCTGGCAAGTTGTGACTTCCGTGACACCACAGACGATCCTCTGAACTCCATCCACCCACACTTTAAGTTCCATGGTGCAGAGACCCTGACAGTGGGCATCAGGGTGTCAGGTCATGGCTCTGGCTTCAGAAACAGCTAAAAAAGGAAAAATGTTTGTTTAAAATAAACTTCCCCTGTATTACGTGAACTCTAACATAACAACAAATGTACAACTGTGATTAAAGTCCACGCCTCCTTTACAGAGCAGAACTTAGCAGAGTAGGGGAGGTAACCCACTTCCTACTACACAGCCCAACCCTGACTAGCATCTCTACACATTCATTATAACTTTTCCGCCATGTCCCAGGTGCATGTGCTTGGTTTTATCTCTCTCTCTTCCGATTCTTTCATTACGATAGTGTCAAGAGATTCTAAGTTCGGAAACCACAACTGAACCATTTTAAAGCATACTTGCTGTGATATCCCACTGGCCAGTGTCCACTGCTGTGACACACCCAGCAGTGTACAGTAGTGTGTGCAGCAGTGTGTGCAGAAGTGTATACAGTAGTGTGTGCAGCAGTGTATGCAGAAGTGTATACAGTAGTGTGTGCAGCAGTGTATACAGTAGTGTGTGCAGCAGTGTACAGTAGTGTGTGCAGCAGTGTATGCAGAAGTGTATGCAGTAGTGTGTGCAGCAGTGTATGCAGAAGTGTATACAGTAGTGTGTGCAGCAGTGTATGCAGAAGTGTATACAGCAGTGTGTGTAGCAGTGTATGTAGAAGTGTATACAGTAGTGTGTGCAGCAGTGTGTGCAGAAGTGTATACAGTAGTGTGTGCAGCAGTGTATGCAGAAGTGTATACAGTAGTGTGTGCAGCAGTGTGTGCAGAAGTGTATACAGTAGTGTGTGCAGAAGTGTATACAGTAGTGTGTGCAGCAGTGTATGCAGAAGTGTATACAGTAGTGTGTGCAGAAGTGTATACAGTAGTGTGTGCAGCAGTGTGTGCAGAAGTGTATACAGTAGTGTGTGCAGCAGTGTATGCAGAAGCATGTGCAGAAGCCACAGTTTAAGTGATGCTTGAGTTTAGGGCTCATCTCAGGAGTTTGGGGCCCCAGTCCCTCGTCATTTCTACAGGTGTGAGAGGGTACTACCCATTCACGGTGTCTCTGAGGGTTTAAGTCCTAGAACCAAGACAGATGGCTTTCCATGCTCCCTTTAATAATTACAGCTGCAATCCCAATTCTTCATTATTTCTAATTTTTTTGAGAGTTTTTGGGCCAATAAGACAAACAGTAGGAAAATCTCCCCAACGCATACAGGAATGTCTACCCGAAATCTCTGCCTGGACACTGTACTGGAATATGTTTACAGCTGGGCTGCTTGATGCCATAAATTGCTGTGTTTTTGCCCAGTTGTTTTCAGGGAACTCTGAGCCACTGTGGCTTTGGATGTGGTTTGCATGTACCCCAAAGACTTGTCTGTTGAATGCCTGGTTCCTTAGGTTGCCATGGTGGGAGAGTGGACCTTTAAGAGATGGGGCCCAGTAGAGATGCCCTCAAAATGAATCAAGGTATTCCTCCAGGACCCCAGTTTTTTCTGGCATGAGGGTTGTTTAAGGCACCCTCGCCAGGCCCAGCCCCACTCCAATTTCCTTTTTCATGTCTGCCTGTGCATGTGATCATTTCCTTCTGCTTGGCTTTTGCCACCATGTGGTACCTTCTATAGAAACCCCACTAGAGGGTAGACACTTGGACCTCTTTCGTTTAGGAAGCTGGTCTGTCTCTGGTGTGTCAAGGAATAATATTAATCAGACTGTCACGGTATCTTCATGCCTAGAGGAGATACCCTCTGAAGAGCCCCTAGCTTTCTCAAAGGCCTGCACCACTAGGTAGAGCCAACTTTTGGGGATGTTCATTGATAAGTTAGTGGCTGAAGGGGCTGAAGCAAGCTGGAGTGTGGGGAGACGGGATGAGGTGGGCACGCCCAGAGCAGTGGCGCTCCTGTTGGCACTGACCACACAGAGATGGGGCTGTCATGAGCAGCTTGCACAGGGGGCCGTGGGCGAGGCCATTGTGTCTCCATTGCTCGGAGGGAAGTGGTCCCAGTCCCATAGTGCCCATTTCCGTCGGCAGGGTTTGATGTTGGCTCACAGTCCCTGTCAGGGTACTTGCTGTGGCAGTACTCTGTCAGCCAGACGTCAGGCGTCCAGTCCGACTGTGGGGTTTGTGCTCCTTTAGGGCACTAGAATGATTTCCAAAAGTTACCAGGGGCATTTGGGGACAACGAGCTGCTGGGTGTGTTAGTCAGGGTGTGTGGATGATCCCAGGAAGAACTGTTTGAAAATGGAGCCAAGTCTGTAGACAAGTCTCAGTTATTACAAACATCTGTTTTCTAACATTGGTAAACAATGATTTTGCTAATTCTTGAATTATAGTTATTACATGAATATTCTGCATTTGAACTTAGACCCTATTCTTGAAGCAAAATTTGCTCACTTAAATATGTGTGTGTGTGTGTGTGTGTGTGTGTGTGTGCGTGTGTGTGTGTCTATCTGTCTGAGTAAGTATATGCACTGGATTATAGGTATTTTCAAGCTCTGTAACATGGTACAAGGATCGAAATCACAGCCTTCCTGATGGAGCAGCAATCCTTTGTAACCCAGAGCCATCTCTGCAGCCCAACACAGGCTAGTGCACAGCACACACAACACACACAACACAGACTAGTGCACAGCACACACAACACAGACTAGTGCACAGTACACACCACAGGCTAGTGCACAGCACACACAACACACACAACACAGACTAGTGCACAGCACACACAACACAGGCTAGTGCACAGCACACACAACACAGACTAGTGCACAGTACACACCACAGGCTGAAGCACAAGCACACACAACACAGGCTAGTGCACAGTACACACCACAGGCTAGTGCACAGCACACACAACACAGGCTAGTGCACAGCACACACAACACAGGCTAGTGCACAGCACACACAACACAGGCTAGTGCACAGTACACACCACAGGCTGAAGCACAAGCACACACAACACAGGCTAGTGCACAGCACACAACACAGACTAGTGCACAGCACACACCACAGGCTGAAGCACAAACAAGCATCATTCTTCACCCAATTAAGCATTGCACTGTCGGAACTTTTGATGCTGCTTAATACCACTAGCTACAGAGCTCGTCTCAGTGTGGGTGTGTGTTCACATCGTCTGTGTCATAGGAAAATGGATGTCAGTCTCCAGAATGAGCTTTTCAAAAAAGAGAAAGAAATGACACCAACAAACCAAATTACCCAATTAAAAAATGAGGTGCAGAACTAAACAAAGAATTCTCAACAGAGGAATCCTAATGGCCAAGAAACACCTAAAGAAAGGTTCGACATCCTTAGTCATCAGGGAAATGCAAATCAAAATGACTCTGAGAGTCCACCTCACACCAATCACAATGGCTGAGATCAAAAACCCTAGTGGTGGTGGGCACATGCTGGAGAGGGTGTGGAGCGAGGGGGACACTCCTCACTGCTGATGGAGTGCAAACTTGTAAAAACCACTCTGAAAATCAATTCGGAGGTTTCTCAGAAGACTGGGAATAGTTTTGCCTCGACCCAGCTATTCCACTCCTGGGCATGCACCCAGAAGATGCTCCACCATCCCACAAGGACACGTGCTCAGCTATGCTCACAGCAGCTTCATTCATAACAGCCAGAGAAACTGGAAACAACCCAGATCCCCCCTCGACCAATGAACAGATAAAGACAATGTGTTAATTCACACAGTGGAATATCACTCAGCTATAAAAACAAGACTATGTGGATATCTTCAGGCAAATGGATGAAACTAGAAAAATATCATCCTGAGTGAATCTCACTCAGAAGGGAAAAACCCAGCAGAGGTGGAGAGAGGGAGGGAACTGGGTGTTGAGGAAGGAAAGGGACTAGGACAGTGGGGGGAGGAAAAGGAAGGGGAAATCAGGCATACGGTGAACTGGGAAGAGGGGCTGGGAGAGTGAACAGAAATGCAGCAGGTGGTGGGGTGCAACTCCAGGATGTGCCAGAGCTATAAGGGGGACTCTGAGACTCCTAGCAGCAGGGGATATGAATCCTGAAGCAACCACCTTCTCTAGCCAGGGAGAGCCTGCAGTGAAGAGATAAAGACACCAACCTACCCACACCTTCAACCCCAAACTTGTCCTGCCTTCAAGAAGTGCAGGGACAAAGGTGGAGCAGAGGCTAAGGAATGGCCCATCAGTGACTGGCCCAACCTGAGACCATCCCACAGGCAGAACCATCCCTGACACTGTTGATGATGCTCTGTTACACGTGCAGACAGGAGCCCAGCACAACCGTCCTCTGAGAGGCTCCACCCAGCAGCTGACGGAGACAGATGCGGAGACCCACAGCCAAACATCAGATGGAGCTCGGGGAGTTGGGGGAAGAAATGAAGGATCTGAAGAGGCAGCGACTCCACAGGAAGACCACCAAGATCTACTAACCTGAACCCCTGGGGGTTCTCAGAGACAGAAACACTAAGCAAAGAGCACACACGGGTGGGACCTAGGTACACATGTAGCAGGTGAGCAGCTTGGTACTCATGTGGGTCTCATGTGGGTCCCCCAACAACTGGAGAAAGTGGGGTGAGGAGAAGATGCTTACCCCAACTCTATTACCTGCCTGTGGGTCTTGTTCCCCTAACTGGGCTGCCTTGTCTGGCCTCAATGAGATGCGCTAGGGTGGGGTGATAGCCAGGGAGAAGGGGAGAGGGTACTGGGGGAAGGTTATGTGAAGGGGTGCTAGGAGGGCCGCGATTGATGTAAGCGAATAAATAAATAAATGGAAATATTTTTAAAAATGAAAAAGAAAAGAAAAGAAACCCTACTGTCTCAGTAAGATTCTGTGCTGAAGAAAAATAGTAAATTAAATTTTGCATATTTTCAATTTCACAAGTATTTCTATATAGCTGTGCAGAAAACTTAGAAATATGTACTTACAGGAAGAACTAGACACAAGGCGCCAAGTTTCAAGGAGGAGATGTGATGCTGTCAAATTTTCCATCCCCACAGAGATCCGGCTGGACTCAGTATAGCTCCTTACTGCACTCTACTGTGTGTAAACACACATGTATGGGATGTGTGCATGTGTGGAGAAATGCGTGTGCACGCGTGCTCTCTGCTTTCTTAGCTGTCATGTAAACTGGTGACCAGGTTTCCATCACTTTCCAGAAGGAAGAGGAGCTTGTGCACAGCCAAAACACACACATACACACGCATACACGGTAAAAAACTGAAACCAAGAATAAAAGCATATTTCCATCATGAAAACAACCATTAGCTTCCATTCCAGAATACCAAGATAATTAACCTTAAAGGCGGCTATGGCTTTAGCAATTCCAGCATGTGACTTGGTAAACCCGGTGCCTCTGTGTGTCTGATGACAGAGTGGAGGAGCACCCTGTACCTACAAGCCCTCACAGCCCCCTCCAAAGATCTAGCCCTTATAAATGGCCTTTGGGGGCTGGAGATAGCAAACATTTACCCCACAGTAAGAATCAGAGAAACCCAAACATTAGAATACCAACAAAATAAAATACAAAGTCTGTTCTGAGTTAGCACATACATGTTCAGGCAGATCAAAGACAAGAAATGCTTAGGAGCCAACCCACTCTTTCTCCCCCCCTTCCTCCTCCTTCCTTCCCACCCATCCTCTCGCCCTCCCTCTTTTTATCTTTTTGGGGTTTTTCAAATCAGGGCTTCTTTGGTACCCCTGGGGTGTCCTGGAACTTGTCCTGTAGCCCAGGCTGGTCTTGCACTCAGAGATGTATCTGCTCTGCCTTCAGAGTGCTGGGATTCATAGCTCCATCTGGGAGGATCTGACTTTCAATCAGCGACCTTACTCATGAACTCTGTGGGAATTACACCACCACAGGGTCAGACATTCTGTGACAAATACATTTAATAAACATTGAATATTTAATAAACACTTAATAAAATAGGCAAATCACCTGATTTCTCTAAATTGAACTATTAGTTATAAGTTTATTTAAATAAGCCCACTTCTGAAGTAATTATGAAGAAAACACAAAAGCCATACTCATCTTCAGGTCATGTGGTTTCCTTCAGAGTAACGGGGTAGAATGCTGAATGAAAATCTGTACTACAGACACTTGTGCCAACCATGGTGGCACACTCACTTAATGCCAGTACTCAGGAGGCAGAAGCAACACATCCCTACAAGCTGGAGGCCAGTTTGGTCTACACAGTGAGTTCTGGGACAGCCATGGTCCTCGAACAGGGTCCCTTAGACACACAGCAAAACTTTGTCTTAAAAAATGTTAAAGTCACAAGATTCCTTGAAAACCATCAGCCAACAGCGTTGCTGATTTAGCACAATGGACAATAGTTATAATTCCTGGATGAAGTCCTTCCAAATTATCTAAGCCAAAGGAGCACCACCACAGTCTCGGTTTCTATTATGAACTGAGACCTTGGCCATGGCATTTACATAAGAAATTTGTCTCCAATGAATGAAACCCGATTCATTACAAAGTATCCAGTGTTGTAAGGCTGAGTCTTGGCTGGATCTAGAAAAGTCTAGCTCAGGAAAGCTCACTTCTGAGCGTATTTGTAAAGACATGATTAGAGGTGATGGACACTGGACAGCAAGAAGGGGACAGAAGGACAGCTGGAAGTGGAAGAAGCTGCAGCAGTTCACTTTCTCTGCTTCCTGATGCTTCGCCATCCCACCCCTTTTGTGCTCTGCCTCCACGGACCACAGCAGCCAGTGTGTCGGAAATGCAGCCTGCGAAGTCATCTCTAAGTGAAAATCGCTTCTTTGTTGTCATAGTAACATAAGGCCGACTGAGCATGTGATGTGTGCGCTTGCAACATTTAAGGAAAGTCACAGGTGAAGGACAGCTGACATAGTTCAAGTGCTTTGCTGCTTTAAAGGAGAACCATACACAAATCGCTCTCTGTGGTACATCTCTGCAGCTGTTTCTTTTAACTCATTCTGCGATACTTTAGCTTTGGTAGTACAAGAGTTAGATGTTTGCTCTAACAGCTTCTATAGACACACGGGATTAATGTTAGACACATAATCATTGGTTTTGGGGTGTGGCCAAAGAGTGTTCATATGCTGTTTAATTATACAGGTACTCCAGGCATTTCAAACATTAATAGAATTTCTCAGCTGATATTCCCATGGGGAACCTGCTTGGAATAAGCATAGAAAGGTAAAGGAATTGTGTGCTGATGGATTCATCTCTCTCTTTCAATTGTAATAAGTCTCTAAGTTTCATGGCTATGACTAGTAGAAAAAAAAGTACACTAAAAATTGCTAGGAAGCAGGGCGTGGGAGCTCATGCTTTTGGTTCCAGCATTTAGGAGTCAGAAGCAGGTGGATCTATGAATTCAAGGTTAGTTTTGTCTACTACAGAGTGAGTTCCAGGAAAGCCAGGGCTACACAGAGAGGTGCTGGTGTCTCCAAAATATCTGAATCTTTGCTGCACACAAATGTAGAAATTTCCAACATTTTTATTATTTTCCTTTCTAAAAAATAAGTATCTGAGATAATTTAGACAGTCACAGAAAACTCCCAAGAGTCTCAGACCCTGGTCTTGGAGCACACATTCAATATGAGTAGTATATTTTGTACGAATACTTCCTTCCTCCACAATTTTCAACAATCTTCTATAAATGTAGGTGATGCAGACTTAAGAATCTTTATTACATTAATAACCCAATTTCTCCTGCTTTCTTATATGAAAAAGATAACACACACAATATCAAACTTCCTGAAAGATTTAGAAGTCAGCACATGACAATGACTACAGCATTACAGGGGATGCTCAGACTGACAGGGCCAGGGGCCGAGTCAAAAGAAGCGCATTGCAAAGAAGCGCATTGCAAAGAAGCAAGGGAGTGGAAAACACCATCCCAACAATTTCCACATATAAAATGTTCGAGTATCCTAAAACTGTCTGGTCACTCCTTTCCCATAACATGGGAAAGCTCCATCACCAACTTCCGGTGGCTGCTCACACAGGAGCAAGGTCTCATTAAAGTTAAGCACAGAAACATGTCTCATTAAGAAACAACTTGCATGTGCTCACACATGTAATGCACATAAGGAATGTTTAGAGGGAAGGGCACATAAGGCAGGTCAAGGTCCCAAAGCCCTTCCCCAGGGCTTCTTGATATTGCTGAGTAAGAAAGTTTCAAGGGTGGAGAAACCTTTTGGCTCTGGGCTTGTGGCTGCTGCTGAAATGAAGAACTCTGTATTCTTTAAGTTTTTCCACCCCAAATCTGACCTCTCATTCCCATTGAGTAGGGATCTGTAGACGGTCTATAGCTGCTGTTGCCTCTGCAATGGGTCTGACACTGCCGTTCTCTCATCCTGGTACCTTACAGAGCATTTCTACAACACTTGCGGCTCTTCAGAGAATCCTTTGGTTCCCAGTACCCATGCTCTGTGTCTCACGCTGCCTGTAGCTCCAGTACCAAGAGACAGGTGCCCTCTTCTGGCCACCACCAGCAACTGCAGTCTCCCCCTGTTATGTTACAACAGGGCACTGAAGTACTGTATTTCTACAATATACTGCTAAAAGACTGAAAACACACTTAGAAGTTACTATATCTTAGGTATCAGAGGAGTGGTTAATGGTCTGATACCAGAATAATTAAGTATGTTCTGGCCTCCGGGCTGGCTGCCTTTGTGGTATTATTTGGTTGTATTTTAGGATCCGCGGCTGATCCTGAGAAGCACCCGTGCTGCATGAGGAGGAAGTGAATCCTTGTGTTTTTGTTCCAGGCACAACTCCAGACCGACTTATCAAGTACAACTGAATTTTAGAGAAAACTCAAATTCAGGATCACCACTAGCTTTCAAAAGAAATATTTCTCACTCAAATGATGCTTTTCTATTGAGGTAGGTCCGTGGGAGTTTCTGTTTCCTAAGAACAGCCTGGAACTTTGTGATGGAGTCGATACATGAGAATCACTGCTGCACAGACGATTGTGTGTGAAAAACACACCCAGTGCAGCATCTCACTGAACAAGTGGCTCTAAAGAGCTAGTTCCTGAGCCAGCTACAGCTTTCTTAATAGACAGAACGGATAGACACGTGGGTCTGTGTGCCCCCCACCCAGGACTGTGAAATGGAAGCCACATGGATTTGTATTTCCCTAGAAACGCCTTGGACTCCACGGCTCTTAATCAAAGATGTTTTTCCCAATGAAAGTCTTTTGATGACGGGGAAAAACTAAGAATGACTTTACCATTAAAACCACCATAATTAAATCACCCATACCTCTGATGTACATTCTCACGAAAGGGTGAGACACCGCAGGTTCTAAGGTACAACCTGTGACCCATGGACAACGCTGCCCTTTAAGTTGTTGCTGCTTGACTTCATTTCCATCTCTGCTTTCAACAGTCGAGGTCTCCCTGTAAGTTACCTAACGCCCTTCATCTAAAAAGTGAGCCACAGGAAAGTAGACTTTGAAAGACTGATAGGAGCCCACAACAGACAATCAGGCTGCATTTAATGGCAGACTAACCAAACTGAGGATGCAGCCCAGTAAGTACCAGACAGACGCAGAGACAGGCAGCAGCTAGGGTATGAATCAGACGGCACAGTTCTTCAGCCGACAGGTAAAACAAACAAGCATCTCAAGTAACTGAGGGGTTAGGTTTCATTGTGAGACAAGCATGTCTGGGAAATAACTGGGAAGGAGTATGTGGGCCTGGAACTAAGGCTGACTATGAACACGGGGCATGTGTGGTAACAAGAGATGCAGCCCGTGAACATGTAGCAAAACACACCAAATATGTGAAATGCGGGCTGGACAGTCAGAGTGACAAGAACAGACAATTGAAGCAGAGGTGACCAGAGCTTTCTCAATAGTTTGGGGCTTATGGTTTTAGCCACCAGAGGTCGCTCTTCCCTAGAAAGACACAAGACAGCACTGGCAAGGCCCTTCAGGGGACTTGGATTTGTTGGAGGACTGAAAGGAAAGGTGAAGGTGGGCCTCCCCTTCCATTAGTACAGGCAGCAGACAGCAGGAGTGAACCAGCCCCAGAGGCTAGACCCCTAGATATAACAGAGTTAAGTTCATCACTGAGAGCATAGGAGAGGCCGTGGAATAGCTGCCAAGCTAGTAAGATGTAAGGCAGAGCTGGAAGGGCTATCCAGAGTTCTTCCTGTATAAATATGATCACTCCCAGGCATTCCTCAGCTAAAACTGCAGTCACATTTTCTACTGCTTCATAGAAATGTAAATTAGCCAGGGCTGCTTCTAGGCTACACATATATATTTGAAACCAAATAGAAGGAAGAGCTAGCACTGGTGGGCACTGGTGGGCACTGGTGGGCACTGGTGAGCACTGGTGGGCACTGGTGGGCACTGGTGAGCACTGGTGAGCACTGGTGGGCACTGGTGGGCACTGGTGAGCACTGGTGGGCACTGGTGAGCACTGGTGAGCACTGGTGGGCACTGGTGGGCACTGGTGGGCACTAGTGAGCACTGGTGGGCACTGGTGAGCACTGGTGAACACTGGTGGGCACTGGTGGGCACTGGTGAGCACTGGTGAACACTGGTGGGCACTGGTGAGCACTGGTGAGCACTGGTGGGCACTGGTGGGCACTGGTGGGCACTGGTGACATGTGCCCATGATTCACAGCACAGCAGGGTCGAATGTGAGCTGAGAGAGTTCACATTTCTGAGAGCACCCTGAACTGCACAGCAAAACCCCATCTCAAAGCCAAACCAAGCAAAACAAAAAAACCAGCCAAGAGAAACTGAGTCTATCACTGTGCCTGGAGCCAAATACCGCACAGAGGGGAGAGACGAGTCTACTCCACCACTTCAGGGGAGGTCTAAGTCTGGCCCCGAGGTGCTTCTCGATGACTTGATGTACACAACAGCCAAGGACAATTGAGGAAAGACCCACTGGCTAACAAGGGGTTAAAACCCTGCACAACACTGTTCCTCATGTCACCACACAAGTGTGATTGAAAGTCACCAGTTTCTTCACGATGTCCTCTTTGGAGAGTTGTATTCAGCACGTTGACAAAGTTATTGCAAATCAGTGGGATTCCTAAAACTCAGATTCCTAAAACAACTTCTTCTCCAGCAAAAGTAAAGCATGTTCATTGAGAGTACACAGAAAATAGCAAAGGCTTTGAGGAAATAAACCACTAAATAACTGCTGGGTGTGGGAGACCGAGCCAAGCACAGCACGAAACACTTTGAAACACACGCCATCACCAAAAACCTGCGCTGCAGGCTGTGCCCCCAACCGTCCCCCGTCCCTTGTGTTCCCTGAAGAACGTTCCCCTTGGGATGTCCCCACAGCATCGGTGTTCAGGCTCCTCCTCTACGCTCGTCCATCCTGACTGCTCGTCCCTCCTCCTCGGCCTTCTTCCATCTGTCTGGTCCTCCCCCAGCCTTCACTTGAGGATGCCCCCTCGAGGGTTAAGCGAGTCTCCTGAGTTACTATGTCTGCCCTCCGGACTTGCTGGTGGAATCCACTACCAAGGATGTGGTCGCTGTGCCCTGTATACAATAGGTCCCCAACAGGGATGTGGCTGATGTACGTATGTTGATAAATGTCAGATAAATCTTGATAAACGTTAGATTTTTACTAATGATTAATGGCTTGTAAATCTAATCCCAGGAAGTTCTCTGCTCGAAGGTCAGTCAGAACCCACAGCAGCAACCTCTTATCTACGAAGGTCTGAACTCCTAACTGGCAAGTTAGTCATTAAAGCAGGCTTAAGCTGTGAATCCTAAAAACATCCAAAGGTCTGCTCCTTTCCCAGGACTCTCCTTGGGTCTTCAGCCCTCCCGTCATTCTAGCTTAGAGTGCAGCACGACAACCTGCACTGTCCAGTTTGTCCCACAGACATTCCCGTAAGTCACGGCGCAAGCTCATTGTGTAGCCATCACCCCAATCTGTTGGGACTGTCGTCAACCCCCTGCCTCCAAAGCCTCAAACCCATCAGTACTCACTTTCCACTTGCCATCGAAGCCCTAGCCAAGGCTTCAAGAAGATGAAAATAGCCGTAACCTGAATTTGGGGGCAGTGGGGGATGAAACAGCGGTTGAAACATTTAAAAACGTATACAATTAAATTCATGGCTTCAAGCTCTTCATGGTGCAACTTCGCTCCGTCCTAGCAATGACAACCCAAAGGGCCACACTCCTGTTTCTTAAGGGTCTGGTGGAAACAAATCTACCAGCCCGTGACTTCTGTGACCAACTTCTTTGACTTCAGCACAGCCCTTGTCATCATGTGCTGCAGCAAATGGGAATCCTGTTCATTCACCACCAATAGGAATCATCCTGTTCATTCACCACCAATAGGAATCATCCTGTTCATTCACCACCAATAGGAATCATCCTGTTCATTCTCCACCAATAGGAATCATCCTGCCCCCATTCACCAGCAATAGGAATCATCCTGTTCCCATTCACCACCAATAGGAATCATCCTGCTTCCTGCTCCCATTCACCACCAATAGGAATCATCCTGTTCCCATTCACCACCAATAGGAATCATCCTGCCCCCATTCACCAGCAAGCACTCCATGCTGGTACTGAGTGCTGTCAGGAGCACCTCTGTGCAGCTTTGCATGGGAATGTGGACTGCACTTGGACACACACTCAGGACTGCAAGGCTGTACACTCCCACACTGAGGAGCTGTCGGGCTGGTTTCCACGTGGCAGGGTCGCTTTCGTGTGTCTGTTAGTGGTCTGTGATGGTTTTCATTTGTTTATTGTTGTACCACAGTGACTGTCTGCATTTTTTTTTTTTTTATTACAGGTAGCTTATTCTAGTGTTTCACACTTCCTTGAGAAGCAATGTCAGGCATCTGTCTCTGGAGAAGCAGCCACTCCAAGTCCTGGGCTTGAGCTAATTAAGACAATTAGTCTTGAGCTAATTGTCTTTAAAAAATAACTAGGCTGTAAGAGTTTTATATTGTCTAGAAATGAGTCCTTTATCAAACAAATTATGTGCAAATATTTTCCATTACAGAAGGTTCTTGCCCCTTTATGATGGCACTGCCTGCACCCAAGTTTTACTTCTGGTATCTAGTGCATCCCTTCCCTCTGCTGCCCTGGTACTTCGTGACGCACAAGAAACTGCTGTCTGGGCCCCGGGGATTTGCCTGAGCTGAAGAGGTTTTTATTTTCCTTCTTTTCTTTAAATCTGTCATTACTTCCGCCCCGTGCAGGAGGTGAGAATTGGACGGCCTTCTTCCGTCTGCACGAGCACACCTAGTGGATCCTCAACACGCTCTGTCCTAATTAGGTCTTAGCTTTTCTCCAGCCGTGGTTAAGAGCATTTTGTGTCTGGCTTCTATAATTTTTGTGGCAATACACCCCTAAGCACTTTCTTCTTCTTCGTAGTGCTTTTGCCGACATTTTTAATTTATTTTGTGATGGTCCCTCAGTAGGGTAGAGAAACACAGCTGACCCCTGATCAGTGACTGACAGCCACCTTTCAGTGACAGCCACCTTTCAGTGACAGCCACCTTTCAGTGACAGCCACCTTTCAGTGACAGCCACCTTTCAGTGACAGCCACCTTGCATTGGATCACTTAGGATTTTGGACAAACTTCTCCGGTGGCAGCTGGACCTCCTCTTCCTCCCTCCCTTGCCTCACGCACAGCAGGCCTAAATCTGCCAGGGTGCAGGTCAAGCCCGGAGAAAAGAATGGCTTCCAGGAAAACTGGGCACAGCAAGTCAAGTGGCCTCTGAAGCCACATTTTATAGGACTTACATCTGCAGAGAGTCCAGAAGCAGACGTCTGACCTGGGGCCATGTGAAGCTTGCTCGTGCACTGGAAGAGCCTTCTGGTAGGCAGATCGCCACCTACGCTTGGCTCAGTGCCCACTCAAGGCCTGGTTTCTTCAGAGCGGCATGGGGCATCAGAACAGCAGCTTGAGCCAGACAAAGCCACATCCTGCTGAGTCTGTGGTTCCTCAGAAGGAAGGCATTCATTTGGTCTTATCAAATGGTTTTGGTTTTTATTATTTTTATTATTTGTATGTGTGGGCCATGTGAGTGCAGGTGCCTTAAGAGGTTGCAGGCATCACATCCCTTGGAGCTAAAGCTACTGGGGTGCTGGGATAAGAACCAGGGTCCTCTGGAAGAAGAGGTAAGTGCTTCTACAGCTGAACCCTCTCTCCAGCCTCGATTTTACTTCCTTTAGTAAGATATATTATAATAGGATTTTTTAAATCCATACATTCACATAGTTTTAATTATCTTTAAATTAAAAGACAAATTAGAGCTGCTTCTCTTTCAGCAAGAATTAAGTCCTAACATGGCCATGTCCATTCCTGAGGTATAGGTGTGTATGTGTGTGTGTGTGTGTGTGTGTGTGTGTGTGTGTGTTGTTTACGTTTTTGTTTAATGACTACAACAAAGAAATAGGATGAAATAATATAATGCGTTTAAATCATAAATGTGTAAAAAATAAAAAGTTGTAAGAAATATTAAATATCATTCTTTTCTCTCAAACACTAAACTTTTATTTATGACAGGAATTCCAATCTTTTTAGCTCCCCCACCTTGTAAAACATTTAAGCAAATGTTTTTTTCCACCACCACCACCACCACCATCACCACCATCACCACCACCTCATAAAACTCTTATGCAAATGTTTTAATCCCCAGTTGGTAAAACTTTTGCTTATACAAAGTGACTAACATAATCAGCCTCTTTCTTCCTCTCCTTCATTAGCTTTGCTTGAGTCATTAAAATCCAGAAAATTGCAAGAGACTGAAGTCAGACCTCAGCCAGTAAGGAAAGAAAATCAAGTGAGCTTTCTGTCCTGTGCGCTGTCTTAGCCTGGGGTGTACTCTTCTTGATAAAAAGAAAGTGCCTTGAAGAGCCAACTTCTCTTTGGTCCGGTGTTCCTTTGTGTGTTAGCAAGATGTTTGTTTCTAACAAGGTGGTTTTCTAAGGTGCATCTCAAGTCTACAGACACACTCCATAACCAGAGTGAACTACAGTGTGCAGCAATGTGCACACCCTCCACAGACACACCAACAGCAATGAAATCAGGTGAGGTCTTGCATCATGAAAGATCTAGGCTGTGTTTACGAGTGAACATAGCTCTCTATGCTCCGGCTTCACGCTCTTGCCTGGTCTATGAAAATGGGTCTGGGCTCCTAAGTGCTTCTGTGGTTAGCACACTGGGTGAAGTTCTGGCAAAGGAACACTGGTGAATTTCACAAGGCAGGCTTTGCTTTCTGCCCAGCTCAACAACTCATGAAGCAAAGTGGCGGTGTCCTTGGTGTGTGAGCCCTGCCGCAAGGGCAGCTCTCTAGTTTGGAGTCCACAGAAAGCACCTGGGGCGGTATTTTCATGCCCATCTCTAGCCCATTCTGGTAAATTCCATGCAGTGGGCCCCAGCTGGGACTTTCCTCTGTTCCAGGTCTCTGCCTCCGGACCTCCACCTCTGAACAGTAGGACGGATTCTAACAAGGTGCAGAATTAGAAGGGAAGGAGATACCTTCACACTGTTACGTGGACAGACACATCGAGCTGCTATCAAACAACTCTCTTTACAAGCAACCCAAACTCTAGGCAGAAACTGTGGTGATGTTTGGTGGTGTTAAACTTTATAATTGCTGAAGAACGCGTGCCCACTCAGGATTAAGCCTGCACAGAACCTTGCAGTTCATAGGGCTTTTCCTAAAGACCTTCACATGTAGATGACTAGGTCATCTAAAGATTCCCCTGCCATGCCCTATGTCCCCAAACAGGACTTTTAAGAACAGAGAGTAACGACATTCAGATTGATTAAGATGACATCTAAAGAGCACAGTCAAGACAGAAGGACTACAGTAAGGGATTATTAGATCTCAAAATCGCAGACCCAACAGAGGCAAATCCTTATCCAAAGGGGCCTCACCCTGGCCCTAAATGGAAAAGCAAAGCACTAGGTCTTAGAATCAGAGCGATTAGCTGGATAATCCAAACAAAGCCAACCAAGCAAACAAAACAAAATAAAACCAAGCTAAACATCAACAAACCCACTAAATCAGCCGTGATGATTACCCCAGCCCTCCACCCCCGAGGGTCTCAAAACAAAAAACAATGAACAAAATCTCTTGGCTTTGGTGAAGCCTTGGAAAATGGGGCTGCAAGAACTTAAGGAAAGCCAGCTAACACCCAGGCCTTGCAAACAGCCTAATGCTGAGCTGGTGGAGTGTGTGGTCAGAGCACTGCCCCTGTTTCTGAGCCATGAACAGCCAGGTCCTTGTCAATAGAGGAAAAGATGGAAAGTGACTGAGAACAGGCAGGGGAAACCTGCAGAACACTGCTAACATGTTGTTTCTCTCAAGTTCATTTATGTTTACAAAGAATTTTCAAACAAAATAAGTTCGATTATTTTACAAGTCAGCATTTCTTACAACTACAGTTTAATATTACATCACACACACACATACACACACAGGAACACGCACACCATGTACACACACACAAGTTTAGCAACATCTTTAAAAAAAATAAACTGCCCATGCCTTTGCAAATTGAGTCAAGTAACTGCGCACTGGAGAGCACAGCTGAAGGGTGGCAGGAAAGCCATCTTCCGTGGCCTTGCTCAAAATTGTGGATTGTCATTTTGGTGTCTTCATGGGCAAGAAGCCTATCAATGGAAACATACCTTGATATCAATTGTTTTCTATTTCTGAGTTCTTCTGTCCCTGAGTTAAGACATAAATTTATAAAGTATCTTGTAAAATTTTAAACACTGAACAGCAGACAAGATGGAGACACTTGTGCTGTGAGTGTTCCTGTACCGTGTGTGTTCCTGTACCTTGGGTGTTCCAGCCTCTGCCCCAGCTCTGGCCTTGAGTCCTGCTGAGTGCTCTCTCATGGTCCTATGGGCATGCAGGACCGTGCGTGCTCTTTCATGGCCATATTGACATACAGGACCTTACACGGGGTCAGGGGAGTGACTGTGGCATCTTTTTGAGTATGCATGGACTTTATTTTAAATTTAAAATTTGAAAATGCTGCCTGTAATCTGAGTAGAGCTGTCAAAGAGTTGTAATGTTAATCCTAACAAGATTTTATATTTTACCTTTATTATTTTTATCTTGCAGCCTTATAGCCAATCACTGCTGCTTATGTAAAATTTGTTTCAAATATCCATTTGAAAAATAATTTTCAAAAATAGATAAATTATGATTTAAAATAATTTGATTATATATTTATAACCAACTAAAATATTTTTCACATAAGAGTGACTTTAAAATGCTATTAAAATGGAAATAACTTGTATTAGATTTACAACAGAAAATCATGTGTGTTCATTCTCCCTCTAAACTGAAGCAATGACTTGTCTCATCTGTTGTTTTCCAAACACACTGGCTCAAGAGAAAGTTACAAATGGGCATCTTTGCAGTCCAGCACGCCACATGTTTTGTATGACCTCATATGTGACTGCTGAGCTACAGGCGTCAGAATGGATGTGGGAAAGGCCCACTGGTCAGGCTCAGCACGAACATATACTACCATCGATTAGTGATGTCTGCAGGAGTGGAAAGAGCACCCATGACATATTTCACGATCACTTGACCCTGCTACTCACTGGCGAGGTGGCTTTCAATTAGTTTCCTTGACCCTAGAACAGGAACAATCCTTAAATTTGCCAAGACCAAATAACACTATGAATGCTTAAAGCAGAGCTTATCAGCCTAGTATTACAAGTCACAGTCCTCAGGAGTATTCCCAGTGCAGCTCGGGTTCCTCCGAGCTGATACTGATTGGTCACTGAGATGTCTTGACACAGAGGTTTCTGCTGGATAGCTGCTATGGACGCTCAGTTCTCACAGGAAGCCACTGTTCCAGTGCACAAGAGGAACACACTGCACAAAGCCACAGGCACATCACACACTCAACTACCATCCTCACAGAGAGGAGCCGTGCACTCGGGTGTAAGTGATGGTTACAGGTAACAGAAATAGAACCTTTTCTTCTTCCTAGGACTACTCACCGAGCTACCAAATATGGGATAAAAACTGGTAATTACACTCTGCTAAGAATTCCAGAGTCTTACTGTGCGCCTATTCAACACTGCTACATTAAAGACTTCAAACATATGAAACTTACTGTAGTGACAAAGTGTGTATCAAAAACATTTTAAAGCTGAGCTGTTGGGAAATGCACATGTCATAGCCAGCAAGAATGAGCACAGCTAAGGAAAGGCACATGCCTTTGTTGTTTTAAAAAATGTCTTCACAGCTAGTAAGTACCAAGTCTTCCCACACTGCTAGAAAATGTCACTCTATGATTACGATTCCAACGAGCAGGCCAGATCGCTGCTCCGTGCCCTATTACCGCAGTGTTACTGAGCAGAGGTGGGAGGCAGTGAACTGGAATCAGGATTAACCGTCAGCAGGCTGGGGTCACAGTGGACTCTGACTATGGGTTTGGAATGACCTCGCACACATGGTAGTGTGTGCTCAGGGCTTCGTCTGCACAGAACAGACGTGACTTAAAAGTCTCAGAAACTCAAATGCTGCTCGGCAGACGGTAACAGTACAGAGGGAACTAGAGCTGAGAACACAGAGGGGCTGGTGCAGTCTCCAGACGCACTGGGCCACAAGAACTCTGCCCTTCACTGATCTGTGAGAGCCCAAGATGACATCAGGCCCTGTGGAAAACAGGCCCCAGCCACAGGGAAACCTGCACTTTACAGCCTCCACTTCTGGGTCCAGGAGCAGAGAGGGGACAGACTGCACAGATCTTAAGTTACTTCAGAAAGAAATGTCACAAACTCACGATACCCAGAAGGAAACAGACCAGGATGTTCATTACAGCCCACGGCTTTGTAAAACTCAACTTGCTACCCCTGTGTGTAAGACACGCATGGGCACCATTATGTCCAAGCGGCACATGGGTGTGCAGTGGAGCTCACAGACCCAGCGCTGGCCCGCTCACTGTGAAGGGCAGCAGGTAAGATGGCTCAGTGGTCGCTGCACAGGCCTGGCAGCCTGTGTTCAATCCCTCGGGCCCATGTAAGGCTAGAAGAAAAGAATCAGTTCCACAAAGTAGCCCTCTGACCCTAAAATATCAAGTAAATAGTGGAGGCATTCACTAATGGCCCTACTGAGTACTGAGCCTCTGACAGGCACCTTAACGATGCTAAACAGGAGTCAGTGTGTTAGTGCGTCGACATATATATAACAAAGGCCAGCAAATGTGTAGTTTACTAATAACACAAATGTAGTAAGTCCAGAACAGGCCCCCGGATGCGTTGTATGGTGAGGACCTGCCTCCTGCCTACAGATGCTGCCTTCCCACTCTGCTGCCCCACGGCAAAACAGACGAGGCGGCTCTCTGGGGTCCATTTCACATGGGCGCCAACCCAAACGTGAAGGGCTCCACCCAGGACTTCTAAAACCCCAGTCACTTTCCAAAGACCCTGTCCCCAGCCCCCTGGGATGCATGGGGAGGGAGCGGAGAGCTGCAGAGTCAGTCCAGGACAGTCAGTCTAGATGCCTGGTTAGTTTAAGTCCGGCTACTGGACTCTCAGGACTGAGAAGAAGGGTGTGGCAGAACAATCTACTCCTATCAAAAACAGTCCTGCTTATCAGGGAAAGGAAAGACCTTCCAGGAAGCAGATGACTAAGCTTTCTGAACCGGCTAGAGCCAGTATTCACTCTTTTCAATGGTGACTTACTCCTATGGGCACAAGGGAGTAGCTGAATGAAACTAAACCAAAGCTTATTAAGCAGGGCTATGACCCGATATTCTTAACGTAACACCGGTTAGAGTCCATGTGGTGCTGTGTGATTGAATGTAAGGTTCATAAAAAACTTGGCCATATGCAAAGTCTATGAACGACTATGACCACAAATTAGCTTCAAGTCAAATTCATGAGTATGAGTTGTTTCTGGAAGTGCTTGTTCACGTTGTATCATAGGACGTTACTACAGCGGAAGTTCTAAACATACAACACACACACACGCGTGCACAAACACGAACCGTGTGGGTGGCTCCTCTCCCAGATGCCCACGCAGCTCCTGTGATGCTTGAGAACCACTCCTCCCATCCCCCGCCCTGCCTAAGCCATCCTGACAGAGCAGACCCCATGCAGAGGAGGAACCTTAGCTGCTCTAAGAACCTGCTCATGAACACGAGGTGATTGGCTCTCCCTTCCTTCCTAAATTCTCATGAATGTTTAATTTAATTTTTGGCTAGAGTTCATGCCCTTGACGGAGCCTGACCTAATCAATCTTCTCCGTGAAAGAACAAGCCTGTGAGAGTGAAAATCTTCCAGCCTGAAATCACTGGCTCCTGGACGCCTGGGAACCACAGGCCCAAGAGCCGGGAGACCATGCCCCCTGTAGAACCATCATGCTCTCTGTCCCAAGGGGTCAAAGGACAGCTGTGTCGGCCATCCTAACAAACCAGCTCTCGCAGTCTCGCTCCCCTCGTGGGTGTCTATTTCTTGCAGCAAAGCTCCTTGACTTCTAAGCACCTTCCATTTTCTCACAGGCTCGTTCCTGCCAAGCGTTTGTTCCTGATGCTCATTCAAGGCAAGCTCTTGGACTGCAGGGTGGAGTCGGGGTGGAGTTACAATGGCCGGTGGCATCTGTACCTCACTGGAGGCCTTGGGTTGCTGCACTGGAGCAGAAAGGGAGCCGAGGAAGGGTGGCTACACAGGGAACACTAGACTGGATGGAAGCAAAGGTGTGTGGAGGAAAAAGGTAAGCACTCCACCGACCTCCACTTACTCTTTACACACAAAGACAGCCATTTCAATCCAGAAGGAAAGTCTAGAAGGAATTCTCCCATCCTATACCGAGCAATGATTTCTTCAGCATTTAATCTGGGTCTCCAAATGCCCTCAAGCAGAAACAGTTCAGTTTCTGTGTAGATGCCAACAATGTGCCTCAGTGAGAAAATACAGAAGTCGGCGGTGCTGGAGGGCTCAGCCTCCCTAAGACTGGATGCGGTGCTGCACGGAATTCGACTTCACTGACTATAAACCACTGTGCTCTGGAGGGGATGATTCAAATGTTCTTTCAGGTGAACTGAATAGAAATAGCAATAATTAATTATTGTCCCATTTGTCTGAAGGTGGTAGTGTTTAATGATCTACAATAATTTATTTTCTATGAAATTTCCTTTGTAATGGGAGAAATTTTAAGTGGTTTGCAGTGTAGCTTTCAATGTGAAGTGTCTATCTGCTATTTCAATGGAGAGTAATTTAAAATAGCAAGACCCTTTTGAGAAAGAGAATTGTTAAATGTTTAATTTTAAGATTAAAGAAATTATGAACACTAAAAAATTCCCTCACACATACACACATACAATATTAGTGAACATAAGAAAAAGATAAAATCTAGCATGGACATGACCAATTATAACTTCAAAGTATAGGAAGCTTGTGTGCAAAACCAGTGTCTATGAGTTAAACGCATGTGAATGTCATGTTTAAATCTTACAAAGTAATACTTCACCCATTCAGACTTCGGTTTACCCCAGGAAGAGGCAAGCATAAGCGAAAGCACATCCAACAGGAGTGTGTAAGGGTGTGTAAGGGAAAGGTGGCAAAGACCCCAGTTCCCACCTTCCAATGTGGAAACGGAGGAATGGGGGGCGGGAAGGGGGCAACCAATCTCCTGTGCGGCCGGCTACGGGACTGCTGGTCAGAATTCCCGTCTGTCCACAGAACACACTGCAGAGCTGTGCGGACAAAGCCTAAGTAGTACAGAGCATGGAGAACTGTCTGCAGACAGAGCTCACCCTCAGTGCAGTGCTGGAGGGACTAGGAGCTGTCCAGTGTGCTTTATGTGATCACCATGGACACAGGTACAGGGAACCTCAATCAGTGAGGAGGAGAAAGAAGGCTATTGCCTAGTTTGTCCCACCCCCCCATTGCCCCACAGCGCCCCCCCCACAGTCCCTGCTTTCTGCACATGCTTGTGAGTCACTAGGGTTATGCACAAGGGAATGACTGTGTGTCCTGGTTTATACGTCTTTCTACCCAAGTACTTGGTCGGATCCTTTAGGATAAGAGAATGGAAGTCTTCTAACATAAAATGTGCACAGACTATGTCTAGAACAGAAATGAGATTTGGGTAGAAAGGCCATATTATTTTAATTAAAATAACAATAGTTCTCATTCATTGAATTGATTATAAACCAAGCCATATATTGCACACACACACACACACACACACACACACACAATTTAATTTTCAATGAAACTGATGTTCTTATGTTCTTCCCAGTGTTGAGTGGGAAGCCAATAAAGGGCACTCCGTTCATTAACATGGAATGTGACTTCACTCATATGACATGACAATGTTTGAAATGACAGATTAGGGCACTTATTGAGACATCTTGAAGGGAAAGAATAACCGAGAGGGAGAAGGGGGAGGGAGGGAAGGGGGAGGGAGGGAAGGGGGAGGGAGGGAAGGGAAGGGGGAGGGAGGGAAGGGAAGGGGGAGGGAGGGAAGGGAAGGGGGAGGGAGGGAAGGGGGAGGGAGGGAAGGGGGAGGGAGGGAAGGGGAGGGAGGAAAGGGGAGGGAGGGATTTGATTGATCTTTGATTGATCTGAGTTATGCGTGTGTGTGTGTGTGTGTGTGTGTGCATGTGTGTGCGTGTGTGTGTGTGTGTGTGTGTGTGTGTGAGAGAGAGAGAGAGAGAGAGAGAGAGAGAGAGAGAGAGAGAGAGAGAGAGAGAACGGGTGACTGTGGAGAAAGGAGATGATCACTAAAGATGGAGCATCCCTGGACTTACAGGGCGTGAGAATCGGACCTTGTGCTGAAATGAGAGGTTAAAATGTTCCCAACCTTCCCAAGGAACAAGTACAACCTGCCTGGGCTCTGACAGAAAGGAGCAGAGAGACAGGGCAGTGTGATTGTGGGTACCACACAGACACCCTGGCACTGCCTTTCTCCTATATGCTCTGACCTACTGTGTTAGTTCACACTGTGCGTACACTTCCTATATGCTTTGAATTACTATATTAATTTGCACTGCAGTGTTTCTATAGGCTTGAAGCTCCTATATTCTCATTTCAGACTTTCTAAGATGCTTAGAACTATTGTACCAAGCTTTACACTTCCTATATACTTTGAACTACAGTTTCTTTTTAATGAGCAATTTAAAAATATATACATGACTAATGTTTGCCTTTGAAGGGGAGAAGTACTTTTACAGAATTTAGGAAAAGTAATGAGCAGGTGGTATGTTAGGAAAGATCCGTCTACAGTAACTGATTTTTTGCCTTAGAGAATATAATTAAGAAAAACTAAACTATTTCAAGTGATATAAAACCAAGTTTTACTTAAACTTAAAGTGGTGCCCTTGTGAGTAACTTCACCTCATGAAAGACGGCCAGGAGGTTCTCCATCCAAGACTGTGTCAGGACAATATAGTCTGACCTCTTTAGGTTCTTACATCCCACGAGACCACAGCTAGCTCTAGCCACAGAAGGATGTGAAAGGTCTGTAATCTGTTTACACACTTAGCTTCAGGAGCATTCCTGAAACTCTGTCTGACAAGCCCAGGTGGATTCACTAGTGTCAATAGGGAAGGGTACAGTGAACAGCAAGTTAACATGGTCATAGAACTGAAACAGCTCTCCAACTGCATGCGATCAGTGAAGACGGTTTCATTCACATCCATGACTACGTGTGAATACCTACACACCACTGTATATAGAGGGAATAGGAAACGAGGCAGGGTCTAAAACAAAGATTGCTAGGATCTGAGTGCATGTCCCCTCCAAAATGCCTTCAACTCGATTAAATATGCTGAAATTCACCTGCCATTGAAACAGCATCAAGAGGTGGGGCCAAGACAGAACTACCCTCATGCATAGATTCACACCATTGTCTGACTCAGGGGTGGGCTCCTCATACAGGATCCCCCTTTCTTCTTTTTCTGGACTGGTGCCTCCTAGTTAGCCTGGATTACACAGACAGAGATGCGTACAGAAGCCAGCAGCCTCACCTAGAACTGTGAGCAGGTAAGTCTCTTTCATCAGAGAACGCCAAGTCTAAAGCATTTTGCTACAGCAACACAAGACTGAACACACCAAGGGCACTGCTGGGGTACCTTGGTCCCTGCCCCTCCTCCCCGGAAGCAGGTCTCCATCACACACAGGCATGCAGTGCAATATTAAGAAGAAAAACCTTCAATTCCACATTAGTCTGCGCTCAGGAGCTCAGTCTGATACTTCATTTTCATAAGCAGCTCACATCAATAATTTTATCTCTGTGATAAAACAGCCTTTCAAAATTCATACAGTAAAATTTGGGACAGCTGATCAACTTTACATGCTGTGTTCTTTTTTAAAGCAACTGAAGGTATGTGTGGAGTTCAGAGTGACATTCAATACAGGGGCTTCTCAAAACATGCTAAGTGGCACAGGATGGGCAAACTATTTCCCAGCGACAGGTTTCTGTCGACAATTTAAAAGAATTCTCGTAGCCAGAGGCTCTTAGTTTTTTAATTATGGTGCATTAATTGTACTAATTACTGGGTGTTCCTGTGACATTTCAATAAATGCATGTAATGTTCTTTGAGCATATCCATCCCCTTATTACCCTTTTTTGTCCTCTCTACCCTCTGCCCTTCTCCATCCCAGGGAAGAGCCCTCATGTTTCTCTCCCCTAAATTCTACAGGAGACTGTGAGTCTGGTTTATTTTACTTAACATGACAACTTCAGTTCTTTACATTTTCCTGAAAACGACAAATACCTGTGTGTCAGTATGTGTGTCAGTATGTGTGTCAGTGTGTGTGTACACGTATGAGTTTATGTGCGTGCGTGCGTGCGTGTGTGTGTGTGTGTGTGTGTGTGTGTGTGTGTGTGTGTGTGTGATCCATCTATCCATCCACTGATGGGCACCTAGGCTGATCCCTTAACTCTGCTATTTATGAACACTCAGGTTACAGACTCTTCCATTTTCCACACACTCTAAAGTAAGTAGCCATGCACATGTGGGGTTCAACTACCTGCACAGCTTAAGCTCCACCACCTGCACTAAAGCATCCATGCCCTACTCCAAATGATCTTCTTAGTGATTATCATCGTGTAGACTGCCATGGAGAAGAAAATCAAAACATTTTCTTTTCTGAAACCATATCCTATTGTATACAGACACCTGTCTGAATACAGGGTCAGATTAGCCTTACTGTACAAGTAAAAGCTCCACTCTCTTGCTCCCACACACTTGTTCCCAAGTAAGACTCCAGCACAGCATACCACAAATGAAAAACATTAACAAGTTGACATTAAGTAACAGTGTTTCTAGACCAGTGGTCCATGAAAACCATATTCCAATACTTTAATACTAGACATTCACATGTACAAATGGACACCCTGACTCATTTACTTCTCATCACATCTTGTTTCTTTCACATTTTATTAAGTCACACACTAACAGTCACATGGAGATCCCCAAGTGCCAGCTCCTCAGAGACATGTCCCTTCTCCTCAGCTTTACTCAATAAATGAAGTTTCAAAATGCTAAAACGGACAAACTGTTCCTGGTCTTCTAAAACCAGTAACAACATGATTAGGTCACAAAAGCTCCTGTCCTGGGGAAAGCAAAGATGGTGAATGCAATCAAGATGTTCATTGTCACTGGGCCTGGATGCCAAGTCAAGTGTGTCTTGCTGCAAGTTACTGTGCCAACTTGAACTGCAGAAAATGTCCTGCTCTACCATGCCGTTTCCTGTGAGGTGTCACGTCCAGCCTTTTTAAATCTTGGTACAAACTGTAACCACAAACACTTCCTTACAAACTTTATTCAGGAATACCTTCATCTAACCCTTTAAACCAAATACAAGAATATAAAATATTTTCCACTAAAGCCACATGGATCTAGAAGTGAAACTAAACATACATGTGTGTGGGCTTGTACACAGGCACATAAACACAGACACACAGACTATGCCAACACCGATCCTTATTGCCAGAAGCTCAGGACATCACCACCAAACCTTCATCCAGAGGGTTCTTGCAGTCCTGGAAGGCTGGAGAGCTGAGTCCTTCTCCTTCTGACTAACACCTTCTCCATAAAGGTCTTGGGGAGGCCCGTCGGCCTGTTCAGAACGGAAGGGAAGACAACTAGTCTGTAAAATGCATCCTATTTCACTAAATATGTCTATTCATAGAAATTATATGCTTCAAGGGCTGGCAATGGCTCCGAGGCTTAGCGTGCGACCTGCTCTAGAGGAGCCAAGTTCAGTCCCCAGTGCTTATGTCAGGCTGCTTCCAACCAACTGAAACTCTAGCTTTGGGGGAACCAACACTTGCATCTGGCCCCCACAGGCACAGTACACATATACCCAGGCACACACAAACACACATAAAATTAAAAGTAATATATATATATTTTTAAAAAGAAAATATAGGACACAAAGTTTGTTATTGCTGTTTCAAATGTAGAAACCTAACAAGCTGACTTATGATAAAAGTGAAAATTATTCTCTATCATCACCCTCGGAAAGAAAAATGACTTGAAAATTATGCCTTCATGGAAAAAAAACCTGATTTAATAGATATTCTGACTGCAATAACATTAAAAAGTGTAACAGGCCTATGAACACAGAAACCGTGTTCCAGGAGTTGTGAGACTGCTAAGCTGCCCTGTTGTCCATCAAAGTTAACAGTAAAATTAGATGCCTCTAAAGGAGCAGGAGAGGCGGCTCAGCAGGTAAGAGCACTGACTGCTTTTTCTGAGGTCTGAGTTCAATTCCCAGCAACCACATGGTGGCTCACAACCATCTGAAATGGGATCTGATGCCCTCTTCTGGTGTGTCTGAGGACAGCTGCAGTGTACTCACACATATAAAAAAATAAACCTTAAAAAACAAAGAAGAAAAGAGGATGCTTCTGCGAGGAAGTCAGAAAGGACATGCTTTCTTCGCACAGTGGGCGAGGCCATGTCCTGTGTCCTCCAGGCAGGCTGATGAATGTGCAGCTGCAGCCCAGCTCTGTGGAACCTTCATGTATCAACAGGCAAAGCTGCAGCTTGTAAAGAAGGGAATAATGGTAAAAGGCAAGGGAATTTCTGTATTTAGTCAAGAATTACAGAAAATGAAAAGCTCTTCAGCAGCAAATCCCAAGTACGCCATCTGACCCTCACCTGCGTAACCCGAGGGCTGCTAGCTGGCCCATCCCTGAATCGATCACATCCTCAGGCACGTGCCCCACCCCAATCATGAAGGTTCAGTCACAGTCCTCTGCACAGAAAGCAGCTGTGATTAGAGACACTGACCAGCTGAGCACTGTCGTCCCCAGCCCAGGCACACAGCAGGACTATGAACAGAACTCCACAGGCCTCGGTGCTCACACAGATGTGATCAGCGGCCCTGTGACCGTCACTGTCTAACTCTCAACACTGCGGCTGAACTAGGGTTTCCTCTAACTCAAAACCCCATAGCAGGTTCTTCATGAGAACCGAACTAATAAGGAAATGGAACTGAAGGCTTGGGAGCCCTACTAGAACGTTCTGAGGCTATGCATTTTTTAGAAGATTAATTTATGTGAGACCTCCAAGGGTCATGTAATCACATAACAAATGAAGGGCTAAGGAATTTATGGCATGACAACACTGCTTTCCTTCAACAGTTTATTCACCTGTAAAATATGAACAGCTTGCTCATAAGTGATTCACTTGCCGCAACTAGGTCAGACTGCTTTTCCTCCTGAGACCATCTCTGAGAGACGAAGACGAGATGACGAAGTAGGCATACCAGAAGCAAAGTAAGCCAGGACTTGGTTGTGTGCACTGAAGAAGATTGCTGGGCTCCATTCAGGACAGTTCAGTGCCACCAAGGATGTCGAAGACAACTGTGGACAAAGCCAGGAGCCCTCCCAGCAGGGTCCTGTGGCGACCCCTCCGCTTTCAGGGGGACAACTGACAAGCAGGCAGAGCAGTGCTCAGAAGGCCAGGAGGGTGGAGATGCATCTGTCAAGGCAAGCTTGACCAGGCATGTTAACACGGTGGCGGGCCACCACCTCACACTGCAGCCCGGGGTCCCCGCTGAACATAACTAACTATGCATGCCTCCCGAAACTCTCGAAGGTTTCTCAGAGCAACCAGCCAGGGTGCAAGGGCTCACAGGCTGGCCTAGCTTCTGACTCCCTCCCTGCAGGGCTCTTGAGCAGGGCCAGCCATGGTGAGGTAGTGAGCTGCAGGGAAGGCAGAACCACACTGGTATCCTGCGGGGCTGACACAGGCACCTGAAAACATGCACAGTGTTCTCAGAGTGATGGCCAATTCCTACCTTAAAATAACGAGTGCCCCCACTTTAAGTTACTGTTTAAGTTACACACGAGCTGCTCTCCCAAGTCTTCTGTTGCCTCTCACCTCTCCCCCCACCCTCTGATCCCAGGTACTTAGGAGGGGTGGGTTTCTGTGGAGTTTCACCTAACACTTCCGTGTCTTTGGAAAAGGAATTCGGTTGTTTCTTTAAAGACCACTTAGCAGCCCAGAGTGCCCCAGGAAGGGTTTCTCACCCTCTTTCTCTACGGCCCAAAGCTCCCTGCAGCAGCATGGGAACTGCTTGCACAGTTACCAGTTAGCCGTTTGGAAAACCACCTAAAATGAGTGCTAAATATGTTGAAGGAGAGACCTGGAGAGTTGTTTTAGAGAACAGAAACAAAGCTCTGCCACGCTTTCCCTTGGCTCGAACAATGACCTGGCTCCCCGGGGGACTGCCTGGCAGCACTCTGACCACTCCATTGCCTAATGCCTGGAGAATGTGAGACGTGACATCTTGGCCATGGAACGAGAGCTGACACAGTCTGCTTCTGCCACATTCACACTGTGCCCTTCACAGATGTCTGTGCATCTATTTATAGGACGTTTAAGGGCCAGGCTAGTTACTGTCCGCCATTTTACCATTTTTCATAATAGACTCAAACATGAACTACTTTTCTTAGGAGTAAAAGACACTCCCACCCCTCGCCCCTCAACAAAACTCCATTCTTAAAGTCTTGGTCACAGAATTACATGAAACAGTAATCAAGAAGTAGCCCAGGTATGATACATGTATGCTCCAACACCAACAACACAACCCACACTGAGATGGTACACCTACAACACAACCCACACTGGGTTGGTACACCTACAACACAACCCACACTGGGAAGGTACATCTACAACACAACCCACACTGGGAAGGTACACCTACAACACAACCCACACTGGGAAGGTACACCTACAACACAACCCACACTGGGAAGGCACACCTACAACACAACCCACACTGGGAAGGCACACCTACAACACAACCCATGCCTATGATACGCCTACAATACAACCCACACGGGGATGGTACACCTACTATATAACCCCATACTTGGGGCTCAGTAAACATCACAGAAGAGGAAAAATTTTCATAGTGTGTAAGACGTACTCACGCGCGCGCGCGCGCGCGCGCACACACACACACACACACACACACTATATAATGAGGAAACTGCACCCACAAACTATTCATCAAAACAAGGCCTAAACAATGACCACAACCAGTTGAAAGAGCAATGTGAACAGGGGAAATGTCACGAAGCCCCAACAGTGGATGGAAAGCTACAGGCAACCATGGGCTGCTGAGAGAGGGGAAATCAGTCTTCTCTGGAGACAAGCCCCTGACAGATATCCAACTTAAACATGTCAGCCCTAAAACAAACTGATAAACATAATCAACACACACTAAAGGGACTCAGCAGGTGTTTGTGTGTGTGTGTGTGTATGTGTGTGTATGTATGTGTATGTAAAATTAAAGAATAAGAGGTCTGTGTTCTTACTCCAGAACACACACCGAGTGTGATAATGGAACATACAGGGTTAAATATTTAAGAATAAAGTGAGCCCTGGGGACAGACTTGCATAGCCACCCATGGTGTGGTCCAGAAGGTACGAAAACTAAGAAAAACCAAGACAAACAGCACATGATTAGGCCAGATTTTGAGAGCAGATATTCAAACTGACGGAATGTTACAAGACAAAGAAACCACAAGGAACAGATAGAAAAGCCACCCGGCACTGAGGGGACACACAGCACTGAGGGGACACACAGCACTGAGGGGACACACACACAGCACTGAGGGGACACACAGCACTGAGGGGACACACACACAGCACTGAGGGGACACACAGCACTGAGGGGACACACGGCACTGAGGGGACACACACACAGCACTGAGGGGACACACACAGCACTGAGGGGACACCCCAACACTCTCCTGTCACCCAACAGCACGACACAGCACAGCCTCTGATGGAGGCTGGTTCACAAAGGGGTTCAAGTGACAGGCAAGCCTTACCAAGAGGGGACAATGAACTTAGAGCTCCCACAGGTGAGGACATGGCCTTTTCTCAGCACACTAGGGTTCCCACAGGCTTCCACCCTGCGCTGTCCCTTGCACTCTCTCCTCTTCTATACCACGGAGCCCTCACCTCATACAGAAATGTGAACCACCCTGAAAAGGACAAGAGGAGGCCCTGACAACACAGGAACCTGGCATACTAGTGTGTGTGTGCGTGTGCATAGGTGGTGGGGTAGATGACAAAAAACCCTCTCTTCTTTCCCTACAGAGACTGATAGAGTAGGTGAGATTAGTTTTCAAATCAAAGAAAAAATTCTAATCAGAACAAGCCCCAGCTCCACTGGACTTTTACATCAACACAAATGAAGTCCCAAACACTGGTGGAGAGAGCAGTCCCCAGAAATCCTCCCAAACGCCAGAGATAAGCAGCTAACCCCATCACCACCTGCTTCTCGGTGTGGACTAACCACCTGTTCATAATGCTGCTCCCAGAAGGAAACCCCAAGATGGCCGAAGAAAGCTAGTCTCTTTCTTTTCTAATGGTCTAAGAACGGGAGTGCGGGGAAAGCATGTTCAAAGGCTGAGGGAAGTCCATCTTCTAAACTAGCACAGATGGCTGTCCGACAGATGAAAGTAGCTGGGCTGGGACTGTGGGAGGAGGGGCCCGCCTTACAGGAGAGCACTCCCATGTCAGCGCTGACTTAGAGACTCTAGTGTACTTTGAAGGGTATCAATATGAGATATTCCACTGGTGAACACAAATTACTCTAGGCCGTTGGCATGTTCAAGCTTGTTTTAAACAATTAACTAGTTTCTTAAACCGGCTGCATGCTGGAAGCTAATCTTAAACTAAAGCTCAATTTCTGATTGAAAATAAAATGCACACTCAGTAAAACACTCGGCTTAAAGATCATGGGTGTCTTTAGGTCTTACTGCCATTTAAGCCAAGGTTTGTATGTGGCCTGTCACCTGTCACCGTGCCTGAAGGAAGGTCCACTCACTAACTAGGTCCTTTCTGCAATTACAAGACCCAACAGTTTGGGGTCCATTTTGCTATGCTTGTCTCAGCTCCTCTTGAAAGCACAGGATGGTGTCTGTAATGCTGGGTTGTCTCCAGGATCAAGAGAAAGCTCCTATGTGACAAATGACAGCTTCATACAGGAGCAGAGTGGCTACATGACTTAAAACCAAGTCTCCCAGTAAGTATACAGCCTGTATGTAAGAGCCAGCCATGTCTACCGTAGCTACCCAACCGCTCAACACTGCATCTAAGCAGGACACCACAATCCAGCACAGGAGCCTAAGGAGCACGTGCTCTCGCACCCTCTCCCCAGGCCGATTCCATCTAGCCAAGGTCCACACAGTCAGTGTGGTAGCCATGACCACAAATGCTAATTTAACCTGGCTCTGATGTGTTAAATTTAGTCTTTGTTTAATGTTTAGGCTGTTGTTTCAAGCTGTTCTCCTTAACTCTCCTCTGTAGCTCCCACTGTGAAGTGAATCTCGGCCCCAGTGGGTGGTGCTCTTTGGGGAGGTTATAAAACCTTTAGGGGCACAACCTGTAGGAGAAAGTACACTACATGGGCAGGTTTGAGGGTTTAAAGCCTTGTCCCATTTCCTGCTCTGTCTGCTTCCTCTGTGCAGCAGCTCCTGCCCCTACTCCATATGGACTCCATCCTTCTGGACGTATGAGCCACAGTAAACCCTCTCTTCCCTAAGTGCCTTTAGTCATGGTGTTAGTGATAGCTGTGTCTCTTCTTTAAGGTGTTTGGGCTATGGTGTTTTACCACAGTCACAGAGAAGGGATGGCTGCATCTCTGCCTTAGTTAGGGTTTTACTGTTATGAACAGACACCATGACCAAAGCAACTCTTATAAGGACAACATTTAATCCAGGCAGTTTTACAGGTTCACAGGTTCAGCCCTTTATCATCAAGGCAGGAGCATGGCAGCATCCAGGCAGACATGGTGCAGGAGGAGCTGAGAGTTCTACATCTTCATCTGAAGGCTGCTAGCAGAATACTGACTTCTAGGCAGCTAGGGTGAGGGTCTTAAAGCCCATGCCCACAGTGACACACCTACTCCAACAGGGCTACACCTCCTAATAGTGCCATTCCCCAGAGCAAGCATATTCAAACCATCACAATCTACACACATTCTTGTTCAAGACTCCCCCTGCTTTCCCTATTTTTATTACAAAATGGAAAAGACACAAAACACATGATCCAGCTTATCATTTTAAAAGATGGTTCTTCCCCTTCCAAAACAGTGGATACTTGTACAAAGTGGTACCTGCTACTTTCATTTTCTTATAATAAAAGGTACTAGCCATGAACTGTTTTTTTAAAAACCAGTGTTAAGCCAATTGTTACGGTGTACACCTTTAATCCCAGCACTAGATGGGGCAAAAGCAGGTGAATCTCTGTGAGTTCAAAACCAGCCTGGTCTAAATAGTGAGGTCCAGGAGAGTCAGAGCTGCATAAAGAGACCCTGTCTCAAGAGAGGGGGGCGGGGTCATTATGGATGCTCGCAAAGAATTTTCCTGTATATCATTGAAACTAGGGTTGCCATGGTGCCCACAGATCAAAGCAGGAGACATAACCAGAAGCTATAGTTACCAGAGGATGGCTTTGAAAATCATGCCTCCAAAATAACCAAGATTCAGTGGTGCTGGCAGTAATAGCAAAGATCATTCAGGGATGGTCAAAATGGCCCTGAGGAAATCAGTCTGGATTATGAGGAGAAGCAGAGAGGCAAGTCCAGGTCTACTCCTGCTGTCTGGCCCAGCAGGGCCGTCCGTCCGGACGGTAAGTTATATGCTTTCTCTATATGATGTTAACATGCTTCTGAGTCGCAGGTCCCTTTCTCACGGAGGTCCAGTGAGGCAGATGTTCTGAAGGAGCCTGCTTCCTCTTGTAGACCTGGACACGGCTCTGTGCTTCTCCTCATAATCCAGACTCATTTCCTCACCCAGTCTTTCCCACTGGGTTCTCAGCACGTATTCTGAAGCTTTAAAAAAAATGTCCCCAAGCCTCAAAAGCT
Source organism: Micromys minutus (assembly GCF_963924665.1). Taxonomy (NCBI): domain Eukaryota; kingdom Metazoa; phylum Chordata; class Mammalia; order Rodentia; family Muridae; genus Micromys; species Micromys minutus. Next base: position 3,475,673 of record NC_137972.1, read on the forward strand.
TGTAGATCTGTGGAAGTCTAACAAAAAGTGCCCAGCGTGACCTGGCATATTTCAGTCAACTCAATGTTCTTACTATTATTTAAGTCCAATTATTTAACCTAAAGCTCAACAGCATGACAACAACAACAACAACAGAAACAAAATGGGTGAACCTCAACAACACCCAGAAGGAACCCTGAGATCTGGAGCTGCCTCCATCACATGCTGGCAAACGGGGGATGGGCAGACTTCACTGCCCTGCCCCAGCTAATCACAGCATTTACTTTTCAAATGAGATGTTGTGCTAACTGAGATAATGGGCAAGCTGCTACCATACATTTTCTTAATACAGCCTGGAAGGGGTCTTGGTTTCCTGCTCTGAAGAGAACTTATAATTGCAGGTGCCACAGCACAATGGTCAGTTAGCCACGCCACATGCTCATCCGCAGTCAGGAATCTGTTACCGTGAACTGGCTGGGACTCCCTTGGCTTCAGAAAGTAGGATGAAAATATAAAGTACCCAGGGTTGGAATCCCAGATTTCATACCTACATTTCCTAAGGCACCATCTTGCTTTTACCTCTGTGAACCTTAGCCGAGGAGTCACCTTTTCCAAGAGAATTTTCTTAATCCCTTCCTGTCTTACAATGGAAACAAAAACTGTCTACCATTCTGCCCTTTGGCTTCTCACCTCCCACCACAGTTAACCAAGACGTCCTATCTGCTGTCGCCTGGTCTCCAGGATGGTCTATGCCCACCACTCTTGTGGTACCCAGAACACTACCCAGCTCTGGGGCAGAAAAGCTGCATCGTGAACAGTTCAAAACCAATAGTGGTGAGCTGTCCGTGTCTTGGAATCCTGGCTCTGCCCCACCTCTGCCAGCCACTATGGGTTTGGACAAATTTTGTGGTTCTGGCTTTAGAGAAGTTGTTGTGATTTAATATAGATAATTAGCACCTGGCAGCCCATTCATATGCTATCATGAATAAATTGACCATATATTGAACAAGTATCAGGGGCTAGAGAGAAAACTCAGTGGTTACAACACTTGGAGCTCAGTCATAACTGCCAGAGATCAGACCCAAGCACCAATGCCACATGATTTGCAAACCATAAATGCCTCCAACTCCAGCTCCACGGATTAGGTGACTGGGTACATGTACACATGCACGCACACACAAGTGTACACATATAATCGTGCATACACATGTATATACTCAAGGGTGCACATACAAGCATACACAGCATACACATATGCACACACAAGCATGCAAACACATGCACACACAAGTGTGCACAACACATACACACTCATAAATAAAAATATTTTAAAATAAAATCATCTCCATTACATGAACTCTTCTGCTTTCCTGGGAAGATCAGTGTTAACTTGCTCATCTCCAAAGCTTCCTGCCCTCATCTTCCTGCTTTCCTCTGTGATAGGATGGCCGTTTTCACGCTAAGACTCTTCTCCCTGTTTCTAGGGAGTCGTGGGTTCTCGTTCTCTCTGACTTCTGGTTGAGCCAACTGCTAGCGCTCCTGCTGCTGGATTCTCCTCTCACCCACGCACGTGCTCCAGGACAAGCTTATTGGCCTTCAACTGCGCGTATGTGAGACCAGCCAACAGATGATGCTCATATGTGTCTGAAGGATGGCTGGGCTATCTGCACTGCAGGCCAAACTCTTTATTTCTAACCACTTTCTAGGGACGCCCCATTCAGAACTAAAAGCAACACTTTTTTTTTTCTCTGTTCTCTCAATGTGCTTTCGCTAAACGGTTGTGATACTGACTGGATTCTTTCTCTCTCCAGCTCTGGTGGCGCCTTAGCTATAAACGCCTTCCTCACACTGGGCAGTGGTGGTGCACGCCTTTAATCCCAGCACTAAGCAGGCAGAGGCTTACAGATCTCTGTGAGTTCGAGGCCAGCCTAGTCTACAGAGCAAGTTTCAAGACAGCCAGGGCTGCACAGAAAAACCTTGTCCTGAAAAACAAAACAAAACCCTTCCTTCTAGCTCCAGAAACATCTGCATTGTCTATGGCACCTGTGACTCCCAGGTCTCCCAGGCTGAGAGGAGCAACTCTCTGATCAACAGTGTCACCAGGGTGCCAAGCCTACACAAAGCTGAGCCCTTGTCTTAATTTAAAGTACTTTGGACTGTAGACAGTGACACTTGTCATGAATCCCAGGGCTCCAGGAGGCCAGTGGTCCTGTCTTTAAAGTCAGTACAGACTCCAGATGGTTTCCAGACCATCTGTGAAGAACCAACTGTGTAACTTCTGAAAAGAGCAGAAAATGTTTGTAAAGGAAGAGTCTCCATCTTTTGATATATCCATATTTTAATTTGTACACTTAATTGGCAAGTCACACTGCTAAAATAACTCACTAAATTAACACACCTAATTTGCTAACATTCAGTGGAACACAGTCTGCAAGACTGAAGAAAAGAAAAGGTCACCAGTCTGCAGCGCAGCTATCCTGGGTTATTTGATTACTAAGAGCCAGAGCCTCTATCCCACGGGGAAGGTAGCCGACAAGATGCTCACGAGCAAACCCCACAGAAGCCAGGCTGCTGCTCTCTGAGCCACTCACATGGTGTGGCCACAACCTCAGTCCTTTCAGAGCACTCACGTGAGGTCCAGCAGAAGTGGAACACACATATCTCTCACACTGGGGCTGCTGGGCTTGTTCACGGGTAAGAACTGAAAATCACCCATGTGAAAGGCTCTGAGGAGCTCAGCTGAAGGATCCCAGGAAAGGAAAGTCTCTCACTCTGGTTTCCAGCATGCACTGCTGATGACTGTAGCCTGCCCACTTCAGCTTTGAGCTACAAACCAGCAGCTCTGGTTATTGCCTGTGAAAGGTAAGAGCCAAGTTAGGTGCAGACAGAAGTGTGGGAAAGAGCTACTGCTCTGAGGAACCCATGTGAGAAAAACCAGCTCAGGGGGAGCAACAAGCAGGGAAACAGCCGAAGCTCTGGAAACCACAGCTCTCCCTGGCATTGCTGCAGAGGTCTTCCAGGAATGCTGTCGGAGGGGGAGGTATGGCCACCACAGCAGGTAGGGAATGCAGACAGCCTGAGCCAAGCCTGCTGCCTTGCAACAAAGCCCACACCCCTCACATTATCATCCCAAACTCAGTGTCTCTACTATGCCATCTCCCCAAAATTCTCCACACAGCCAGTGTTGTGTCCATATGTAATCTGATTTTTGACTTTCTAGATCAATAATCAGAGCTGGCACTCAGAGTTGGGGAAATAAGTTAAGAAAGTGGAAATGACAGAAAAAAAACTCTCAATGATAAGCACTCCAGGTAAGATTAGAGGCAGGTTGGGGTGGGGGGTGGGACTGTTCCATGTCCTTAAGGATGAGACTGGAGGCAGAGTGTGTCCTGGACCAGCCTCTACCATGTCCTGATTCCCACTACATCATCTACCTCTGCATCTGCCTGACATTCCTGCTCCTCTAACATCTGGTGTATGCTGTCTTCTAAGACACTTCCTAATTTGTGAGTGACACACACTCAAGCATTTCTTATACACTTCATCGAGCTGAACCGGGGCCTTGCACATGACACCTGAGCAGGTGCTCTACCACCGTGCTGCACCCAGGCTGGACAAGGGCACACTGTATGGACACACACCCAGGTCAGCCTAGGGGTTTTGTTTAGCTTTTGCTAAATGATAAGCTTTCTAAGATGCAGATGTTCCTCTCTTCATCACCCAACTACTCCACAGAGAGCTCCCTCGACATCGGGAGTGTAAAGTCTGTTGAGTAAACACAAACCGGCTAAGCCCTTCTGTACTGAAACACTGCACAGCACTCAGAGGTCAAGCTCATTCTAACTCAGTCTCAACACTTTTCAGGGTACAATCTGAACAAGCGGAAATTTCATAAGTCAGCTTGCTAGCAAGCAAAGGTAAACAAAGCTTAGGAGGCTATCCTTTACCCCAGGGCTGGAATTTTACACCTCACCCTGAGCCTGCCACTCTTCCTGGCCCCAAGGTACAGTGCATGGAACCAGAGAACACAGGCGCCGGTAGTTTTCCAGGGACCATGATCTCTGAACACTGTGCCTCTACTCTGCAGGTCTACTTAGATGTGACTCCTCCCAGACTTCTCCCATCAGGCCTAGCTTCGGAAGATTTTTGTTTTTAAACTTTTCATTTTAAAACTAAGGGAACTCTCAGTTTCTCTCAGGCTACCTTATCTTCCCAGAAGCATTTAGGTGTGGCTCCAAGATCCTGGGATTGCTAGGATGCCTGGCCCCTCCTCCAATTGCACTTGGGAGATAAGAAGGGTCATTACAGCACTCAGAGATGCTGAGTGGACCTATGATGAGCCACAGCACTGTCCAATTCACCAACACCAGTGGACACATGAAGAGCCTGTCCCTGAGCTTACCTGTACTATCTGGCAGGGGCAGGCAGGGTACAGAGCAGGCCCAGAGAGAAGCTGTGCCTTCTACACACATGGACTTCACACTAGGGAAGTAAGGGTCACTTTAGAATCAATGTGAGCTTCACAGATTGTGTCCTCCATCTGGGCGCTGACCTCATGAAGTATAAGTGTGGGGACAGTCCCCTCTTTTTGACATATGGACTACATTTAAACCTCTTCTTGGGAAAACGCTTCACAGAAGACATTACAAATCACTACAGCCTACCTCAGGCTTCCTTCAAACAGGTGCTTGCCCTGTGGCTGTCAATGTGCCTCCCTCCTTCTTCTTCCTGCTGCTCACCTTCCCACCTGTACCATCAGGGGAAACAGTTTACAAGTGGCCCAGTTGCCCAGTGGCCAGTGGCCGGGACAAAGCAGTAAATCTGAGGCTTGCACACTGAAGGTCATGCTTAGCAGGAGGGTTTTTGCTGCCTCAGGAGCCGCTGGTCCCAAATCTTTTGTTTTGTTCCAGTGCAGACCTTGAAATCACGTGGTTTCACTTTCAGATGATGCCTTTCCCCACCTTCATTCAGAGAAGAAGCTGAGCCAATGGAAGACAGGCTCTGTTTTACTCCCGAAGGGCTCCTATGGGGAAACACTATAGGTTGCTGGCTTATAAACAACAGAACTCGGTATTTCCGAGGTTCTAGAGGTGTCCTGGAGGTCAGGTAGAAACCTATGTCCCGGCTCTCAGGGGTTCTCCAGTGCCATGTCCTCACACCATAGAAGACTCGGGAACTAGATTCCTGTCTTATAGTTAGATAGTTAACTCTTGTGTAAGAGCATAAGGGATCTGCCTTCACAACTGCACCTCCCAGACTTCACCTCTTCATACATACCATCCGTGTGTGTGTGTGTGTGTGTGTGTGTGTGTGTGTGTGTGTGTGTGTGTGTGTGTGTGTGTGTGATCAACAAATACTGTAAGGAGGCATGTGAACCTTTCAAGTCCTAACAGGTCACGCTTCCCCTCCAGTAGCCACACTGAGGAACACTGATTTTCAAATGAAGTTCAGGCCTCACAGAGAACAGTTTAACTCAGACTCATTACCTGAGATTAATCCTCAGTCAGTTTACTTGGAAGATAACATTGTATTTAACTGACCGAGGAATAAACGAATCTGGGGATCAAAGGGTCGGTCCCATGACAGACTAAACCAACAAGAGCGAATCTTGTCCTCTGACCCCCACAGACATGTGCCACAGGCACATCGGTTTTGGTATGGCCCTGTTTGCTCATTCCCTTTCCTATGTCCCATGGTCTAGTCTAATTGGCAAGTGCCTTTTCAAGCATGTATAAACTTGCCTGTGTCTCTTCTGGGAATATAATAGGGTGGAAGAGAACATGTTTATCATTCCGGAGGCCCTAGGTTCAATTCCAAGCACATAAAAATAAATACAACCAACCAACCAATAAAACAGTCCCACAAACAGTACCTTTCTTCAGTTATAAAATATACATTCATCACAGAAAAAACCGGAAAATAAACAATAAAGGAACAGGACTCAAAGTCACCAATAACATGACCGTGCAACCTATAATCACACTTGAGCATGTCGCGTGGCCCTGAGTGATCAATCAGGCACTAAGGAGTGCCGGTAAGATTTTTATGAGAACATAAAACTGGTCAGTACAATGGGACACCTAAGAAGCTGAAGCCTGGGGTTGGGCAAACGCTGATGGTTTCCTTTTTCCTGATCTGGCACTTGCTTCATGTTCTGCTTGAGACAAGACAGTGAATCCATTCAACAGACAACTACACCAAGAATCCAAGGAAAAACAGTTGCGGGCTACATGTGTATCCAGCAGATATCCAGCATGGCTGGATGATGCTTTCTAGAAGCCCCATGGTGTACTTGCAGGGAAGACTGCATGAACCAGCCTGGGAAGCCTCACTCCTGAGTGTTCCCATCTCAGCTGCAGACAGCAATGCTACTCTGGGAGCATAGAAAACTCCTGTGTGGTGCTTCATGCTTACAGTCTATGCCTGCTGCCAAAAACACTAAGTGTTTTACCAATACTGCTAGTCCATCATCTCTGAGCATGAAGATCATGGTACTGTTCAAGTACGGTACAGTGTGGCTGCAGAGAAAGAGATTGAATGCGGCTGCACAGTGAAAGACTTCTGCTTCTTCACCCCCTCACCTAGACCCTCACCGTTCCAGGGTCGGGGATGATGAACCAAGGGACAGAAGGAGCGACTCAGAAATTTGCTCTTTTTAAATCTGTGGGATGGCTCTGTTGCAGTAAATATTAAAATGAAAGGCTTACCTCTTTATCGGGCCCCCGCGGTCTTACTTCTCGGACACTGCTTTAGTATGGAGCCGAGCAAACTGGCTCCTTTCCCAGGCGGTTCACTCCACCCACCCTGCTGACTCTGTCCCTGGTGGATACGACCCCCCAACCCCATGCATTTCTTTACCCCACCGCCTGGCGCAAACATGACTCCAAAGCCTTTCATGGTGGGTTTAGATATTAAATTCTCAATCCACAAACCCTCTACACAATAAGATTACATCCAATGGAAAAAGATACAAACTGCCCTTCTATAAGAGATAAAAAAGACCATAAAATCCCTTAAAAATATTCATATCTACCTATCGCCAATCATGGCCACCAGGATCTAGGTCTGTTTTCTCCAGCTCCACCTTAATTTTTCTTTTCTTTCTGCCTCCTCTTTCGTTTTTCTACCTTTTCTGCCTCTCCACTGTCCAATCATGTATATCACATTAACATCAATCTACATGGCATTGCCAAACTGGTCCACGTGAGTTCAGGGGCCAGGAAACTGCCTGAGATCTGAAAGGCTGGCTACTGATGAACACACCAAAGCCCTTGAATCATGGCCAGGGGTGAACCTGGACATCAGGGTCACTTAGGGGTTCTGCAAGGCCACAAAATATTATGAAGAAGCCTCTGGTCTCAAGAGACTTTCATGCAGACAAAGCTGCTCCACTTTTGAAAAAGATACCTCACAGAACACCCACAGCAAGGGCATTGCTGGCTGTGCAGCTTCAAAGAGCCTACTTACACTCCTTGAACTGCAACAGGGGACTGCGAGCGAGCTCACAGCCTGCTTAGTCCCTTTGAACTCAGGAACAAATGAGCCAAGAGGAGCCCCTCAGAAGCTCACCTGTTTGAAGTGGAGTGCTCCAAAATTACCACACAAGGCAATAGAGAGGTAGGCATGCCCACGTAGAGAAAAGACTAGCTCCCAGGGAACTGAGCACCTCTACAAGGGACAAGCACCGTCGGGCTGGTTTTAAAGCTACTCCATGGAAGAGGGGCTGAACCTCTTATTCCCATGAACAAACTGCGTCTTATCAGCCATTACCACAAGACACCTTGATTTGGTCCTGCTCCAGCTATTAGGCACACAGGATGGATGAGGCACGGGAGGACAGATGAAGCAAGAAGGCAGGACAGTCACCTCATGCTAGGGCAGGAGACTAGAGCCTAGTGTACAAGCAAGACCAGAGTCAGGTCCTAGGTGACAACCTACAGAAATGATCCCTGAAAGTTCTGACCGGGGACAGCAGGTGAGGAGCTGCCCACGTCACAGGTCCCCAAGGCCCTTGCTCTTCTTACCAGTCAGGCCCCTTGCTCTCTCTGTCCTCAGCTGAAGGACACTGTGATGAGCAAGGGGACTTGGTACCAGTCATGTGGGTTGTGCTCTCTACAAAGCACACCAGAGTTACTGTTGCAGAGGTAGCAGTAAATACCCTGGCTTAAGTCCTACTTACATCCCGGGGTTTGAATTAGCCCTGCAGACACCAACAGTCTTCACCTGAGCCAGCAACGCATGCAGGGCAATGTCATATAAGGAGCCCGGGTAAGTGGCCACTGTCTGTCTGAGAGACGATAAATCCGGGCCATGGGGGAAGGCGAAGGACACTTATGCTATGAACAAGGCAGTCAGAGTGGGGTGACAGAGACAAGGAAGAATGAACTCGATGCACGGTGTGCCGTAGCCCTAGGTAGGAACTAAGGAAGGAGTGGCCACACCAGTCCTGGAGGCCTGCCATGTGGGAGCTGGGACTCTGGAGAGCTCTGGAGGAACAGATAGGGAAGAACAGCCATGTTTGAATGTTCGAGCAGAAGCAACGTAGTGCAGAGGCCGTTCCTCTTGGGTTGACTTTAGAGCCAGATAAGCTGTGCACTTCTCAGGCATGCAGAAACAGAGAAAAGGCCCATGAGCAGGCATCCTGAGAGGAACTCAGAGAGCCCGTGGGCTGCCCGCTGCCTACAGCGACCACAGGCTAAAACATTCACAAACGTGTAAAAGACTCCTTTCTTCCACTGTCACTGTCACCAGTGAGAACCGGTTCCCCTCAGTAAAGAGACTTACCCAGACATTTACATTCTCTCCTCTGCCTCGGCCACTCGGGACCCTAGAGACTCTCATCCCTGATCTTTCATCTCTGACCCTCAGGAGAAAGGTGGTTTTAATCCAGAATGAGCGAGCTGTAAACTAGAGAATGTCTTGGGGAAAAGAGGCCAAGACAGGGCCTGGGTCAATTCAGTGTTTCAGATCACAGGGAAAGACGCTAAACAGCTTCATTTCAGTTTGTAGTCTTCTCTTTGCTGTGGGACTTTCCTTGTGGCTTAGAGTGTAAAATGAATCATTAAGATTTGTTCTGAATAAAAACTTTCTTTCCTTGAGAGAGAGAGGCAGAGAGGAGAGGGAGGGAGGGAGGAAAGGGGAGGGGAAGCCTCAAACTCCAAGACCCACCTGCCTTTGGACCACAGGTGGGCAGCATGGTGCTAGCTAAAAGGTCAGACTGGGACGGCTGCCAAAGGCTGGGGGAATGTGGGCTGACCAAGCCTTTACAGGCCTAGGTACCCCACTGTGTGTGATTCTCAAGTCCCTCCTGAAGCTAAACTTGGGTCCTCTGGGAAGGCACAGGGCCTCTAAACAGCTGAGCCATCTCTCTAGCCCTGCCCTGGGCTTCCAGCTGAAGTGGACACTCTAACAGCTACTTTGAGTTCAGTAAAATACAGCAGAGGAAAGGAAAGATAAAACTAGAAAAAAGCAAAACCGAAGGCAGCGACTTAGGATGGAAGACAGCAGTGGGGACTTTGACTGACAAGAAATAACAAGGTCTGTGACTTGCTGTGACTACATCATTGTGACAACAGCTTCTCACCTCACAACAACTCAAAAATAATAAAGGAAGCTTTGAGAAAGGAAGGTTTCCATATGTCACAGTAAAAAGACCAAAAGCATCACTAAACATGCCCCAGACATATAATCAAGAACTGGACTTAGCTTCCATTCAGCTGACTAGCCACTGACTAACAAGACTAGAGATGGGGCAGGGGAGAATTTATCAGGCAAAAGTACTGTAATAAACAATGTGAGAGCAACTGAATTTCTATATGTGGAAAATGACCCATAATGCACATTGTGTAAAACTTAACTTGAAATAGATCATGGGTCTAAGACCTGGTGCTATAACACTTTCAGGAGAAAACGTGGGAAAATATAGTTATGGCTTTGGGTTAACAAAGATGTTTTGAGTACCACATTGTAGGAGTACCACCAATAAAAAGAAAAAAAACCCATAGGATAGATTTCACTGAAATGTAGAACTCTCTTAGAAAGTCCCATGCACAGAGTCAAAGGCAGGCCTCGGACACTTTGGCAGAAAAATCTATTTGATGAGTAACTGTGCCCAAATACACAAAACTCTCAAAATTCACTCTAAAAACCCAGCTAAGAATGTGAACAGGGCTGAAAAGATGCCTCAGCAGTTAAGATTAATTTTTGCTCTCACAAAAGACCAGGGTTCAATTCCCAGCACCCATACAGTGTCTCAAAACCATCTGTAACTCTAGTCTCAGGGGACCCAACAGCCTCTTTGGGCCTCAGAGGACACCAGGCATGCGCAGACACACGAGCCAGCAAAACACCCACACTTTTATTTTATTATAAAATAAAAGTGAATTTAGAGATGTCCAGCATCAATCATTAGACAAGTCAAATGAAACAGACCATTGGACACCTGGACTCTTAATAAAGAGAGACGGGTTACACCATGTGCAGCAAGCACACATGAGTGTGTTCACATATAGAAGGTGCAATGGTGGTGCACATAAACACCCCCAACCCCTCCCCTAGCCACCCCACCAGCCCCTCCTCTAGCCCCCAACCCCCAGCTCTGGAGGTAGAGGCCGGAAGGTCAGTTCAAGGCCAGGCAAACACTGCAAAGCAGAAGCAAAGCAAATGTAAAATGGTAGAGTGTGCCTAGAAATACTTTGGCACTTTCTTTAAAAGCTAAGCTCACAACCAAAGGCAGGGGTTCAGAAGTCCATCAACAGATTCCCGAGTGGAGATACAGTTAAACAGCAGGCAGGCATGTGGAATGTTTGTTTTTGAGAACTGCCCTCGGCGTCCCAGGCTGCCCTGAAACTCACAAGCAATGGAGGGTGACCTTGAACTTCTGGTCATCCGGCCTATAAAGGGTGCTGGAGACTGAGCCAGGGCTTTGTGCATGGAGGCAAGAAGCTCTCTACCAACTGAGCTACGCCCCAGCCCCACTGCCACAAATACCAGCAGAGTCAGACAAGACAGTAATGATTCCACTGTGCTCAGATTCTAGAAGAGTCAGGCTTCTACAGGGACAGAGCAGAGGGAAGCTTTGAAGGGGAGGCTGGGGCAGTGTCACCCTCAGAGAGCTGAGACACTTGGGCCTCTTGTGCTGGCGGGGGCGAGGGCTTCATAGACCCAAGCCTGTCAGCCTGCAGTCAGGCACACGCAGCTTAGTTCACTACAATTTTATCTGAGTAAAACATAAGGCCGCAAGACAGTTCAGGGAGCCCAGCTCAGGAGGGCGAGGATTCCCATCAGACCTTACACTCACAAAGAGTTCAACACTACCATGCCTAACTTATTCCCAAATGGTATTTCTATTACAGAGCTGCAGATATTAGAAATGTATTCAACCAGATTAAGGAAAAATAAGAAATTTTTACTTTACTTTTCTGACTAATGTCTATCTAATAAAGGGAGTCTAATTTTTTACATGTATTTACATTTGAAAGGATCATTTTATTTTAGCTGGTTTTCAATAATAAAATTACTACACTTAATGGTAAATTTGATTTAGCACTCAAAAGCCAATGATATTCAACAAGAAAGACAATGTAAACATCTCCATGAATAAAATATGGAAGAAAATGATTACGATTTCCCTCTTCTGACAGCATATATCCATATCTTTTTTTTTTCTGAAACAGGGAGTAAAAACTGGGTGCTTACTGAAAGCAAGCTACAATGCATAAAACCTGGACAGCTCTAAAAGTAAATACATTGTAGCTTGATGATAAAACCTGAGTGTATAACCTATACAAACAACTAAAGCCAACCTGTTTCTGACATTAGGGTGGGGAAATAAAAGGTAATAAATGGTACCAGTGCCAAGACACTCCAGGCAACTAAGTTCTAGGTAGCCAGTAGCATATATACCTAAGAGACCAAAAATTACAAGGGTGCCCAACCACAATAATGTCTACAGTGGTGATGCAAATGTCCTGGGGCACAGAGGTCCTGCGCAAAGCAAGTCCCATGCCAGACCCCTCCAAAACCACTCCTATTCTTTCATGCAGGGAAGTCTGAGTCTCTGTAAAGCATGAGGTCCTACAGAAGGCATAGCCCTATCTTCAGTGGGAAGAAGAGAGAAGGGGGGCGGTTTCCCTGAATAAAATGAAGGCCTGAAGACCTAAGCAGCTCTTCCTGGCTACATCCAGCATGGGACCAGCCATGCCACAGGAGTATCCGCCATCTCCCCACAGAGGAGGACTCCCTTCTGAGGACAGCAACGGGTCCAAAGTCCTTGGTGCATTCCCTGACCAGCAAGAAAGAAGCTGGGTCACGTGTGCTCTAAGAGCGAGGAGTAACTGACTTAGGAAGAAGTCAAGGACCAGAAGGAGGACTGTCAAAACACCAGCTCCTGCAGCGCGAGCAGCCGAGACGTCACAGAGACGCAGGATTTTATGTGTGGTAATGACGGACAGAAACAGCCGACAATGCTCTAAGCTTCCCTGGCTGTGGAAGATCATGCCTACTTTTGCTAAAAAAAAAAAAAAAAAAAAAAAAAGTTTTAGTGAGAAGGAAAAAGAACGTCCCCACCTCTAGGTGGCTCCTCTCTGCAGTCATCGGTGCAGATGGCATCTGGTGATAAAAGTCACACTCTGCCGGGGCACTAGTGGGCATCCTTAGACCTTGCCCTTCTTTGCCTGCGGCAGCTTCCCCAACCTCCTTGGACATCTGGCACTGAGCAGTCCCATCATCGGTCTGACTCACAACCATGTCCCACTGTAAAACATCAGGCACAGCAGAGTTCATGCAATAAAACATAGTTGTTCTAATGCTGCACTTATAAAATCACAGAGTGGGACACGAAAAGTAGACACTGAACCACTTTATACTGAGCTCCGTTATGCACACCGGGGACTGGAGAGTAAATCGGGCACTATCGCCCATAAGGGAGAAGAAACAGTATAATTAAATAAAATACAGTATAATTATAAATTGTGGAAAATTAAGGATGATTGTCCTTGTGGGTCTAACAAATGTGAAAACGGTAGCCTTCTCAGAGAAGACTTCCATAAGAAAGAATTCTGGAGCTAGTACTCAAAGATGAGAAGTTATTCAGGAGCTGGATAATTAATGGCCCTGAGGCCAGTATGCTTGGAGAACTGGTCTACATGCTGGGAGACGTGGGTAAGGGGCTGGGGCCTTAAGACACAGGACAGGAAGGCCTGCTGGGGACTCTGTACCTTACTGCAAGGATTCTTTGGAATCTCAAAGGCCTGAAGAAAAAGTGACTTTCTTTTTCAGGCTATTGGCAAGAAAACAAGCAGGAAGGGGCAAAGGATATGGGCAGACTTCAGGGTCAGAGTGGCTTGAACTAACTGACAACATGGCAGAGACTGGTGCTCAACTGTTTGGGAGGGCTGACGGGCAGAGGAGAGTCCAGAGGGAGCTAGACACCTTGCTTGGATAGGTGAGTTCAGAACAGGCAAGGAAGAGTTTGCAAGTCTGGATGGCACAGGTCAAGTTCTGGGGAAATGAGAGATGCTGCCATTGTAGACAAAGACGTGCCAGGCACAGCTGAGGTGCCTGTCCGTCCTAGCTTTAGTATCTCCATTTTAAAGGCAGTGAATTTAGAGCTAGAGAACGGGGCCATTCTTAGCTCCCTAGATGCTGACAAGCCTAGCTAGCTGTTACAAGGCATCCCTCCCAAGCCTATAGAACACCAGGTACTATGTCTACATTAGAGTATTTAGGATGGGAACAAAGTAACATCCAAGAAGAGATAGTAGTTGATACATTACTTTTTAACTTGAATCCTGTGTTTACAATTCCTAATGTTTCCTATCCACATCTCAACCCCAGTCCACCTCCACCTAGAATGAACTTTGCCAAGTTTTGAACACTTGCAAATTCTCTGGGGCTTCAACATTTTGTAAATGGACAAAGCCACTCTGCCAAAATTAATTACAACAAAAAGAACAAAGATATACTGCAGTAAACAACAGTTTTACTCCCAAATTATGAGACAATAGGAGGTCCAATCAGAAACAGGAGAGCTTTTCTTAAGAAATTAACCATTTCTCAGAATGCTAGGCACTCGGGTCAAGCCCTAACACACGCCACTGAATACAACAGCTGCAGAAGTGAGCACTATGATTGTAAAAGCCACAAGCTTAAACACTATAAAGACAAAAATGGGAAGAAAAACGACACAACAACCCTGTAGGATGCCAAATCTGCAATTTCCAAACAGCTCTTAAAAAAATGCAAAGTGTGGCCCCGGGAATGGCATGGGCACCTCTGGAACTGTGTGTTTCTACCTTTCCTGTCTGCAGTCAGTCCTGTGACTTGGCTCTAGGCTCTCTACTGTCCCCCAAAGCTCCTGTAAGCCCAGAAACGGGGCTACAAAGATCTCAGTCCCGTATGGCCAGTTGAGTCCGGTATGGGAAGTACCATCTTGAGACTCTTAAAGGGAGGGATAAATGATTAGGAGATTTTTTTTTTGAAAAGATTTAATTGTCTACACTGCAAATTATGCTGTGTTGAATCTGATCATTCAATAGAAGAATCCTCAAGCCGTACCCAGTCTTCTTAAACGGAGTACTGGTCATGTGTAATCTCGAGGTTTGGGGGAAGTTCTCCGAGGAAATGTATTCGGTCACAAGAACCATTAACACGACCACTGGAGGATGAAGCACGAACCACTTCCCAAACTGATAGCGCAGTTGTCCCGAGCCCTGTGTTTACCAACGCCTCTCCCTGCAATAGGCTGACATTCCCCACTGCCTCAAGCAAAGGGTTTTTCGGGTTTAAAAATCAAAACAGGAACGGTGCCGGCTTTCTGTGCCTCCTTGATAGGGTCACAACCCCTGGCAACCACGGATTAAAGACTCCTAAAGAGGAAAGAAAAACTACCTACACCCCCACCCTCCCACCCCCCTCCATCCCCCACATACATCCATCCCAAAACTGGGCAGAAACGTAGAGATTACTACATATTTAAGATACTTCCCTGGGACGAAATATATTTCATGGAAAATGGCTGAGCCCCAATCTACAGTCAAGTAGCTAAGTGTCTGTCCCTGCTGTCAGCGGGTCGGGGGAGGTTATTTTTATTTTATTTATTTTTTTTAACGCAAGGCTTTGATGTGTTGGCAGAGCTGACCCGACAAGCTGGAGTCAGCTAGGAAACGTGTCCTGCATATTTCCTCCTGTGCCTCCAAAGATTAGGACCAGTACTGACTGCGATTAAACCCTACCTAGGATCGAAGGGCTCGAGATGCTGGGCTAGTAGTGGTTCTGGAACCCCGGGCAGCTCGGCGATGCTGAGCCGAGCAACCCAGCCCCAAGCCAGTCTCAGCCGCCCACCGCCGGGCCGCAGCGGCCTCGCACGCCAAGCCCCCGACCCTTAAAGTTGAGTCTCCCCGCGATTGCCCTCTGCAAGTTTCGGGGTGCAGGACGCAGCCAACTTTGCAAGCCGCCTCCGGGCGACTCGCTTTCCCGGAGGGGCTGGCCACCCGGGAGGCTGGGCGAGGACGCAGGGCGGCCACGGTGCAGACAGAATGCAGAAGCCTTCCAACCGCCACTTTTCCTTTTCCAGAGGGGAAGCTCTCCCTCCGGGCGAGCATCCGATTTCCATCTGGAGAGGGAGAGGGCCGGCCGCGCATTCCCCTCGCCCACAAAAGTGGCCTCTAAAGTCGCTCGCCAAGGACACCGGGAAGGAGGCGACCCCGGGCAGGGCCAACTTTCGGGCGGCGGGGCGAGGGCGCGGGGGTGACAGCGGGGCCGCGGGGGGCGCGGGCCGGGAAAGTTGTACTTACTGCGCTCGCAGCCCGTCCTCGCCGTCCCGGTGCACGGCCCGCGGCTGAGGCCCGGTCCGCCCGGGCTGAGGCGGCGGCTGAGGCGGCCGCGGCGAGCGGAGGCAGAGGGCGAGCGGCGGGCCGGGGCTGAGGAGGCCGGGCCGCAGGACGGCGCGCGGAGGGCTGAGCCGGCGGAGAGACGCGCGGGGAGGGCGCACGCCGGCCTGGCCGGGCAGGGAGGGCGGTGCGCAGAGGCGCAGAGGAGGAAGGGCGGAGGAGGGAGGGCGGGACCAAAGGGACGCGGAGCCTGCACAGGGGCGGGATGAGGGCCGCGAGCGCGAGCCAGCCAGGGAGGCCGCTCCAGGGCGGGGAGGACGAGGTCTGGGAGGCGTGGTTGGGGGGCCGAGGAGGCGGGGCGGAGGCCGAGGAGGGCGGGGCGGAGGCCGAGGAGGGCGGGGCGGAGGGCCGAGGAGGCGGGGCGGAGGGCCGAGGAGGGTGGGGCAGAGGGCCGAGGAGGGCGGGGCGGAGGCCGAGGAGGGTGGGGCAGAGGGCCGAGGAGGGCGGGGCGGAGGCCGAGGAGGGTGGGGCAGAGGGCCGAGGAGGCGGGGCGAGGGCCAGGGAGGGCGGGGTGGAGGCCGAGGAGGGTGGGGCAGAGGGCCGAGGAGGCGGGGCGGAGGCCGAGGAGGCGGGGCGGAGGCCGAGGAGGGTGGGGCAGAGGGCCGAGGAGGCGGGGCGGAGGGCCAGGGAGGCGGGCCGAGAGCCAGAGGCTCCGCCTCTTCTGGTCGGGTCTGAAGAAAAAGGAGCTGTGTTAGGCCCCTCACCAGCTCGGGTTACAACGGGCCAGCCCCGCCTGTTGACACCGGTACCAGAGCGCCAGCGCTGGTGTGGCCTTGTGGGAGGCGCTGAGGCCGGTGGGCTGGAGCCTGGCTGAGGTAACCTTTCCTCCAGTCGCTCGCCGGCTGGGGTCGCTGGGCGAGTGAGACCCAGCCGCTGATCCCTGTGTCTGCTGACAGGAAAGAAGAGAGAAACCGCCCGGCCTTCACCAAGGCCTGGTTCGAATGGCTTTTCCTATAGAGTAACTGTGAATATAGCTGTCCACCACAGCAACCAGCTATCATCGTTGCAAGTGAGGAGAAATAAAATTGAAGTGAATGAATCGAATGTAACAAAGGTTTTAAAAGAGCTAGGATCGCTGGAAAGACCGAGGCTAGAGGATCGTCTCAAATTCGATGTCAGTATAGGCTATCCTCAGTGACAGGCAGTATCAGACTCCTGAAGAGTGACTCATATATTACAGAAGTTAGAAGGATCTGAGAGAGTAGGGCAGGAATTTTGCCACAACAAAAACAGCCTGGGCTACATACTCTGGTTCCAGGGTAGCCTGGGCTACAGAGTGAGACTGTCAAAAATGAGAAAAAAGTCTTGCACTCTCCGATTCTCCAAAGCATGGTTTGGATTGCTTTTCCTCTGACTGGCTATGATTCAGCACCAACCCCCCCCCCCCCCCCCAGCAGCAGACCATGATAGAGGCAACAGACAAGAGGAAGAGAAAAAAAAAACCACGATAAATGAATCAGAGGTGAGTAACAAAAGTTTAGAAAGAACAGGGCTCAGATTCAAAAAATGCACCCACACACGTTTAAAAATAGCTTTTAATCAGCAAAGGACATCGGGACGTTGACCTGGAAGTGCAGCTTCGAATGTTGTTTCACTGCTTTTGTGTCATGCAGTGACTGAAGTGGACACAATTCAGGCTTTGGACTAGAAATGCTCTCACATACCCAAAGCTCAGCAATAGTTATTCATTTGAAAAGAGACGGTGTTGCGCGCAGTGGGTGAGAGGCAAGAATACATTCCAGTTGTAAAATGTCCCCTTTAGTGCCCGGGTACTTGCTTTTTACCATCAAAATAAGGATACTAAAAATGACTTCCAGTTTCTCACTGTCCGAGGACTTTCTTGTTTAGACTTTGTTTCCTCGGGTTTTGACCTGGAGTCACTCCCCAGTTCACTATAGCTTCTTCAGCAGCGCATAGAAACAAGGAATGCCAGCCAAGACACAAATGTGAAGAAGCAACAATTGAAAATTTCGATGAGAGACCTTCTCTTGGAGTCAAATGCACAATCCAAGGAAATGGGCTTTCAGTGACTCAGGACCTGAGATCCTCCCATAACCCCACTAGGATCTTCTCAAAGAGGTTTTCTGGCCTTGAGGTAGACTAGCCCAAACATCTCCTCCCCTGCCAATCCTCTGCTCCACTGAATAGGATCAGCCTCCTGCCTGACTGCCAAAGCTAGTAGAAAATCTTAATGCCCTGTCCGTGCCCTTTGCAGAATTTGCCAGTCTTGATCTATTCCTTTTTTCCCTATAAACAAGTTAACAAGTTAACTTACCCATGACAGTATGACACAGCTCGTGTGACTAGAAGGGAATAGAATTTCATGTACTATGAGTAGCTGTGTCCACCACTGGGCCTTTCCTAAGACCCAGACACGCAGTGAGGCAATCTTATTCCTCGCTGGGACACAGGCTTATTAGATAGCTTGCAAAGTCAGAATTTTTACCCAGTTCTAGATAAACAGAAAGATCTGTCTCCTACCTCAGCCCCATTTGGCCCCAATTTTCCTCTCCTGTGTATAATACAGACTGTTTTAAGATTTCTCAGCCAGGGTGGTGTACCTGTTAGGATTTCCTGAGATGCCACCAAATGCCTTTGGAAGGATTGATAAACAGTTCATACTTCCTGTTTCCGATTCTATTCCTGGAAAAGCACCCAGCCTGACTGAGAACACTTGAAAGTCTGTGACATAATCCGATTGTAGGAAACAACTTGAGAGAAAGACTTCAGAAAAGAGGCAACTCTGAATAGGAGCCAACAGGGATAGCAGGAAGAAGAGAGGAGCTACCCACAGAGATGCATTAGCAAGTATCCAGTCATTCTGAAGTAAGGCAGGAAGGAAGGCTATGGGACATGGAAAACAAAGGAGCCCCCCACTTTGGAGTCTGTGAAGCCTCTCAATGGCTGAGAATTAATAATTCTGGCATATTAATATTGTCATGTGATTGACAGGTTTATCTTACACAACAACACTTTCAAGTAAAAAATGCCAATGGTCCAGCTTCAGTCCTGGAGCCACAGGACCTTGGACAGGCCCTCACTTTCTCCCAGATATTTTCTGGGACTCTTGTGAGCAAACCGTCCAACTTTTGTTCACAGCAAAGATAAGATGGCTCAACTTTCTACATTTCTGACATCTGGTGTGCCTGTCAGGGTCACCTTAGGAACTTCATTGCCATCTCCTTTAAATTTCTTGGCAGCCCTTTGACAATGAAAACTTCAGAGCTTTGTACAATATCCTATTGTACAGACAATGAATTGCAACCCCCTTTGATACGTTCATACCCATGCTGTCCCAAGTGTGCCTTACCTTTTTTTTTTTTTTTTTTTTTTTTTTGGATGACTCTCTGTTGACCATACCCCCTTCCTGTCTAAAATCTATGCTAAAATATGTTTTAATAAAAAATTCCATCTCTGCTTTATATCAGTTTGTCCTGAAGTTTAAAGTTAGGGTTCTGGCTTTACCTGAGCGAAGTCCCCAATCTTTCCAGCTGTTGCTGGTTGGTAGTCTGAAACAATAACACTGCCTCCACCTCTGTGGCCAGTCTCTCATTGCTATTGTAGAAAATAGACGCAAACTTGATGGTTTAAAACAAGGAGAATGTATTATCTTACAGTCCTGAAACTTAGAAATCTTAATGGGGTATCTATCATCCCTGTGCTTCTTCTAAAGCAGGGGACTTATACCCAGTTCTCAGAGAACATTTATAGAAATGTTCTAGAAATCCCTGACAACTCTTGGATATGTCTAGTGGAGTCATTTAGGCAAGTTTACATGGTACATGCTTAAACAGCATTTTCCAAACTTGCCGACCAGAGAACACCAACCTATAAGACCGGGTTCTAGGAAGTCACTTGTCCGTGCATTACTTCTCTGTCGATATGATAAAATACTCTGACAAAAGCGAACATAGGAGAGAAATAGGCTTATTTGACTTACACTTCCAGGCCATGGGCTATCGTTGCGGGAAGTCAAGGCAGGAACTTAAGCATAAAATTGAAAGCAGGCACCATAGAGGAATGCTGCTTGCTGGCTCATTACAAGCTTTCTTATACAGCTCAAGACCACCTGTCCAGAGAATGGTGCGGCCCGCAGTGGACTGAGCCTTCCTATATATACATTAGCCATCAGGACAATACGTTCACAGACATGCCCACAGTCCAATTTGATCTGAAAAACTCCTCAGCCTATGTATTTTTCTCTCAGATAGCTCTAAGCTGTGTCAAAGTGACAGTTAACCAAGGCAGTCAGTGAGGTGACACAATTGTGAACCCACCTTAAACTGGCAGATGTATTCATAACCCCAAACAGGGTGTCAGTGGATCAGAATCCACTAGGTGCAAAATCCTAGGAAGTCCCTTTGTGAGGAAGTCTAGGAAGTAGTTGAGAAGTGAAACTTGTATGTAGCACTGTCAGGAGTCAGTATGTAACTGAGTGTAACTTATGAAATTGTATGTAGCACTGTCAGGAGTCAGTATGTAACTGAGTGTAACTTATGAAATTGTATGTAGCACTGTCAGGAGTCAGTTACCTGAGTGTAACTTACAGGTTTCTTTCCTCCTTTCCACCAAAGTTTACTCCAAGCCACAGTAAACTTCCATCTTTTCAGCCTCAGATTCGAGTTCATCCATGTCCCTGAAATTGATTACCTGAAAAACCCCAGGGTCCCCTGCCATTCTCAGCCTAAACCCTTTTTGAAGCCAGGATCCTGGTGTGTTCCTCCATTGTCCCCATGCCTGACTTAGACTAGGAGCTCAACTAGTGACAAATGAGTGTTTGGTGATTAAACGTCATTTCCTTTTGTTTCTTTCTTTGTTTTTCCTTGTAATATGTGAGATATTCACTCTTTCATTTAATAATTAAATAGATCATGATACTGGGATTACACAATGAACCCTATATAATGTCAAGCTTTCATGAACTCATATGCCATCTGAGGAAACAGGCTTTTAAAAGAGATATTTGGGAGCTGAAGATTGGGAGCTCAGCAGTTAAGAGAAATATGGCTCTTGCAGCAAGCCCAAATTCTGTTCCCAGCACCAGCATTGGTAGATCACAAACTCAACTATCTGGGAGAGCTTCTGCCCTCTTCTGGCCTCATGGCCACGGAACCCAGGTGCACAGACCCACACATACACACATAAGTAAAACTAAAACCTTAAAACTATTTTTAAGGAAAGTGAGGCAGATGCTGGTGGCTGTCCATTTCATTCTCCTGTTCTCTTTTTGTTCTTGAACAACAGCAACCTGGCTTTGTGTTTGACCAAGCCAGTTCAGTCAATCAGGTCTCAAGGAAGGGAGTCAAGATTGAAAAGAAAAAGACAATTAGACAACAATATGACATGACTCCAGACAGCTCTAAGGCTGAGGCGGGTTTATTTTTTTTTTCCAGTCTGCTTTTATACCATTCTAAGTATAAGCAAAGAATAAGGTCAGTTCTAGGTCAAGGAGCAAACAAGGCAATAAACAAAGCCCCGTGGTATTCAGAGACTTATCAAAATTATCAAAATCTAGAGCCTACTTCCTTGTCCTAGCCCAAAGTCAAATTCTTGCCAAGTTTCTACACAGGTGCTCAGCTGAAATGCTTTCATTCGTATACCCTTCTTTGGAGATGTGCGTGGTTAGTTAGCCTATGGTGTGTATGTAGACAAGAGTTGTTTAGGAAAACAATTTCTTTGTATGCTGGTAGTGATCTCCTGGCCTCAAGCATGGATCTGATAGCTGATAGCCCAAGAGTCTTATGGCATCATAGGGGCTCCAAGTCCTGCTAAAAGAGACAGCAGAAGGTTGAAAAAAAAAAAAAAAGCCGATCTAAGAACCCCAGACTACTTATCTCTGGATGTATCAGAGAGAGAAGTATTGGATTGCTTACTATTGGCTAAACTGCCAACCGATATAACAGCTAATTGCAGTGAGATGGTGTTAGGGGTTTAAGAGATATAGGCATTTTCAGAATGACAGATTGTTATTGTTGGGATTCTGTAAACCCCACCCCTCAATTACCTGGCAATAGCCAGGTGTGCTCCGCCCCAGTGACCTGACACTATAAAATGGGCTGCTTCCCCCCCCCTTTGCCTCTCACCTTTCTAGGCCTCTTGCAGCCATCCTCTCCCTCCTTACCCCTCCTCTTCCCCTTCCCTTCCCGCCTCTCTCCCCACGTGCTCATGGCCGGCCTCTACTTTTCTATTGCTCTTCTCTTTCCCTCTCTGCCTCTACCACCCTCTTAACTCTCCCATGACTTGAATAAACTCTATTCTGTACTATACCATCGTGTGGCTGGTCCCACAGGGGGAAGGGATTTTCAATATGGGCCCCCCAGAGGCATCTCCCTTGCCCCCAGGCCTCGCCGCACCTCCATGGACCATATGTCCCCCCCCCCACTCTCTTCATCCTTTTCCTAACATTGGCACTGAAACCCGGGACGTCATCTTCTAACAACATTGGTGCCCCGTGACTTTTCCTTTCAGTTATCTGGAAAGGTGAAGGTGGAAAGGAAGTCCCAGAGAACATAACTGAAAAGCTGAGAGCTGTTTAAGAGGCTGGGAAAGGGGGACTTTAGATCTTATGCTCTGTGAATGTTTGAGGTGAAGCTGGGGAGTCTGTGAAGACAGATGGTGGTCTAATAGGTGCCTGGTTTTTATTTAGAAGGACACTAAGACTGGTACGTTGTTAATAATGCCCCGTTGGGTTTCGTGTGGCCTCTGCTGTGTTGCTAAGGATGGCCCTTTCGACCCTGCCTCCTACGTGCTGGGGACACAGGTGTGTGTAATTTACCTGTTTGATACGATGCTGAGGCTCAAACCCAGGGTTTCAGGCATGTTAGGTCAGCCCTCTTGCTGGGGAGCCAGTTGTGAATTTTTACCTTCCTATATGTTCTTCCTGCTTTGAAAAGAAAATAATTGTTTTTTTCCCCTGTACTAATTTGATTAATTCAAAGATTTAGTCATTTTGTTCAGAGTGCATAAATGGGGACATTAGAGGTCCTGGGTCCTTAGCCAGAATTGCTGTGCCTTCTACTTTAACAGAGGTTATAAGTGAGGAAAAGAAATCACATCTCCTACCCTGGTTGGTGTGTTAAATAACTGTGACATCTTACCGTTCCTCAGTAAAGCCTTCCTCGTGTGCTGAAGGCTGCAGCCACCTCTGAATGTTGTGCACTTAACCAATGTAAAGTCTTTGGAGAAAAACCAAGAGCTCTCATATCCAGGACTTTAACACAAAAAAAAAAAAAAAAAAAATGTTTTTTTTTTCTTAAAAGGTAAAGTTCAGTGCTGGGCATGATGGTAAAAGCCTTTGATGCTGGTGCTTGGCTGGCTGAGCAGAACAGAGCTCTAAGAGTTCAAGGCCCATCTGGACTATGTAGTGAGTTCTAGGCCGGCCATAGATACATGGTAAGGCTCTGTCTCAAAGAATTTTTTAATTACTAAATTTCAATAGTCTAAACGACCCTCCCCCCAGTAATAATAGGACAGGAAGATAATAGTCAATGTATTTTGTCAAGCAATAAAGTACAACACGGGCGGGGGGTGGTGGTGAAATCATACGCTACAGGTAGCCACTGTAACAGCTTAAACTGAAAGGGATCAGTTAAAATATAATCAAAAACAAGATTTAAAATAGTGGGCCCTTCCTTAGATCAAAGTTACTTAAGAAGATAATCCCACAAAAATGAAAAAAGTCTTGGTTTTTTCATTATGGGCTGGAGAATGATTTGGATAATCGAGATTAAGATTCTGCCTGAGCCTATTTTAGGATCAGAATATTGGGAGACAGTAAAGCAGGGACCAGATGTTTTTGAAGTTGCAGCCTCATAAACACACGGTCAAATCTGAGCTCTGCGCATTCTCTCAAGCCAGATGCAGCTCTGGAGCCTCCCTGCACCTCTGCAACACTGTAACTGGAGTTTCATAGTGACGACCCTGGTGTGACTTCTGAGTCACAGCAGGAGACTGAACTACACTCTGTTTTGCCTTCGCCTATTTAATTATAGTTTTATTAGTGGCAAGCTAGGAAATCCATCTGTCTCACAGCACAGCTAGACTGACCAGAGCCTTCTTGTCAGAAAGAAACCCGGCGTCGCCACCAGCCATAGAATCTACAGCTCGTAGAGAGAAAAAGGAAAAAGCCAGGACAGCACAGCAGATTTTAAAATGTGAGTGTTATCCGGACAGGAGCCATTCTCAGAACCATTATCGGGACACAATGTTATCATCCCTCCACATTTTTAAGGAATTGTCACAGGTGTGTTTGTTAGTGATATGTGTCGGGTAGCTGATTGCTTTAATAGCTATAACATGTCATGTGTTGTCATGGGAACAACAGGAACAGGTTTTTATTTGGCATTCAGCAGGTTAGTTCTCATCCACATTGACCCCTGTAGATTTTTGAGTGTGGTAACAGGCACGTAAGTTACCGATGTGTGGAGCTTGTTTGGTGCCTCCTCAGCCCCATTATGTTTCCTGGACAAACACTCGGACGCGATAGGCCCAGACGGCTTTACTGAGCCTGGTGTCAATGCGCACATCTGGAGTCCCCATTTTCCTCATGGCAAATTTCCGAATTTCTTTGGGTGCCCGAGGAGCACGCTTCTTGAAGCCCACTCCGTGGATGCGCTCGTGAATGCTGATTCTCGGGTCACCACCTCGCTGAGGGCAGATCGGCCCTCCTCACCACCATTCTTTGTGGAAAGGCAAGAGGAGCATTTTAAAAGTGCACTTTAAATGCACGTGTTTCGTAAGCAGTCACACAGACATAGACACATGGGTAAAAATGTTAAAACCCTTAATAAACGGGGAGACAGACGACAGTCTGTGATTGGCCTTTCCCAAATGTGCGCGCACCCTTATGTCAGTGCTATGGCCGCACACGCCCACAATGCTTTGACCACGCCCACGGGGCTTTTACCTCGCAGGGGCCGGTTCTGCAGCGATGTAGCTTCTCCTGTAAGCAACCTCAATAGAAACTCAATCAATGGTTCACCAAGTTGGACTTTGGTGCAGTTGTTACCTCGGTCTAAGCCAGGTTCCCTTTTGGGGGTGAGTAGAGCTGAACACACAATGCTCAGGGGCGTTTAGGTAAGGCTTTCGGACAGCTTGCCAAAGGTACATAACACAGTTTCTGATTCTGTTATGTATTTCACTCCTGCCCTTCAGTTCCTGGACAGAGTGAGTGAGTTTCTTCTGTGTTTCCTATTTCAGATTTGGGGAAAATATAGAAT
Source organism: Micromys minutus (assembly GCF_963924665.1). Lineage (NCBI taxonomy): Eukaryota > Metazoa > Chordata > Mammalia > Rodentia > Muridae > Micromys > Micromys minutus. Next base: position 3,500,760 of record NC_137972.1, read on the forward strand.
ATTTGCATATCTACATACACATATACATACATACACATATATATTATATATTGTCTATTATATATTATATATTGTATATTGTATATCGTATATCACATATTATATATTGTATATCATATATCACATATCATATATTAATTATAATTATATATAATATATTTATTATATATTATATGTTATATATTATATATTATAATTATATATTATGTATTATACATTGACCTATCTTCTGGTTGGGACTTACATATTAGCATGAAGCTCACTGGCTTCATATAGAGTATCTATGATGACCATCAACAGTACTGTGAACACCTTTACACAGGAGACAGTCTGTGTAACTGAAAAATCAGAAAACATCCTGTGGACGATATGCAGGTGAGCGCAGGCACAAGCTAAGGCAAGGCTTGTGATTGGACAGTGAGAAAGAAAGATGGGGAGAGAGTTTTGGAAAGACCGGAGAGATAGGGGAGGAAGGGAAGAAGGAAAAATGGATCAGAAAGATGACCCACCTCTGTATGGCTTTAAATAGCCAACGGTAGGTATGAATATCTTATAAGGGATGGATTATTATAAAACAATCTGTCTTATATAGGTGGGCAGTTTGTATCAATATCAATTGACTCTGGGTTTATTGTGTGGACGTTTTGTGGAGTGGGGATTTATTGTTATAAGTCTGATTGATGAATTACAAGCCTCTAGAGTTTCAATTTTGTCGGGCTAGTGGGAATTGTGACAATAACCACAGGGGGCAGTTGCTGGGAATGTGAGCAGAGTCCACAGCAGAGAGACCACTGGGGGCAGAGAGGCAAGAAGGCTGCCTCTGCCAGCAACAGAGACTTGCAGGAGAATGGTCACCAGCACGGTGGGGACTAGAGAGTAGCAGGCAACAGACTGGGATGGGAATTGGGAACTTAGAGAGTCAGGTGAAGATGTTTGCAGTTTGACATGAAAATACTCCGCAGGTGCCATGTGGCCCTACAGTGCCAGTCATAGCGAGGGCTGGTGCTCCATTTTTCTAACACTTACCTTTACAACACCCCTTGTAATGTCACACTAACCATAGGAAGCTCTGGACTCAGGGTCTTCGTCTAGGATTGGGGGTGCTGAGTCTGCCTTAGTTCCTGAGCGTTGTTTTCCATCAATGGCCTTATCTTGTGAGTTCTATCGGTCACTAGAGCTTTACAGCAGATGAATGAATGAAGCCAAAAGCCCAACATCTGCCTTGTGTTGCTTGTTGACCTGGGCAGTGAAAATAGAGAACGGGAGCTGGAGAGCTGGTTGACGTGAGAACTTGGTGCTCTTGCAGAGGTCCTGACTTTGGTTCCAGCACCAACTGGACAGCTCACAGGTCAGCCTGTAGCTCCAGTTCCAGGGGATTTGACACTCTGTTCTTGGCCACCTCGTGCAATGCACACGTGCAGTATACATACAAATGTTTAGGTAAATGTTCATACACACTAAATAAAAATAAGCAATCTTACAAAAAACCACTGGGACATTCACACACTTGTGGGTCTTGAGGGCATATGAAGCAGAGGCAGCGCGGAACACTCCTGCTTGGCTCTGGATGGAGGCGAGTCACTTCTGCCCTGCGGGGTTTCAGGAAGGGGCCAGGCAAAGAAAGCATTTTCTTCTCAAGGCAAAGAAAACAGTTTCTCGTTTTTGCCTTTAAAATTGTTGCCACTTGATAGTCTCTGGGGACATCAAAGTTCAAACAAACGCATTATTTATTAGAATGCAAGTCTCGGAAAACAAAGAGAAAGCCACAGGTGTTCTCCCACCTTCTCTTTTGTAACAAGAGAGCAGTAATGTCCGGGCTCCAGGAAAGGGCTACAAGTGACAATCCAGACCAACCGGCCACACTACACAGATGCAGATAATGTGACAGGAAGCAGCTTTAGGACAGTGTTGTAAGTGGACTGGAGAGATGGTTAAGTGGTTAGAGCACCGACTGCTCTTCCAGAGGTTCTAAGTTCAATTCCCAGCAACCACATGGTGGCTCACCATCAACCGTCTGTGATGGGATCCGATGTCCTCTTCTAGTGTGTCTGAAAGAAAAGTGTTGTAAGGTTAAAAAAAAAAAACACTGAGCTGAAGCTTCAGGCTTGAATATTGTCAACCCTGTGCAGAGGAAAACCTGGGAGACCAGTGGTCAAGGCAGAGGGCTTTAATTGAGGTATTTCTGAAACACTGGAAGTGGAAAAGGAAGTTTTTGCACGCAGGCATTTTACGACATGAACTCATGAATGCTTTTAGCATGTATTTTAGACAGAGTGTTTGGTTAATGTGGATGAATAGAACATAAACCTCCAGATGCAAAGGGAGAGCTAGTGTATTTGATCCCCCAGCTTGGGCAGACACAGTTGTGTAGGTGGGAGGGGCCTGATGCGGAGAGCACATGGGCTCAGAAGGGGTTGGAAGGTGTGGGTGTGGACTGCCGTTCCTCTGAAGCATGGACATCCTGCAGTTCTCTGTTATTCCAACTGACTTTCCAATACCCAGAGGACGATGAGAATGAGAAGTGCCTCCGGTAAGATTTTTGGTTAAATAGATGAAAGTGAACTCATGAATAGTTCAGAGCTCTCTCCAGAAACCCGAGCCTAAGCAAGACGGACTCAAGAAGACAGAATGTCTGAGGATGAAAACTTCTGGCATCTGAGGATGCTGCTTGTCCATGTTTATTATCCCTTCACCCCTCCCAGCGACTCGAAGCCCATCCTCGAAGGAGGAGGACGCCACCAGGCTGGGCAGTGCCTGCTTATCCTGGCAGCTCTGGGGTGAACTTTGAGCAATTTGATGTGTTTGGGCCTCGCTTTCTGCAGACATAACAGGGTGATGGAACAGAGCACAGGGCACTTGGAGGAGTGGCTGCTTCACGTGCTGTGTGCTCTCTAGGCATGCTTGTGAGTCACCCTCAACCACATGACCAAACCTGACATTTGGTCATTGTAGGGAGAGGTGGTCTAACTTGGCTCCCGGAGTGAGCCAACAGCCGTCCTGGCCAGGAGGTATGGTGGTGGGAGTGTAAGGCAGCTGCTCGAATTGTTTCTGAAGTCAGGAAGCAGAGAGAGAGACAGACAGACAGACAGACAGACAGACAGACAGACAGAACGCTCACTCACTGCTCACCCAGCTCACTTCTTTTACCTGCTTTAATTTAGGGGAGGCCTCAGCCCGTGGGAGGGTGCGGTGTACCTCTAGGGTGGACTTCTATCCTCAGTCAATCCTCCCTGGTAATACTGTCACAGGGGCGCACAGAGGTGTATCTCCCGGGTGGTTCCAA
>NC_137972.1:3506542-3684657 GCF_963924665.1 Micromys minutus
GGAGAACAGCCGTTCATAGTGTCGTGTTTAAGGCAAGACTCACCTCCATGAGGCCCCCAGGAAGCTCTGTCCTCAGGAACGGGCATCTTCAGAAGCCATGTTGAAAGCAGTAGAGAGATTACCCAATGAACTGAAGAAAAACCACAAGAAGGATACCAATGTATGTTTGAAGGTGCAAAGACATTCGTTACATGTTGGAGGAGGATGCTTTGCTTCCCCTAAACTGATTTTAGAAACCACTACAGTGAGAAGCCTTCGAGTTGGAGAGTTGAGGTTTTTCCCTTTCCCTAACGCTGTTTTACGAACGTTCTGAGAGTTGATTGAAAAATGAAAAGAGGCCGTCTCTCTGAACTGGTCTCCTTGGTGGTCATTCCTTCTCCACACCCCATACATGCTGCCTTACCCAATTTGTGTAGGCAGTAATCAAACTCCCCGTGGTCCCAGACTAAGAAAAGCTCAGTGCCATTGCTCTTTCATCTTTGCTTGGAAGAGAAGGTTCGCATCAGTCTTGGCTCTTTTCTCCACTCTCCACTCTGCCCTTTCTTCTCTCTTCACATGTTCACGTAAAAACGGCCGACAGGTTTCTTTACAGACAGACTGGGAGCTCTCCAGTACCCTCCTGCATTTGGTTCTTCCGCTCTACTTTTTATAAGAAGAAACCACATTGAAAACAAAACAACAGGAAAAAAAAAACCCACAAAACCCAACAACAACAAAAACAATAAAGCAAGCAAACAAACCCAGAACAGTCTTTGGCACATGAATACGGTTTACATTTAGATCACACCTGCCACCATATTGCTCTTTCTTTAACTCCACTGCACATGGCCCACTCCCAACCTCATGCCCCGCCCCTCCCAACCTCATGCCCCGCCTCTTCCAACCTCATGCCCTGCCCCTCCCAACCTCATGCCCCGCCCCTCTGCATCTAACTAGTGCTGCCTCCTCGAAGGACCGAAGGACCATCGACTGGAGCTTGGGGAACTCATCAGGGCCATCCCACAGTTGAAAAAGAACTGACCCTCCCTCCTCCAGCAGCTGGTAACTGCCAATGGCTGCTCAGCTAAGGTGGGGTCTGACAAACCCGTCTCCTACTCAGAGTGACTGATGCTCTGCAGGGCTGTGTCACAGCTACAGGGAATCTGCTGCTCCCGTGGCCCTGTCTAGAAAGCATTATTTCACAAGTCTTCCCCCACCTCTGGCTCTCACGTCCTTCTAGCTCCTTCTGTGATAATCCTGAGCATAGATGTGACTGTAGGGTAGAACTCTCCATGGTTTTCTTACTCTCTGCGCTGTGGCCAGTCACAAGCCCCTGCATCAACCACCATCGGCTCCACAGAGGGTCCTCTGATGAGGGGTGAACAGTACCCAGCTCTGTGGATGGTACAGGGATAAACGTTTAAGGCAGTTTGGTACAGAAGCAACCACATTGGACTTGTGATCAACCCTAAAGGAGGGAGCGTATGTTTTGGTGGTTTTGAACTAACATGCTCTGCCTTGGCTCTCTGAAGAGTCACTCTGCACGTGATTTCTCCCTGCAGCCCTCTGTACATTCTCTAATCATCACCTATTAACAACGCAGTCTGAATGATTCCTACTCAACAGCTTTGCCATTTGCAGCACTAACGCACAACATTGTCTTTTATTTTACCTTGAGGATGAACCACACGAGGTAAACGAGTCTGTCTGAAACAACTTTGGAACCCGGCCAGTTTTCTACGAGAAAATGAATTCCCAGCTTTTAGAACATGGTCCATTTTAAAGTTGGCTATATCCTCTGAGATTTTGGTAACAAAAGTCTTTTGATGTAGTGACATGAAGTCAGACATGCCTGCCCCAGGCTTTGCTTTGCTGAATATTTTCATTATAGACAGTAACGGACCGGTTTGTTTCCTGCATCTCACGGTGTTGGTACAGCTTCCCAGATACTTGGCATCATACAGGTTGGTTACTGAGGTCACAGTCTAGCATGAGAGCACAGTAGCTTCCCATTCTGCCTGTCCTCTCCTGGGCGGACATAGAAAGCTACCTTCAGGATTCGCTCTAGAGACTTGGCATAGCTGTGTGACCAGGTATTTGTCACTAGAATGTGAGTGATTTATAGATCACATGCCTCATCATTGTGTGAATAAAGCCCCAGCCAGCAGCTCATACTGCCAGTCAGTTCTCATGGTGACAAACCACCAGAGCCAGCCTAGAAGCCAGCTACGGTAAAGCAGAGGTAGGGCCAACCTGGGTCCACTGACTAAAACTGCCAGATTTATCTGGAGCTGTTACCAAGGAGACAAATAAACTTCACTGTTTAGAACATGTTCTATTTTTAGCCACCACATAATAATTGTCCACATTCCGGGGATACTACGTGGCATTTTACTATGCATATATACTATGTAATGATGGAATTGGCTCACTACCACATGTGATGCTTCAAACACTGATCATTCCTTTGCGGTGAGATTCTGTTGCTCTCCTCTAACTAACTGGAGACCAACCACTGAAGACTTACCGTCCTCTCCTGTTGGAGCAGCATCACCTCCCCCGCCCTTCCCATGTCCCTCTCCCTCTCTGCTGAAACCTATTTTACACTTTAGCTTGATGACATCACATTTGAGTGCCCACACTTGGGTGATGTCATGTGACAATTGCTTGACTTTGTTCTTTGAGCCACTAGATTATTCTGGGATACTCTTACAGAACCCTGGCCTAACCCACAGAACTATTATAAAAATAGCTTATAAAATATTCTGTGGTATTTTTATCTCAATAAGAACAGTCAAACTATACAAGCAAACATTGATTTTCAGAAAATAGAACTCCACAGGACTGAAGAGAGTCCCTTGTCTCTAGTTCCTGGATATTAAACTTTCTTACCATGTTTCCAGAGGACGTGAGTTCAGTCCCCAGCACACATGGTAAGAGGCTGACAGCACACTGTAACTACAACTCCGGGTAATCTAAGACCCCGTTCTGGCCACCTCAGGGTCTAGCACACACATAGCATTTATTCACACATATACACATGCATACACAGAAATAAAAGTAAATATGAGAACAATTTTAAAAAGCTCTTCTGAAGAACACAAGAAAGAAAGGAAAAGGAAACAGAACCCTGGATCTCACCAGCTACTTTGCTTTGGTTCTGAGAGTGAGTTTCCTCTGAGCACTTAAGACCAATTTAAGGTTGCACCCAAACATAAAGGCATGTTTGCGAGAGCCAGACGTATTTTCCAAAGAGCTGGAATCTGCATTCGTACCCTCATCTGCCATTCCCCTTGTCCCCGAAAGGTACCCAATACACCTTAACACCCATTTCTCAGCTACAGCATCCCATGAGAATCCTGGTTTAAGTCGGGTAAGATTCTACTTAGGATAAAATGTGCCCTCCTGAAGCAACACTCGTTACATATCACGCATTAACCAAGTAGCAAAGGACACAGAAAGCAAGGTTGGTTCCAGTGAGTCTAAGACGTTGGCGGGTAGGACTGGAAAGACTGCTCCACTGTTAAGGACTTCTCACACAAGCCTGACCACCCAGAACCCAAAGCTGTGATCAGACCTCCGCACACATGCATGCACACAAGCACACACATGTGTGCACAAGCATAAGCACACACAGCAATAATGTTAAGAAAACCAACTTCAAAATTAAAAGTAAAGACATAGGGATTATTTTTTAAATGAAGTATAAATGAGGACGAAGGTAATCTTGTGGTTTTGTTTACATTCGCACTTGGTCCGAGCTAATGGGTACATCTTAGAAACAGCTGAACATTTTGCTTATATAATTACTGGTTTGCTTTGATTTTTCTCACATATCAAAATAACATAGTTGGTGACTTTCTGTGAAGTTTCTAAAAATTAAAACATAACAAATGAGGACTAAAACGCACAGCCTGGGTTGGTCCAGGATCAAAGAGTGAGTATACATTCAGGCTGAATGGGGACTGGGTTCGTTCTCACAGCCCTGGGTTCTAAGGGGAAGCACAGTACAGAGAAACCCGTCTTTAATACGCTCATAAAAGCCAAGTGAACACTTGAAAATCCTTAATGAAACTCTGAATTCGTCATGAGTTCTAAGAAAATGCATTTCTGTGGATAACATAAGCATCAAGAACAGACAAATGATCCTTCACATAACTGTAGTGACAATTCATCTTGCTTTTGAATTGGTTTCCCCTTGTTTGTTTTGTATGTGTATACGGGGCATGTGTGGTTATCAGAAGACAACTCATAGGCATACATTTTCTCCTTCCACCATGTGGGCCCTGGAAAGGCAAGTCAGGTTGTTTGGCTTAATGCAAGTGCCTTTGCCCACAGAGTCATCTCACCAGCCCTTCTTTTAAAATAAATAAACACAAACCACACACGCGCACACACACACACACACACACACACACACACACACACACACACACACCATGGCATTCTCCTGTCTACACTTTCTATCTGGCTGCAAGAGTTTTGGGATTACAGGTCTGAGCTACAGTGTCAGGTTTTACATCAGTTCTGGTGATTTGAACTCAGGTCCTTATACTTGCATAATAAGCTCTTCTGTCCACTGAGCCAGCTCTCCTGCCCCACAGCTTGTTTAAACTGGTCCTCTTGCACCAAAACGGTGGTGGTGGTTATCAGACATTGGATGTATAAAGATTTCTGCTTCAAGCTTATGCTGGCATTGTGGACACCATGACTCTGTGAGCATGGTTTTTCTTGATCCACATGCTCTCACCTGTACAACTCTGCCAAAGATTAGCTTCAGAACCAGCCCCCAGAACTTGTAGAACGTGCTTGGTACCTCCTGAGAGCCAAACTGACCTGACACACACACAATTTCACCTGATAAAGATTTTTTACACTTAAAAAAAGATTTATTTTATTTATAAGTACACTGTCTCTATCTTCAGACGCACCAGAAGAGGACATTGGATCCAATTACAGATGGTTGTGAGCCACCGTATGGTTTCTGGGAGCTGAACTCAGGACCTCTGAAAGAGCAGTCAGTGCTCCTGATTACTGAGCCATCTCTCCAGCCTGATGTTTTGTACTTTAAGATTTTTTTTTAAATCTAGAGAATAGGAGTTTGTCATACATAATAATTGTATGACATACAAATGACTGTGTTCATAAATGGAGTCTCTCTTTCAGGGCATGCAAATTCACAAGTGTTGTCTATTCCACATGACGCTGTAATTTTACAGTTGTAACAGTGACTTAAACACAGGCCTTTCAACACTGGCTATTTGTTCTTGGTTGAAAACATTTGCCAGTCCTTTCTGTAGGGGGAAAAAAACCCAAAATTCTGTATAACAGGCAATTAGAATTTAGAGTATGTAACTGCCCACGGGAAGCAATAATTTAAAATGCAGAACTCGATAAGAACAAGAAAGAAATCAAGAAGTCTTAGAAAGCACCTGACAAGCTGGGGGGCAAGACTGAGGGTGGGAAAGAGGGTGGGGTGTCCCCTGGGGCGGCAGGGAAGTACAGTGAGGAAGTGTGAGTCTCCCAAAGCCAGGCCAGGAGAAAGTTCTAGAAGAGTTCTGCGTAAAGGAGGACATCAGAGAACTGAGAAGCACTGCAGGGTTACTGCACGTGACTGTCTCTGAGGTTTCTGCGAGCAGCGCTGCTGTTCACAAGAAGCCACGACCAAACAGAGCTGGTCAGAACGTATGCCTGGGAATGCTGGGCGTTTGTTTACACCAGCCCTGGGGCAGTAGAAACAGAAGATCAGGAGTTCAAGGTCAACCCTGTCAGACCTGGAGGATAGAGGTGACGGTTGAAACAGTTGAAACCTCATCTCAAGACAAGCTGGGACTGGAGCGAGGTCCCCCTGGTTAAGAGCACTTGTTCCTGCAGAGCCCCAGGGTTAGTTCTCAGCACCCACACAGTGGCTCACAAACATCAGTAAGCCTAGTTCCAGGGGATCACAGGGTTAGCTAATTTGTTTGTTTGTTTGTTTCTGACTTCCTTGGGCATCAGGCATTCAGCTGACATGCATACATGGAACCAAAACACTTGCTTAAAATGCATCTTACAAAATTAAACAAACAAACACCATGAAGCCTACTCTATGGGACTGCAAAGCCCTGGCAGTTGGCCTATTTGCTTATTTTCCTGCTCCATAGCTGAGTATTGGGGTTATTTGCAGTAAAGGCCTTCAAAAGACAGAAATAAAAACAGATGGAGCCAAAGGTGTGGCGGGGGAGGGTAGGGAGGCTGGGGGAGGGGTGGGGGAGGGTGGGAGAGGGGGCTGACTGACAGGACAGTAAGCTGATGACAAAAGGAATCCAGGTCCCTCTGAAGCAGTAGGAGAAAGAAAGGGTGAGGTTACACAGAAACATGAGGAAGGAGGGGTACAGAAAGGGTTGGACAGTGAAGTTGTCATGTGCACAGAATGAAGAAGGTAGGGGAGAGCGGGACCTGTCGGGAGTCCTTAGTCCAAGACCAATCCATGTGAAGCTAGGGAACAGCGTCTAGAGCAGTGATTCTCAGCCTTCCTATTGCTGCGCCCCTTTAATGCAGTTTCTCATGTGTGCTAACGTGCACATTTCCATTGCTACCTTGTAACTGTTACTTTGCTACTGTTATTAATCATAATGTAAATGTCTGTATTTCCTATGGTCTTAGGCAACCCCTGTGAACAGCTAGTTTGACCTAAAGGGGTCTGCACTCAGATTGAAAACTGCTGCTCTGGAGTCTACAAGGGCTGTTGGGGGGTTGGGGAGCTCCTGAAAGATTTGTGGCCTTTCAAAGGAAAATGGTACCCGTGGAGGAGGTAACAAAAACCCGAGAGGATTGAGGGCTGAAATTAACACAGAAGACTCCAGAAAAGTTAAAAGAAGCCTGAGGTTTGAGAAGGTGGTCTTAACCTTTCCCGGAGCCTGGACTTGGTGAAATGTGATTTGTTAGGATTAGGGGAAGAACAAAAGCATCAAGCGAGGTCAGTGTGCTGTTCCTGCGAGAAAATACAAACACTAGAAATCCCCACAGATGCCACCGTTCGTCCCCTTCCTGTGCTGAGCAAACCTGACAAGAAGAAACTTAAAGGTTAAGGGTGGGGGTGGGGGGTTACTTAGGCTCACAGTTCTCTGGGATACCATCTATTATGGTGGGAAAAGTAAGGCACCCAAAGGTGCACGGTAGATAGAGTGGGTGGAGCGTCTGACGGGTCCATCTACAGAACTGGAGGCCCACGAGATGAACGTGGGTGCTTGGCTGGTTTTCTCCTGTGCTTCTTTGATTCTGTTCAAATCCTGGCCCTCCCTCAGTTCATTCTCTCTGGGACCAATCTCTCAGACACCACCAGAGGCATGCCTCACGGTTATCCTAGGTGTTTATTAATGCAGCCCATTGACCATTAGAATTGAGTATCAGGAAATGAGAAAGTAGGACAACTGCCACCACCCACCATCAAGACTGGAATCTTAGCGTATGAACACAACAGGGGACCAGTCTTCATCTGAGGGTGCAGATCGAGGGATGTCAGAGAACAGACAAGTCATGTCCAAGTTTCGTCACTGGGCACAGACCACAAAGAAAAGTCTTAGCAGGGACTGAACCCGAGGGCCGGAGCTGACACTGGACATGCCTTTGGGATGGAGCTGAGCAATGAGTCATCTCACTGACTTTAGTTTGCTAGCTCTGGTTTTCCTCCCTCGGGAAACAGGAGGGGGGGATGCCTAACTCTGCTGAACACTCCCCTGAGAACACGCCTCCGACTAACTCATAGAAACTGAATGCTTTTCATTACTGCAAGTGAGTGATCTGTTCTGCCCTCCCCCCCCCACCGTGGTGCCTCGTTCTGAGTGGGAGTGGCACTGCCCCAAACGTGACCCGTTTGCTATTAGATCATAGTTGAACTATGTCTACAAACTTTACTGATTTGAAAATTAACTCTTAGTATTTAGAGAACAAAGGAACATAGCCAATAATACCTGAACTATTTAATTATCGGAAATACCTGGGCATTAGATAGCGTTTAGTGAAGTATGAGCAGGCAGGAAAAATATATTGAGTAGATTGAATACACATGCTTGAACATTGGATTTATTTGACATGATAAAATTTTAAAAATTCTGTTTTCTCAGATTTTATTCCACCTTGCCTCCTGCCTGTTACCCCAGGTCCCTCACTGTTACTGCTCTTAAAGATTTCTTTCAGAGATTAAGCAAAAAGTCCAGAAAGTAACGAATTTCCTGACCCCATAGCAAGAATACCAACTCCCCTGCAGAGAAACAAACTGGGTGACAGTTTAGAATAATTCACTCTATCAATGCCTTTAAGTTGTTAGGGAGTAAGTGCAGAGTAAACCATGTTTTTATCAGTGTGATCTATAGTGCCCTGTGATGAAATATTGTCTATGTATTCATTAAGAATGTGAAGAACCACAAGTGCCTTCTGTTGTACTTGAGCTGCTTGAGTTGTATTTAAAAAAAAAAAAAAAAAAAAAAAAAAAAAAAAAAAAAAAAACCCAACCTGGTAAACTAAATTGAAACAAAGTTACAAAGTTGCCAAAGTATTAGGTAGTGATAAAAAGCTGCACAAAAGAGGTTCACGGGCTCTCACTGTAAATTCTAAGGGTCTATAGTTACTTTTTGGATGAAGATAGGACCTGGAGGCAGAAGCAACTGAGGATGTGCCTAATAAACGGGTTGGTCATCACGGAAGATGATCAACATCCTGCAGACACAAGCCCCGGAGCTGGGTGAGTTAGGACTGTGGTTCTCAAAGCTGACTGTGTGTCAGAGTGCCCTGGAGGGCTCAGAACCTCAGGTTGCGGGCTTCTGCCGCCTGGGCCCCTCACTTGGAGACTGACTGAGAGTTTCTTGCCCTGAGGTCACTGATGCTGCTGTTTCTGTGAGTACCTGAAGAGTCATTCATTTGCAGCCATTTCTGGAGGCGGAAGGGTGAGTAAGAAAGTGCTGAGGTGAACTAAAGGAGGAAGAAGGCGAGCCAGCTCCTCCCTTTGCTCTGAAGAAGCGCCTGCCCCACCCCAGGTGACTTAGGGGAGAATCGCTTCTAGTTCTAGGTCACAATCTGTGAGGAAGTCAAGGCGGCTGGGGCATGACGCAGCTGATCCCATGACACCCACAGTCACTATCAGAGAGAGAACAAATGCACACACACCTGTACTCAACTTGTTCTCTCTCTCTCTCTCTCTCTCTCTCTCTCTCTCTCTCTCTCTCTCTCTCTCTCTCTCTCTCTCTCTCTCTTTCCCATGCAGTCTAGAAGCCAAGCCCTGAGAACGGTGCCTCCCACTCCTAGACGAGTCCTCCCACCTAGGTTCATGGAATCAAGACCTCTCCGACAGACACGCCCACAGGCAAACCTGATTGGAAACCCCTCACCGATATTATCTCACCAGACGATTCCAGATTGGGCCTTTGACAAGGAATGGAGGTAAATGATGGTTCGCTAACTTACAATAGCAGAATGGAGACGTGACCTCCACTCTGTAGCTTAGGCCTCGGCACCGACAAAATAGTAACGTCCCAAAGAGATAAAAGACACCAAAGAGAACCCTGAAGATGCTGAAAGACCTGACAGATGGGAGAACTGTAGTTAAGTAACATTCCAAGGTCAACAGGCCACAGAAGAGTCCCTGAGTTGTAAGCTGCTTATGAGAGCAGGACTAAGACAGCTGGAGACGGAAACACGGTACTCGTGGCTGATTGTGACTGGAGGGATAATGTGGCTTAGGACACAGTGACTATAGGCTTATTGGTATTGCATCTCAGAAGGGGGCTCACTCACCCTTCCTTCCTGACCAGATGGACACAGGCCTCTTGCTGCAGAGACCTGCTTATAACATGTGGAAGGGATCAAATGAACACGGGCTTTGCTGTAGCCATTTGTTAAGCACACAGGCAAGGTCAGGTTACACAGACTCTGTAAAGGGATGAAGGGGCCAGGAATATCATATGGAAGTTTCTAGATAAAAGAGGCAGCCAGGACGAGGAATAGACCTTACAGGTAGGTTAAGTGCAGATTGTTCCGTTCTAAAGTTTTCTGGCTTTGATTCTGCAAAGGAATCCATCACATCGGGAGTAGGAGATGATGCAGGGAGCCGCGGCTTGGGCATGCCATCTCAGAACTCAGGGAGCTGAGACAGGAGGACTGCAAGTCAAGCCTCTCCACAAGGAAGATGCCAGTGAAGGAGCTTCCTGCCTTTGAACGTGGTGGCTTTGGGGAGCTAGTGTCTGCTGCCTCCAAGACTGGGCCTGGGCAATGGTTGGGTCAATAGCCCAAGGAGACACTTCTTCTTCTTTTTTTTTTTTTTAAGATTTATTTATTTTATGCATGTTAGTACACTGTTTCTGTCTTCAGACACACCAGAAGAGGGCATCAGATCTTATTACAGATGGTTGTGAGCCACCATGTGGTTGCTGGGATTTGAACTCAGGTCCTCTGGAAGAGCAGTCAGTGCTCTTAACCGCTGAGCCATCTCTCCAGCCCTGACACTTCTTGATATAAGTTTCATACATGATTTTCTGGTCATTTTGCTTTAATCATGAACAGGTTGTAGCAGAGGGTGAGAGGGCATAATGAGACATTGTTTCCTATGTGAGCGTTTGTGAATATGTGTGCACACACAGGTGAGTATGTGTGCACACACGGGTGAGTATGTGTGCACACACGGGTCAATATGTACACACACAGGTGAGTATGTGTGCACACACGGGTGAGTATGTGCACACACAGGTGAGTATGTGCACACACAGGTGAGTATGTGCACACACAGGTGAGTATGTGTGCACACACAGGTGAGTATGTGTGCACACACAGGTGAGTATGTGGAAGCAAGAGTCAACAGAGAACATCATTCCTCAGGAGCTGTCTGGCTTGCTTTTATTCAGATAGTTTCTGACTGGGACCTGAGGTCCTCCTCACTAGGCTGGGCTGCCGTGCTAGCCAGCCCCAGGGAACCCTCTGTCTCTGCCTCCCCAGCACTGGGATTATAGGCATCTGCTAGGGTGAGGGCTGAGGTTAATTTCAGGCTCCCACACTTCCGAGCCACCCTCCCATCTTAACTGTTTTGCCTTTAGAAAATGCAGATGCACTCAGAAAGGAAAACAAGAAACTGAGCAAAAATCACTGTATTCGAATAGACCGTATGGTCAGGCTTGTAGTTCTGATATTCCCCTTCACGGGCCATCGAAGGTTCCAGTTCCAGTCCCCCCAGTGGTCAGAGCCACTCACTGAAGACTCCGTGAAGATACAGTTGCTCTCTGAGGAGCTCCAGGGTGTGACACCTCTCCCCAACCCCCACTCACTCTACCGCTAGAGAGCCCAGCTACCCAGCACAGGGACTGCTCTTGAAATTGGACTTCAGTTAATCGTCCTGGAGGCACATGTTAGAGCTGATACTTCAGCTCTGCTCTCTCAACCATCACTACATCCACACACTGAAGCTGCGTACTTCGTGCCTAGTTCCAGGGCCAAGAGATTTTATCCAGCTGATGAAGTTCTACATCTGTGTCACGATCTTGGCATTTTGATGTTGTGTAACGGGGGAATGTTTGGACTGTGGCATCCGTTGCCTGGAAGCCAGAGAAGCAAAGCTAAGCTTGCCCATGAATTCGTTATGTGAAAATGGATGGGAGTTGATATCACCGTTATTTTTCCTGTTGCTGGGACGAAATACCCAGACAAAAGCAACTTCGGGAGAAGAGGGGTTTATTTTGGCTTTCAGGCGCAGGTTCTCCGCGATGGTGGTGGAGACACAGCGCAGGAGCTTGGGGAAGGTGCTCCCGCAGGAAGGAGAGGAGTCCTGATCAACAGTGGCTCCCTCCAGTCTGCTCTGTCCATGACCCAGTGACCAGGGAGAGCACCACCAACGATTTACCTTTTTACCATGAGTCTTCCTACCTCAGTTACCCAATCAGGACACGCCCACACAGGCATAGCCTTGTATCCTACACGGTTCTACCACCCATCAGTCATGAGCCCAGTGACCTAAATCTACCCCCTAGGCCCTACTTCTTAAAGGCTCCACAACCTTCTCCTAGCATAAAACTGAGGACCAAGCCTGACACATAGGAGACTTCTGGGGACAGTCCCTTTCTAACTATGGCATCATTGTGTTTGCCAGACATTGTTAGGACCAGCTGCTGTATCCTTGACCACCTGAGTGTGATGTACGTTGCTTCACAATCCTTACAGTGAAAATTTAAAAAAAATTATTTTGTGTGCGTGGGGTGGTTTGCTTGTATGAATTAAGGGGTCAGAAGAAGTCATCAGAACTGAAGTTAGGGACACTTGTTAGTCTCCATGTGGGCGCTGGGAACTGAACACAGGTCCTCTGTAAGAGCAACAAGTACCCGCAACCACTGAGCAGTCTTTCTAGCTTCACAATCCTTTGGAGAAAAATTTAAAAATGTATAACACATATGTATGTGCGTGTGCTCTATGTATGTGTATGTCCCCAAGACCTTACGAAGGCAATGCCTCTGGCTCCCTGGAAGTAAAGCTACGGGCTGTTTTGAATGCTGGGAACCAAACTCGGTTCCTCTGGATCTCCACATCACTTCCAGAGTCCGTGGAAGTTTGTGTGTTCCATTCTGATAACTCGGGCTGTGTACAGGCAACTCAAGCCCTTGGGAAAAAGTCTTTATTATCATATAAGCAATACTAGGTTAATGCATTACCTGACTCTCCTGTTCTTAATCATAGAGCTATTAATACAGGACCGATTTGCAATGCTGTGAGCTAAATATCCAATTACTACCTGTGTGTAATTCGATTTAAATTATTCTGCCTTAAATGCAGGTAGTAGCTTTCTTTCTTTTTCACATAGAGTTATAGTAGCAAAATAATTAAGTCGAGCCTCCCCTCATATGAGACTGTCTACTTCTATGTGATTTATCTTCCTATTGCTGAGATAAAGCAGTATGACCAAGGAGACTTCTAGAAGGAAGGGTTTATTTATTTGGACTTATGGTTTCAGGGGGATAGAGTCCTTCGTCCTTGTGGCAGGGAAGTGTGGTGGGCATGGCAGCAGTCAAGAGCTCATGTCTCAAACTTCAAGCAGGGAGCAAACTGTAGTACAAACTAGAACCTGCTCACGTTGAAAGCTCCAAACCCCTCATCGGTCATGCACTTCCTCCAGCCAGGCCATACCTCCTATGCCTTCCCCAGCAGTGACAGTGACCAGTGTGCAAATGTCTGAGACTATGGGATATCTCATTCTAACTGACACAGCAGGTTTCCTCTGTTCCCCTATTCCTGTGACGTTTTCGTTAGCTTTCTCTCCTATGCTGTGTTTCTATTTAAGGTGTGTGTGTGTGTGTGTGTGTGTGTGTGTGTGTGTGTGTGAATGCACTGAAAGTGCATGTGAGTATGTGTTACTATGTGTTTTTGTATGTTTGTCTCTGTGTATGGGCATGTTGTGTGTGTGTGAGTATGTTTGTGAGTTATGTGTGAATATGGGTCTGATTATGTATGTATATGTGCATTCTTTGTATGTGTGTGTCTGTGAGTGTGTAAATGTGTGTCTGATTGTTTATTTGTGTATAGGTATCCTTAGTGAATATCTGTTTTTTATTGTGTGAATGTGGGTTTGTGTATGTGTGTGAATGAGTATGCATGTAAGTATGTGATACTGTGTGTTTTTGCATGTATGTCTGTGTGTATGGGTATGTTTTCTGTATTTTTTTTGTGTGTGTCTGTGCTTGTGTGTTGTGTGTGAATATGTGAATGTGAACTTGTGTGTGTAAGTTTGTTTGTGTGTGTGCGTGTGTGTGTGTCTGAAATATGGTTGAGTACACATGTGAAATATATGTGTGTTTGTACAAGCACCTATATGTCAGCATCAGGAGCCCAGAGCAGAATGCAAGGCCCTCCACCATATCTCCTGAGACGGGGTCGAGAGCTGAGCCTATGCGTGTGAAGCTCAGCATTCCATACCAGCCGGGGGAGCGGTGAGCTCTTGTCTACCCATCTCTCCCAGCGCCGGGTCTATGACACAGTCAGCTCTGCCCCGCTCTTTGCCCTGGTGCTGGAGATTGGAACTCAGGTCCCGAGCTCGAAGAGTGAGCCGTCTTACCTGCTGAGTATCTCACTAGTCCCATTTTATAGTTGTTTTTTTTTAATTCCATAAAATATGTTTAAAACTGTCAGTGCAAGGCTTATAAGAGATTGTTTGACAAATTTAAAAGTCTAGTATTTCCAAACGCAGCGGTGGCAAACATGCCTGAAACCTGAGACTATTACTCTCTGCCTGCTTTTCTCTCTCTTACTGTCTGATCAGTCTGATATTTAATAACTAATATTTTTAATTATTGCTTCCAATTTCCTTGGGATATAAAAATTTTCTGTCTCTTAATATCTTAAAGAGGTTTTATAAAAATTATTCACATGACTCTAGTGGCCGTTTTTAAAACAAACTTTGGTTAGGCTCATTTTTTTTCTCATCAGTGAGTTCAATCTCAGTGACACAAAGCCAGGAAAATATTGTAACTAATTTTGAGTTTATTTTGATTTTATTCTAACTATACACTTTAAATATTATATGTCTAAAGTAAAAAAAAAAATCCTCTCTTTATAATTAGAATAAGGCTAGGTAAATAATCTTGTTTTTCATTCAACTTTTACCTGTAAGTTTTTTATTCACTGATAATATTTTTTTTCTATTTTCCAACATGTTTATTTTGGGAGGCTGGGAGATGTCTCGGTGCTTAAGAGCACTTTCTGCTCTTGCAGATCACTAGGTTCAATTCCCAGCACCTCCATGAGGCTCACACCTGTATATAACTTCGGTTCTAGGAACCCTATGCCCTCTTCTGGTCTCTGTGGCGTCAGGCATGCAAGTGGTACTCAGACATGCATGTAGGCAAAATACCCACACATACAAAAATCATAATAGCATTTTGCGTTTTTAAATTTTTTTATGTGATTGTGTGTACCGGCATGTGTTTTTGTGCATCACACAGGTTTCTGTGGAGACCAGAGTGCACTGGGTCCCTTACAAGTCAATTTAATATGCAAGCCTCTGACTGAGGCGCTGCATGTGTGGATTTACATGATTATAGACACATGATTCTTTTCACATTACCTGATAGGTTGCAGTTTGTTGGTATTGTCACTGGATGCTCAGATTGCTCTGGCCCCGCCCCCTTGGAAATGATAGAGTGATGTCATTTGCACACTTTCTTCTTTTGTCTGGACAGTTCTTTGTTGTAAAATAGGACGCCTCGTACTTTGTGCGTTTCCTAACCCGTTTCTTCAAGCATCTACATTTGCTGTTATCATAATCTGTTCTAGGGTTTTACCCCTTCATTTGTGTGTATGTGTGTGTTGCACACGCATGTGTGCACACCTGTGCTCGTGGAACACATGCACTGTGTGCTCATGCATGTGGAGGCCTGTTGTTGACTTCAGAGATCATCTATCTTGTTCAATGAGGCACCGACTCTCAGTCAAACCCAGAGGTCTCTCTTCGGCTGGTCTTCCTGGCCACCTTGCTCTGGGGATTCTCTGTCTCTGCCTTTGGGGGTTAGAGCTACAGTCAGGCCACCAGGCCTCCCTGGCACTTCTGTGAGCTCTAGGTCTCTAAAGTGTCCTCACACTTGTGAAGCATGTGCTTTAGCCACAGAGCTGTCTCGCCAGTCCTGTATCCTTTCAATGAAGAGTGTGCCCGCAGTGTGGCTACCGGGCACGCTTGTTGCCCATGTCTGTCTCTAGAGCCTTTCGGGACAGATCGACAGTCTATAGACAGATCAATGGGATATGAGGTCTCCGTTTCTAGACCATTACACGTGATACTCCAGGTCTACCCAGTGAATGAGAACCACACAGAAATTTATTTCCACATTTAAAAAAGAAAGGCATTTGAGATAGTCTTACCCTATATACACACCGCTCCAGGCCATAGACTGTAAAGAGTCAGGAGACGTCATCTTTCCCTCCGCATTTCACACTGAACAGCGCACGCTTGGTTTGGTGCAATCACGCGGTAAGTTTTGAGCAGCCGCGCACAGCTCACGGCCACCATCTAGAGGCAGCATCCTGCCTTCCTGTTTTCTGACTGTCTTACTTCTTCCTCAACAGCCAAGAACTTGGGATGAGTTTCTACAGGCCCAAAACACACCGACAGTAGCCTGGGAAGGACCGGTCCATATAACTGAAAAGCAAACCCGAGGTTTACCGACTGGTATTGAGTTTCACCGTTTTAGGACAGAAACGTACAGTGACCGCCAGGCGTAGTCTCGAACACACGTTGAGTGAGTTTTAACCCTGCACACACCTACAGCCCACATCTCTATCGCTTTCCTCATCCTAGGCGTTTACACTGTTCCCCTGGTCAGTCACTGTTGAAAATCAGCCTAACCTGCTTTTCTCAGTACACAGGGTTTCTCTCAAGCCTCACAGAAACGGAAACAAAGTTTCCTCTTTTGGGTGTGTGCCAAGCTGCTTTTAAAAAGGGTTTGGCTTTGATTATTTTTGCACTCACGTGTGGGCACACAAGTGTGGTGGGATGTTGGAGCCCCGGAGCTGGAGTTGCCTGATGTGGGTGCCGGGAACCAAAGTCAGGTCCCTGCAAGAGCTGCAAGTGCTTTTGACTGCCGGGGTTCCTCTCTAGCCCCTGGCTCCTTTCTCTCCATGGGAGGTTGTGGGCCTTGTCCACACTGCATATAATGTAACATCTGCGTATCCAAAGCCCTGCTAATACTGAGATCTTTACAGTTGGCTTACCATGCTCAAAGCTTCTAAGAGCAGTTGTGATTTGGTTGTAAAATGTCCCTACCGGCTTGGGTTTGAACGCTTGGTTCTTGGCTGGGCTGCTGTTTGAAGAAGAACTAGATCTGGGAGAAACAGACTTGCTTCTGGGTCCAGTCTTTTCACTTCCGGGTTTGCCAGGATGTGAGCAGGCAGACGCTACAGGCCCCCGCTGCACATGACTGCCCACTCCTGCCGTCCCGTGCACAGCCGAATAGCTCTTCTCAAACCGTGTGGTGAAATGAATCCCGAGAGTCACTTCAGTGTCAGGAAATGTCATTGACACACAGCGCCTTTATTGTAGACTTGGCACAGGTATGTTCGAACTTATTCGGGGAACATTCCTGGGAATACAATTAACCAGTCACAGGCTGGGTACAACCATTTGAATGTATTTGACTGAGTGTTGTTGATGTTTAAGTGTTACTTGCGGCAATGTTTATGTGCAGTGTAACTAGTAGATGTTGTCGCTGATGTTGTTGTTGTTACTATTATTGTTGTTATTGTTATTGTTGAAAAGCTGGCTGAGGGAAAAGACACACAGCAGTCTAGGTGTAATCTGAGCAGTTCTGCTGAAAGATAGTCTCTAGGTTGGGAAACCAGAATGTTCTGTTTCTGCATAGAGACCAGGGATTATTATGGGATGGAGCTGAGGGGGGTGAGCGGGAGAATGGAACGACAGGAGAAAGCTTTCTGACCGAAGACTGGCCATTGCTAGGAGTGACCCAAGAATGTTGTGCAGTAAGGAAGGAATGTCAGAGGACTGACAGGCATTGTGGGGGTCTGTGCAGGGAGGGATGGGGGAAAACAACTTCGGGAATGCTAATTACTGTGCTTTGGGGAAACTGTCACCATTTAATTAAAATGGAGCAACTTTCAAAGTGTTGTGGCCTTGGCCAACAGTTTTGACAGGTTTTCGTGTGTGCCAAGTACCTTGCTTGGTTGACATTTTCTTCTGCCTACATCTGTCACTGTATTACCCTTCCCTCTCTCCACACCCCCTCCTCTCCCCTCCCTGACTTCATTCTTACTAGAAGCTGTACTGACTAGGAGACCATCTCTGTGCTCAGCTGGGTCATTTCCTTCTGTGTGGCCAGTGTCACCACCCAGCTCGGTGACCAGGTCACTAGTCCCCGAAGAGCAGCACAATCACTTCAACCCATGTGTACCTGGTAATCGGGGGCAAGTCTGGTTAAATGAATATGGTTGGCAGCGTGTGCAGGGCCCACAGAGTTTAACAAAATGAAGGAGTCTGGGGCAAGCACTTTGCTTAAGCTAAAAACAAAAGTCAAAGAGGTTTTTTACATTTGGTCTGGATAAAGAGAGAAATTAATAAGGCCTTAGAAGTCAGAGTAATTATTGCTAAGAAGAGTGGGAGTCGGGGGATGGGGATCCTTGGCATCTACAGTGGGTGGACGGCAGAATCCATGGCTTCAGATCCCAGGCAGATAAACGGCAAGAGCTGGACCAGTGGACAAGGGGACAGGGGTTGGCTGATGCTGTGTCCCCTTCCCTGGGGTGTCTCACTTCCCAAGGAGGTCAGAGTGCTGGGTCAGACACAGCAATGGTTTAGACAAGAATTTTAATCATTTGGCCATGTTTTCAAGTATCCATGGTAACAGGTTGATCTATTTCCATGTGTGGGTTAGACTCAAGGGGAAAGGGCTGCTGGGTGCACAGCAGGATGGCAGGCTTGCCCACAGAGCTCGGCAGCATGGCGGTATGTCAGGAAAGACAGCTTTAGTGCCTGTGTTTCCAGCTGCTGTCCTGAGAGATAGCTCAGCCTCCTCCTAAAGGCTGAGGCGCAGCTGAGCTCCTCATTTGCCTGTTCCTGTTAGGAGAGAGGCAGAATTTTAACTGCTAGGTCACAGGAGATAGAACACAACACAATTATCACAACCAAGATGCCACACAGGCCTCCTCTGGGCTCAGGGCTAGGGTGTGCCTCTCTCTGTCACCCCAGACAGCACATTCCTGAAATGTCATTAGTAGTAAACACCACATTCCCAGGACAAACCTGGAAGAGAAGTTTCCCTCTTCAGAGCACCGCCCTATACAGAGGACAGATTCAGCAGGGCCAGGTTTTGTGTTTTGCTATTTCCAAATCCGTCCCCACTGCCTTTTTGATTATAAACAACCTCAAAGGTTGATTCTGGGACATTTTATTCCTCATAAAAGTTAAACCAGCCCCCTTCTGCTGATCTCCATTTCCCCATATCCTTCTCTGTCTTAGACAATTTTCTGAGTCAATCTGATTATGAATCAGCAGCCTTTATCTCAAGAATAATATCTCTTAGATGAAAAAAAAAAGCATTAAAAAACAAAAACAAAACAAAATGAAACAAAAAAACCTACAAAACCCAAGTCTTCATAAACTCATCAATGTTTATTAATTAATGGCATGAGGTGGCCTCAACAGTATTAATCCATAAATGTGAATCATACTTTAATTATTAAAAAGAAAAGTATTTTTAAGATTTGTGTCTTAGTTAGGGTTTTACTGCTGTGACGAGACACCATGACCAAGACAACTCTTATAAGGACAACATTTAATTGGGGGTGGCTTACAGGCCCAGAGGTTCAGTCCATTATCATCAAGAATGACAGTGTCCAGGCAGGCATGGTGCAGGAGGAGCTGAGAATTCTACATCTTGTTACAGAGACAACTAGAATACTGACTTCCAGGCAGCTAGGGTGAGGGTCTTAAAGCCCACACCTACAGTGACACACCTACTCCAATAAGGCCACACCTCCTAATAGTACCTCTCCCTGGGCCAAGCATATTTAAACCTCCATACTCTATAAGAACACATGATTTAAGGTAACTCAAAGATCAGGGGTTCCTCCGCTGATCTGTGGCCGTGAAGATAAGCATCCCCAGCAGATACACCCGTTGCCTTAGTACTGCCTTCTACCAAACTGTGCCGTGTAAACTGCGCTGATCGACCAATCCGCCATGTGCATGTAGATGATGGTTTGTTCATATTGATAAGTTCATGAAGTTAGAGAAGTCGATTTCAAATGAGAAAGGCCGCGGCTTCTTCCAACCTAGAAACAGAATTCAGGGCTGAGGTTTGCTTTTCAGTCTGCACAGATACAACCCTTGATGGATTTGCCCAGCCAGTGGTCAGCCTTTCCTTCTCGGTAGTGGTGCAGGAGGTGGTGGCTTAAGAGGTGGAGGCGACGATACAGGTGGTGAGAAGGTGGTAGAGGTAATGAAGGTGGTGGTGGCAGCACCAATTAGCAGGCAAGGGAGTGCTGGAAATCAAAGGCTTTTCGAACTAGGCAAGTGCTTTCCACCAAAGTAACTCC
Source organism: Micromys minutus (assembly GCF_963924665.1). Lineage (NCBI taxonomy): Eukaryota > Metazoa > Chordata > Mammalia > Rodentia > Muridae > Micromys > Micromys minutus. The sequence goes on from NC_137972.1 coordinate 3,526,568, forward strand.
TCAGCCCCGCCTTTGACTTTTAGTGTCCCCTGTGATCACTGGTGGCCAGCCCTGGACACTGATGGAGAACATATACTTTACTGGACTTCCATGGAGGATTGTCATAACGTTCTGTGAATGGGTCTGCTTGTGCACCACGAAATGACTTGTCTAAAGGCGACAGCTAGGGCTGGGGATGTGGCTGAGTGGGCAGAGTACACAGCGACCAAGCACAAAGCCCTGGGTTCCATCCCCAGCACGGCACAAACGGGGGAGGGGAGCAGATGAAGTCTGAATGAATAAGTATTGTTCACTTGGGCACAGCCATGTCAAGACCCCGGTGCCTCACACCTATGTCAGAGGCAAAGCCTTCCTGGGTGGGGCTCAGCGGACTGGGAGACTCCTCCTGTCCAAGTGTGTTTATGATTGACCGTGTGGACAAAGGCTAGCAACCGCAGCTTCCTCCTGCAGCTGACTGCCACCCAGACTGTTCCTTTGAGGCCGCAGATACCCTCCCGTGCTGTTCGTAACAAACCAGACTGTAGTCTGTGCCCTCCACTCGAGAGCACAGCCCACCCGATCCCAGCTTTTCTGTCCGTACACCTGCCAATTTTTCATCCCTGGGTCACCCCAGCCAGGCTTCTGGGGACCAAGCTGTGTGGGATACATGTACTCTTTCAATAAAGAAGTAATTACATTTTTATTTTTAGAAAAATATCGTCTCATCCACCCTTATTTTGGCATGTGTCTCTAAAAACTTAAAAGCCTTCTCTTACTTTAACTCTCACATTAAGTCACAGCACCGCAGACAGGAAGTTGGGGTGTATTAAATAGTCAATAATATTATTTGGGTTCTGGAGGGCTTGCCAACGATGGCTGTGACTGTGACCATGGATGAGGACAGAGCCTGCCTCTTGGTCACACTCATCGGTGGCCCTCCAGTCAGGAGTATCGACTCAAATAGGCTGTTCGCTGCCTGCCCTAGGAAGCAGATGGGAAGACCAGGAGTGTAGCGTGTAGCTTTGCTACTCCGCCTAAACTCCGGGCACGGACCGCGCTACCAGCCCCCACCCAGCTTCCCTTGAATCCACGGATAAAAGACACAGTTGTGAATTTCAACATGCCCTTTGACACAATTGCTGGATGCTACTATCTCCCGCCCGCGTGCCCTCATCAATACTCTTAGCTCTGCACCGCCCACCTGCCCTAAACGTTAGTTGCTCAGTTACATCTAGAGACCACCGCCTACACGAGCAGCCTAACGTGGCTGGTCAGCTTTTCTCCATCAGAACGGTGAACTCTCTTCTCCCTTGCCTCTCGGCTTGTCTCCAAGGACCCGGAAGTCCCGCCTATTCCCTCTGCCCAGCAATTTATTTGCCCATGGCTTCCTTACTGACAGACTAAGAACCAATGGGGAAGCAGGACTTTAGCACTAGCCCCACCTCTACACAGGAGCGATCTTAGCACTCTGGGGTTGTGTCCAAGCAGAGATGGACAAACTACAGAGAGTCCTTGGTGTTGTTACCAACCTGTTAATTCTCAAATTGGACTAAAATTTCATTATGTATTTTCAGTGCTCTATTCCTGAGTTACAGAATTCCGTACTGTAATGATTTAAACCCCTACTTGAATGTTGGCAGTCTTTCACTCGCACGATCAAAAGTCCATTTGACTTCCTATGAAGTTCACGGGTTTGTACTCCTCTGCCAGACTAGGTGGAGGCGTCCAGGAGAGAGCTCTGAAGGCCACTAAAGGGATGGGGCGGGGGTGGGGGTGACGCATGAGGACATGTGGGAGAAAAAAGCACAGTGTAGAACTCAGGTTCCAGTTACCACCCCGGCCCGCAAAGCAAGATCACACACACACACACACACACACACACACACACACACACACACACACACACACACGGCTTCAAACTCGGAACCAGCTGGAGAGCAGGGGCTGAGCGAGTCAGGACACCGGGAAATCCTGCACACTTGGCCTCTAACACAGGCCAGATGATCTGTGTGTCAAGCTGGGAAAACCAGGAAGTACTTTGTGTGAGGAAGTCAAAACAACGCTGAAAGAGAAATTAAAGGACTTGAGTCGTGAATGCACATGAGCCCACTAGCAAAATATAAATCTGGAAAAACAAACAAACAAAAAAACCAAATAATTCCCAGGAATAATGAGGATAGAAAGATGGTTCAGCTGGTGAAGCTCTTGCTGCACAAACAAGAGGACCTGAGTTGAAGCCCCCAAACCCAAGGAAAGCCACACGCTGTAATGCACACGCTGTAATGCATGTAATGCACATGCTGTAATGCCACATGCTGTAATGTACACACTGTAATGCACACGCTGTAATGTACACACTGTAATGCACATGCTGTAATGCATGTAATGCACACGCTGTAATGTACACGCTGTAATGCACGTAATGCACACGCTGTAATGCACATAATGCACACGCTGTAATGCATGTAATGCACATGCTGTAATGCCACATGCTGTAATGTACACGCTGTAATGCACATGCTGTAATGCACACTCTGTAATTCATGTAATGCACATGCTGTAACATACATGCTGTAATGTACATGCTGTAATGCACATGCTGCAATGCACATGCTGTAATGTACACCCTGTAATGCACACACTGTAATGCATGTAATGCACACACTGTAATACACACACTGTAATGCATATAATGCACACACTGTAATGCACACACTGTAATGCACACGCTGTAATGCACACACTGCAATGTGCATGTATGCTCCTGGCACTGGGATGGCAGAGACTGGAAGATCAGCAGCTTACTGGTCAGCAGAGTCTGAGGAAGAATACATGATCCCAATCTCTGGCCTCACGCACATGTGTACCCACCAAACTTGCTCGAAACATGTGTAGGCAACACACATGAGAAGTACTAAGAAATCAAGCTGACACAAGAAGAGACAGGAAACATTGGAAGACTAGAAAGAAAACTGCTATAAATCAGTGAGATAAAAATCAGTGGCATCAACGCTTTTCTTTGAGAAGTTTATAAAAGGGATAAATTTTAGGTGATGGAGTTGGGGACCAGTGTCACAAATGAAAAAGAACACATCTTGTGGGCAAGATCCAAAGTCTAATCTCTGGAACCCACGTCAAGGTAGAAAGAGAACTGGCCCCACAACATGTCCTCTGACCTCTGCATGTGTGTCGTGCTGTTTACATACATAAAACAGTAGGCTATTCTTTTCAAGGGAGCACCACTGTAGATCCAACACATACGATTGTTTCCTAGGCACCCAAAGAGTCTCTCTGTTCTTATTAGCACCGGCATTTAAAGGGTAATAACAAACATGAAATCAACAAATTCCCTTGAAGGCACAAACTACAGATGCTCCCTCAGGAAGAAATCGAGGCAGGGCACTTGGGGGGCAAAAATAGACAGATCTCTGTGATGCAGGCTAGCCTGATCTACATGATGAGACTGTGCCTGAAAGAAAAAAAGAGAAGAAACAGAGGAAGGGAAAGAACAGAAGTAAGGGGAGGAGGGGAGGAGGAGGAGCAGGAGGGGAAGAAAGAAAAGGAGAAGGAAGAGCACAAGGAGGGGGAGCAGGAAGAAGAAGGGAGGAAGAAAAAGAGAAGGAGGAAGAAAAGAAGGAAAAGAAGGAGGAAGAGGGCAATGGCTCTGTATTTGTAACGGCGATTAAATTTGTATTTCTCTTACTGGGAGCCCCCTAAGTTCACCTGACTCCAAAGAAACTGTGATGAGGATGTCAGGAATGTTCCACAGAACACCCCCTACTCTGCTTCTGTAAACAAACCCACCTGATTTGTCCGTCCTTTCTGGGTCTGACTGTAGAGTGCTTCTGGCTGCTCAGTCCAAGACGTGTGACTTTGCATTCTTGAAAAGATGACCAAGATTTCCAACAGGAACAGGACAAATGGAGACCCTCATAGAGAAGGTGTGATCCAGTGAGGTCCGTGTGTGGATTCGCTACTTTTCTGTTGCTTTTTCACATCAGCATGGCCCAGGCAGATTACAGATGAAAGGGTTTATTTTGGCTTACAGTTCCTTAGGGAGAGTCTGCCACAGTAGTGAAGGTATGGTCACCAGCCACGGGTCACGGGAGCAGGAAGCTCAGGTAAGACCTTCTCAACCACACACAGGAGGCAGGCAAAGCCAAGTGAGCCTGTTACCTCTGCATTTCCTCCAGCAAGGCTCCTCCCCTAACAATACTGTAGGCAGGGGCTCTGTGGTAGTGGACCAGACCCTATGGGGCCCAATTCTCAACCAAACCACAGCAGTATACCAGGGAGAAAAGGGAATTCAGTCTTTTAATCACTGTGCTGTGTTAGAACACTCTTGACACATATCCAGAAGGGCCTCCATCCAGCCATTGGGGCTGATGTAGCAGGGACCGTTGGTGGGTGTCAAGAAAGAGAATCGCTTTCCCCTAACAGACAAATAAACATTCAACCAGTAAAAATAGTTTTGTTTCTCTGTTTGCTTGTTTGTTTTTAGGGGCAAGATCTCTCTATGTAGCCATGCAAACCTTTGCCTCTTCTCTAGAGTTCTGGGATTAGAGGTGAACCCGCCACCATTGTCACAGCTGTGGTTTTCTCCAGTCCTGTTCAAAATCAAGCCAATCAACATGCAGGTATGGAAGGGGAGTGGCTCATAAGACCCCCACCATTAGCAGGAAAGCTGTTGACAGTTAATGGCTGTTGGGGTGAGTAGAGTCAGTTTCCTTTAAGGGTGTAGCCAGTTGTTGAATGTCATACAGGAGAATAACGCAGCACAAACCGGACTCAGTTTTTTTTTTTTTTTTAATAGTACGTAGATTTGAGGTCAAGAGTGTAGGAGAGTTGGGGGGTAGGTCTCAGAAGAGCTAAGGAACAGAGTAAACGCTTGGATATGAACAAAAACATGTTGTACACATGTATGAAATTCTCAAAGAATTATTATATTATGTTTAAAATACAGGGGCTAACACAAAAGATTTCAATCTCTTTTTGAGATGGAAAATTAATTAAAAAGGAAGAAAAAGAAAAATTGTGCCTATGTGTGCATGTGTATATGTGTGCACATGTGTGTGCACTTATGTGTGTGCACATGTGTATGTGTGTACATGTCTTTATGTGTGAATATGTGTATGTGTGTACATGTCCTGTGTGTGCACATGTGTATGTGTGTACATGTCTTTATGTGTGCATATGTGTATGTGTGTACATGTCCTGTGTGTGCACATGTGTATGTGTGTACATGTCTTTGTGTGTACATGTCTTGTGTGTGTGCACATGTGTATGTGTGTACATGTCCTGTGTGTGTGCACATGTGTATGTGTGTGCACATGTGTATGTGTGTACATGTCTTTATGTGTGCATATGTGTATGTGTGTACATGTCTTGTGTGTGTGCACATGTGTATGTGTGTACATGTCTTTGTGTGTACATGTCTTGTGTGTGTGCACATGTGTATGTGTGTACATGTCCTGTGTGTGTGCACATGTGTATGTGTGTGCACATGTGTATGTGTGTACATGTCTTTATGTGTGCATATGTGTATGTGTGTACATGTCTTTATGTGTGCACATATGTATGTGTGTACATGTCTTGTGTGTGTGTGCCCATGTGTATGTGTGTACATGTCTTTGAGTATACATGTCGTGTGTGTGTGTGCACATGTGTATATGTGTACATGCCTTGTGTGTGTGCACATGTGTATGTGTGTACATGTCTTGTGTGTGTGCACATGTGTATGTGTGTGCATGTCTTTATGTGTACATGTCTTGTGTGTGTGCACATGTATGGGTGTACATGCCTATTCATACAAGTACCTATGATAACATTTTAATCTCACTGGAAGACTTCCTCAAGCCCAAAGCTGTGTCACCAGTTATAAGAAACACACAGTGCTACATTCTACCCACAATCCCATTGATTTTCCACAAGGGCGGAGTCATTATTTTAAGCACCCAGCAAAGGTTATCTCTGGGTTGATGGTGGTGACAAGGCATGGGTTGTAATTTGCCAGCACATCTGTGAGGACAGTCAGGCCCCGACTTCTTGATTTCAGCGTGAAGTAATTATGTGTTCCAGAATGAACTGCATTCAGAGTTCTCTTTAGGAACTCCATGCAGATTTTCTACTTTCTGAGAAGAAAAATTGGCTTCTAATGTTACATTCCCCACAGGCACGCCATAAATGGACACCCAGGAGATTGGAATTACTAACAAGCAGAACCACTTACAGATCCGTCTCCCGCCATGAAGGCGCAAATGTGCAGCGGTAACTAGAGGACAGACTCAGCTCTGCAGGAGCTCCACAGACTTAGCCTTGGTTCCTCGTGGGTCCCAGTAACACAGGGATAAAAAATGAAAAAAGGCAGTGGGCACGGTTGTCAGCCCTGCGCTCTGGAAAGGGGAGGCAGGAGACTTGCTGTGAGTTTGAGGGCAGTTTGGGTTACATAGATTCAGACCGGTGTGGTCCACATGGTGAGACCCTGTCTCAGAAACAAACAGTCCAGTCATGGCGGCTTACATCATTAATCTCAGCAACTGGGAGACTGAGGACAGCCTGGTCTCCCTAGTAAATTCCAGGTCCAGCCGGGGCTACGTAGTGAGACGCCGCTTCAAAAATCAGAATAGAATAAAATGAAACAAAAACTAACCAGACAGAACCCAGGTAACATTAATAATAAAAAGAAAGCAAAGGATTCCGCGGGAGAATATCAGGGGGAGAATTTTAATGAACATTTCCCTCAGGGAACACCGTGGCTGTAAGTAAATAGTCCCCGGCCTCAGCCTCTGCCCAGATGAATGTTCAGTGTTCAGATAACAGGTACAAGATTCCTTTCTAGGTAGAGCTGTTTTTTGGTTTGGTTTTTAGCAGTGTATAGAGTGTGTGACTTTGAAAACCTTTTATTTCATTGCAGCCATTACAACCCTGTTCACATAGGACCCTGCTTAGATTCATGGTGGAGAGTGCATTCCTGGGGGAGGAAGGGGTACGTGGAGGCCAAGGCACAGGAGCACGATTTCTGTCTTGGTTAAGGTTTTACCGCTGTGACCAGACACCATGACCAAGGCAACTTTTATAACAACATTGAGTTGGAGCTGACTTACAGGTTCAGAGGTTCAGTCCATTATCATCAAGGCAGGAACATGGCAGCATCCAGGCAGGCGTGGTGCAGAGGAGCTGAGAGTTCTACATCTTCATCCGATCTCCAGGCAGCTTGGACTAGGGTCTTAAAGCCCACACCCACAGTGACACACCTACTCCAAAGAGGCCACACCTCCTAATAGTGCCACGCCCTGGGCCAAGCATAAACAAACACCATCCTTCTGGTTTCTTAGAGAGTTTTAGGGGACCACTGTTCACTGCCCTACACTTGCAACGGATTTCTTCATCTTCTGGTGCTAGAGGTCTGCTGGCTTCCTGCCTTGGGAACGTTCTTGAGGACAGACTCTGATAGTCTTGGTCTCGGGAAACAAAAGCCACGTTGGTTAAATATGCAACTATGGTGTTCCTGGAGGGGAGCTGAAGACCAGATGCTCGGAGACCTTTGGTGTCTCCGGAGACTCAGTAGTTAAGGGTGCTTGGCACCAAGTCTGAAAACCTGAGTTCAGGCCCCACAACCCACATGGTGGAAGGAGAGAACCAATTTCCACACGTTGCCTTTTGACCTCCACATGTGTTTTGTGGCACGTATATGAGCCTCATTCTCCCACAATACACAAAATGAACATTAAAACAAAACTTATGCCGATGCGTGAGCCTGCTCTGGTTTAAGCAGTAACCCATCTGTATGGCAGACATCGACTCGTGCTTCTGAATCTGCTTTTATCTTTTATTCACACTCTGTGATGTGAAGGAGCTCAGCAGGCAGCAGGGCCCTGAATGAGTTTGAGTAGAGAAATGGGCTTAGGGTAAGAACATCATAGGATTGGGGATGGCTCAGTGGGTAAAGGGCTTGCTGTTCGAGCACAAGGACCCGGGGTTCAGTTCCCAGCAGTCCCACAAAACAGATTCAAATAACAGGGCTAGGAGGTGGAGACAGCCTAGCTAAAAGGGAGAGCTCCAGGCTCAGCGACTCACCCCATCTCAGAACAAACAAACCAAGAAACAGAAGAAAATGGAGATTGGTCAGTTGTCTGACTTCTACTGTATACCCTTGTACAACGTGTACACAGACCACACACACACACACACACACACACACACAATTTCCTGGTTCAGGCCTGTTACCCGAGAGCATTGGACACAGGAGCAACTAGCTAAGCCCTAGATAAAGTAGGAAGGGGAGGGTCTGGAAATGTCTCATCTGCTGAGCACCATCCTTTGTACTGGGTGTCAACGCTTGTGCTTCCGCGATTCCCAGCAAGATTCTTCAACCCTCTTCCCACTGCACAGATGGCTTCTGCATTGTTCGAAGGAGACAATGGCTGACAGTTTCTGTCCTCTGCTTTCTGTGCACATGTAGCACAATGCGGAGTGCTCGGTGCCTGTCCAGTCATTGTTGCAAGAGCTGGGGACAGTTTCTCTCTTGCAGACTGTGGAGTCATGTAAGCTCAGACCCCCGTGGGCTTCCCAAAGTCCCATCTTCAGTTGCATTGCTCAAGATGCACAGGAGTCAAACACTGAGTGTTTATTTGTCTGGTGTTTGCTTTGAGCTTCAAAACCCCATAAAACATTTAAGAAACTGTCTGACCACAGACAGGTCCCCCTTTCTTTTCAAGAGAACATAAGCACACACCCTCTAAGGTCTTCTCCAACTTTAAACTTGTGTAAGACTATATTATCTACCAGATGGAAACAAAACAAAAGAAAAACCTCAAAATGCAATATATAACAGATGCTTTTAAAACAGATAAACCTTTTGTAGAAATAGTTTGTGAACTCAGATTCATCTGTTAGCTAGTTGACTTCATGTATTTTATTCAAATTTAATGTTAGAGGAAGATTAAATGTCTACACTTAGGAATTATCATCTCTATTCCACTTTTTTAAATGAATTAAATGTTAGACCTACTACCCTATAAAGACATAAAGTGTTTCTTTTTCATTTTCTCTAGAGAAAAGCTATCTTGCCTTGAAGGGTGAGGGCTAGAGAGGTATTCAGTCACTCAACAGGACTCAACTTTCCTCTCAGCATCTGTCCACGTCACTAGCTGATTCTTTCTCTGAAGTGTCCTGCATAGATATAGTTTCAGTTGTAATCATCAAATGTATTGAGAGGTTCTAAGTATCACTGAAGAAAGACTCCCCCCATACTCAGATACTATGCAAACACACATACTCAGTGTGCAAACACACACTCAGTGTGCAAACACACACTCAGATAGTGTGCAAACACACATACTCAGATAGTGTGCAAACACACATACTCAGATAATATGCAAACACACACTCAGAAAGTGTGCAAACACACACACTCAGATAGTGTGCAAACACAGAGGGTTTATTCTGCAACAACAACCTGCATGCAGGGGTCAACTACTCTCCAAAATGGTGACCCCAGACAAAGGCATTTAGGCCTTCTTATAGGGAGCCAGAGGAACTCTCTAGAAAGACTAGGTAACCTTAAATTCATTGATGGGTGCTAGGGGATCACAGGTGATCAGTGATCTACATTCCTATGTCAGCAACACGTTCCATCATGTGTGGTCAGTGGTCTGTGTTCCCATGTCACAAACATGTTCCATCATGTGTGGTCAGTGGTCTGTGTTCTATGTCATCAACACGTTCCATCATGTGTGGTCAGTGGTCTGTGTTCCTATGTCACAAACATGTTCCATCATGTGTGGTCAGTGGTCTGTGTTCCTATGTCATGAACACTCAGCCATGTGATGAGGTAGAGCTGCCCAGTGCAGATGACCCATCCTGAGATAAGGTATTTCTCCATTTTTGTGGTTATCCTCAGGCTGTTCTTTGGGAGAGGGTTTTAGGATCTTATTCTGGATTTTATGGTCTGTCCCTAGAGCTGGTGTCTTATGACCTAGTTCCTGGGACTTATGGTCTATTCCTGAAGCTGTTGTTGTCTTATGGCCTTTAAAATGGAGACAGACGGGGTCTATATTTCCCTTTCAGTGTCATCTCAGTGTTCAGGGAACTTGCTACCCCAAACCTGGAGCTGAGACGCATAACTGACGCGATGCTTTGATTCTGTGTTGTGCTGCTGCTGTCCTGCTATGGTTTAATTATAACCACTGTTCTAGTTACATTCTGTTGCTGTATAAAAACACTCTGACCCAAAGCAGCTTAGAGTAGGAAAGGGTTTAGTAGGTCACAGCCCATCACTTAGGGAGGGCAGGACAGAACCCCAAACGAGAACTCGGAGAGACAACAAAACAAAGCTCTGACTCACTCGTAGGCTCATGCTTTTCCAGATTTCTTATACAGCCCAGAACTCACACCGCCCATAGTGGACTGGATCCTCACGCATTAATTAAGAGTCAAAACAATTCCCCACAGATGTGCCCAGGCCAATCTGATAAGGACAATTGCTCACTGAGACTTTCTGTCAGGGTTTCCAGGACCTATCAAGTTGACAGTGAAAGCTAACTCAGGGATTGGGTTCCAGAGAGGTAGCAGCAGGAGGTGCTGTGGACCTTTAAAAGGTAAGGTCTTTGGGATGCTCTTAGGTCACTGGGGACTGTAGGCTGGCCATGTGCTCAGTGCTGTTTAAGAGGTGGACATTCATCTATGTTCCCCTGCTATGATAAAACACCATGCTATGTTGAACAACTAGAAAGCTTCAGTACTACGAGCTAAATAAACTCTTTTTCCTTAAGTTGTCTCCCTTGGGAGTTTTGTTATGGCATCAAAAGAACCTGCCTAGTATAAACACACACACTGGGTCATACAAGCTGCCATTCCTTAAGGGCACATTATGAGGTAGAAGTAACCTGAGAGCGTTAGGCATGTCGAGTCAGTTTATTGCCCAAACACATTTATGTGACAGATAGATTCTCCTCAATTTATGGAGGAAGACAAGTCACATAGAAATTGAGAGACTTGCCCTGGGCCAGACAACCTGCAAATGGCAGAGGTGGGGTTCCTCAGAGACCATTGGCTGGGGTCCGGGAGCTTTCCTCCTCCAGCAGGATGTTCTGAGACAAACCCAGGCGTTCAGACACCCCCCACCTAGCCTCTCCGAGATTCCTGCTACGTCCTTCTGAGCAGCTGTGCCCACAGTTAGTGAACTGCAAGCTTCATCGGTATCTCGGCCCTCCCAGGGTTGGCTGGGACATCTAGGGCCAGAATGACCTTCTCTGAACAGAGGGAGGGTGCGGGATCATTGTCTCCATCTCCAATAGCCGCTGAATATGGGTATGCCACAGGAAATAGAGCCAGCCCCCTCTGTCTGAAGGGAGGCACTGAGGAATGGGCCAGCTGCGAGCCAGCAGACAGCTCTGCTAGCACAAGAGGGAGGAGTTCAGGAAGTGCTCCATTAGCCCACACCACACGCCCACAGCAGATCCCAGGTTACAGTAGATGGGAGCTTCAAAGACTCTCGAGAAAGGGTTGGGAAAGCTGCTGGTGTTGGAGAGAGTGGTGTGTAAGCAGGAACACGGGAGTAACACTTGCCCGCTATGCATCCCAAGAAAATCTCTTGTTCACTGTCTGAGAAGATAAAATCCTGTGTCCTTCTGAGTAGCAGCTAGCACCGGGTGGACTCAATGTTATAGAACTATATTATTTCCTGTAACAAGGACATGCGGCAGTGTTAGAAACAGGCAGGGTTCTATGGCCTTCCTTCTAATGACACAGCTGTGCATTTTTCCTTATCTTTCTCCCCCTCCCGTGTCCACTCTTCCCCTCCCAATTTTCCCCTTTCTATGTGTATATGTATATGTACATATATGTACACATCTGTATATGTGCATATGTACATATATGTGTGTATACAAGCGTATATGTATGTATGTGCATATATACACATATACACGTGTATACATATATGTACACATGTGTATGTGTATATGTACATAAATGTATATGTGCATATACAAGTATATATGAATGCATATATGTATGTGTGTGCATTTGTATGTATTATATATGATGCATACATATGTGTTATATGCTTGTGTATAGTGTACATATATATGCATATGGTATGTATGTATATATGTACATGTGTGTAGAATCACAGTGGTTTGCTACATTTATAGCAACATTGATAGCATATCAATCACCTCCTATCAATGCCACATCTTTGTAGACATTCTTGCTAGAGGTCACGGGGCCCCTATGTAGTTGGCTGTCCCCTCCGTTTCTCAGATGAGGGCTGTTGCTCACTCCGGGTTGCTATGAATTGCTGAGACCCACGCTACTGAGTGACCTGCAGAGGGACTGAACTACTGTCCACATCCCCAACACACAGAACTTCCCTAATGTTCTCAGACAGTTTGGCGTTCTCTGGTCCCCACGGAGTGCCTTGGGGCTGATGTTACTCTTGAAAGAGGCGACCTTGCGCCGAGGCCTGGGTAGGTAGGGCTGTGCTAGGGTGCCTGCCCACACCCCTGCAGTCCACGATAGGGGCCTGGTGTGTAGTGCCACTAATTGCTTACACATCCACAGCAATGCATGGAGTCTTTAACTAGAAAACTTTAATGACTGGGTTTTGTCTTTGAGGAACACCCTGTAATCTTCGAAGTGGAAAGTGGTTCATTTTCCCTTCACAGCTGGTAAGAGCTTCAGTCACGGCAGAGCGGGTAACTTTTCATTTGATGTGAGATCTGGACTTTGCAACAGACAGCTGTGTCCGGCGCCTCACAATCCGAAGTCAAGAGGCCTTGCCTTTAAACGTGGTTTCCCATCCCACCCACAGGGAAGTCCAGAACTCAAGGCCCTCCCAATATTTTATTGATGCAAACCCAATGATACAAAGTAATGGGGGGATAGTTTTATGTGTTTTGATACATGTATCTATTACTTGATGTTTAATTCATGAGATTAAGCATCTCTCTTCTCAAATATTAATCATTTTTATGGTGAAAAAAGTCCAAAACTTTTCTTCTAGCACTCTGAGTTATACAATATATGATCATTTGTCTTGTTTTGTTTTAAGATAGGATCTCCTATTTCCCTGACTGGCCACAAACGTCCTAGGAAGCTGAGGATGGCCTTGAAGTTGACACTCTGGTCCCCACTTCCCGAGTGCTGAGTTCATGAATGTGCACCTCCAAGCTTGGCTTAGTCCACCCTAGGTTAGTGCTCTGCCAATTGGGGCACACCATTGTCACGGTCCACAGTCATTGCGTCATGCAGTAACACCCAGAAATGCTTGCTCCCCAGTGTAACGACACCCACTAACCAAGCTTCCCCCTCCCTCCCCCCTCTCTAGCTCACACCCTCTGGGACTCAGAACTCCACTGTCGACTTCTTCGAGGCCAAAGATGCATAGACAGCTGTGGAGACACCACATCATCTAGTGATTCAGCTTTTAATTGCTGGGGATCCACTTCACCATTTGTATATTTGCTATGCTGACTTATACTCCCATCGATGCATGCGAAAGATTTCCTTTCTCCTCCTCCTTGACAGTAGCTGCTATTTTTAATCTTTATAATACTGGAGTTGTTTTTTTCTTTTTTTTTTTTTTTTTTTTTTTTTTTTCCTTTTTAAGCATCATAAGATAGCTCCTCTTGGTTTTGATCTTCTTCTACGGTTGGTGACATCAAGCATTCTTGTGTGATGTGGCCATCTTTTGAAAGCTCTCTAAGGCCATTGCCCATGTTTGCCATTGGGGTTTGGGGGTCCTGACTCTCACTGCAGGTGTATGGTGTACAGATATTGGGGTTTGGGGGTCCTGCCTCTCATTGCAGGTGTATGGTGTACAGATATTGGGGTTTGGGGGTCCTGGCTCTCATTGCAGGTGTATGGTGTACAGATATTGGAGTTTGGGGGTCCTGGCTCTCACTGCAGGTGTATGGTGTACAGATATTGGGGTTTGGGGGTCCTGGCTCTCATTGCAGGTGTATGGTGTACAGATATTTTTCTCATTCTAAGTGCTGTAATCATTCACTGCCCCCTATGCTGTTCAGGGGCCTTGGTTTCTGACGCAAGTTTGTCATTATTTTTCTTTTGTTTTGGGGTAGGATCCCAGGCTGGCCCCAAGCTCACAGGTAGTTTGTCTCTTGTTGTGTTGGCTTCCTGTGGTCTGCTGTGCGTGCTGGCGTTTCAGTGGACCCCGTGACTTAATCATAGTCCTTCACAGCTGAAATGAAGGTCCCCGAGTCTTTGTCCTTGGTGCCAGGCTGGGACAAGACAAAACAGACACAATAACAATTTGGAGTGTGATGGATGAAAGTCTTTTCTGTCTGTGGGTGCATACCCAGGTACGGGGATCCTGGGTCCTAGAGCCGCAGTTCCTGTTCTCTGTCTGTCTGTCCGTTCTTGTCTCCCAGGAGCCTCCACGGGCTGCGTCAGGCTGGTTTGGTTCTGCCCAGAATTCTACCCCTTCTCTTTGTCTTTTTAAACAGTTCAAGGTTTGTGAAAGTTAGGTTAAGCTGTCAAAATCAAAACAGACGGAGAGTTGCTCATGCAGGTCGAGGCTCTGACTCAAAGAATTGTGTTACTGAAAGATTAGCTTAATGCCGGGGTGCTTAGTGATTGCAGAAGAAACCCGAGTAAACTTTATTCTGTAGGACTCAGACAGGAGCTGAGTCGTGGGAACAGGGTTACTGAGCGGGGTCAGTTCACCGATGGCTTTGAGGCGTGTTAGGATCTGTGCTGGCTACAACGGGGAGAAAGCAGAAAGCCCCAGTTTTTATTGCAGTCACCTTTTCTCTTACACTAACCACACACAGATGACTAAATACTGCCTCTGGGTGATAAGAGATGAGCAGCCAGAGTGGCTTTTGGAATTGGGGCCATGGGAGGATGAATGTGTCCCATTTATACATTGTTTAATTAAACATTGCAATACAAACCTTTTGTGACGAGTTGACAGCAAAACAGAACCGGGCTTTGCCAGACTCGGGTACCCTCCCACTGGGCCCAGGGAAACCCGATGCCGCCGTGGTACACCAGGAAGAGTAAGTTAACATGCTCTAACACTGCAAATGTGGGCAGGCAACATGGACCGGGAGCGAGAACACAGGGCTGTGAGATGCGACTCTCTCATAAGTGTGTAACACCCTTACAAAGGAGGGCTGACATATGGCCCAAAGAAAGCTCTCAATCCTCAGAAGAGGAGGGGTGAGTATCCTCCAACTGAATGCAGCCAGGCAGGCTGAGGTCTGCAGTACCTCACTCCCACAGAGTTGTGGCAATTCATTTTTCTCTCTGACCAATTGTTTATGGTTTCCCTCCCAGCAGAAGGAGTCCCACTAAACCGTTCTTGTTGAGAAACCCCTTGCAAGGCTTACCCAAGCCATGGTGCCTTTTATTCATTGGCTACTGTATCCTGCCTTTTGTCTCTGCCAACTTTGATGCTCACACATTCCTGCTGATGCTCATGTCTCACAGAAAGACACAAAAAAGGTCCTGGAGCCCTGGGGAAGCCGTCCTCTGGGAGGGCTGCCTACCTGCCCACCTTGTATTGCTTTTCTTACTGTTGTCCCACACACCTAACAAGAGCATCTTAGGGGAGGAAGGGCGTTGCTGGGCTCACAGTTTAAGGGAAAACAGCTTCTCACACAGGTTGCAGCAGGCACTTGAGGCTGGTGGTCACATCAGCAGTCAGGAAGCAGACAGTAAATAGGAGGAAAAAATAGACCATACGACCCCAAAGCCCATCTGTCCCCTTAGGGATTCCAGTAAGGCAACCACTCCTAAATCGCCCACGACCTTCCAAAACAGTCCCACTCACTGGGCATCAAGTGTGCAAGCACATATGTCTACATGGACTGTTCACATTCAAAACCTACACTCAGCATAGCTCTTTAGTGATCTTCTTTTGAAAGAGTCTAGTAAATGTAATATTTCCTGCTGCACAAAGCCACTGAAAGACTGTTGTAGCCACAGAGGGAAGAAGAGGCAGGAGGCATAGGCCAATCACTGCTGTCCAGAGATGCCTTTGAATTTATCTTCAGGATTATCGTCCAGGTGAAATGAACCTATGGAGGGAAAAAACCCCGGTTAGGAATTCAGAGAAGGAAATATGAAAAGCTATGCCAGTTGTCGAGAAGACTGTGCTGATCTGGAGCTGCCAAGGTCGGAATAGCAGAACACTTTAGGATGAAGGCAGAACTGACGAGATTGGCGTGTGTGGAAAAGGAGTGTCGCGGACAGCTCAAGAGTGGGAAAGAGCAGCCGGTGTGTGGTCTGAGAGGTGGAGATTCCAGAGGCTTAGCTGTCATGGTCAAGGCACTTGTCCTTCTGAGTGGAGCAGGACAGGGGTCACTGGGGTGAAAGATGGCTAACCTTCCTCAGCCTCACTCTCAGCCACAGGGTGTGCTTTACAGAGCTCCCGGCAGAGCCAAGTGCAGATGGAGTTTCATCTTGTTGACAAACACTGGAACTGCATCTTCAGAAACAGCGGGGAGTGACTCACAGTCCCACCTCCCACACAACGGAGTTCTCAACTGGCTGTGTTGCTCTCTGTGTGATGCACAAACTTGCACTCATAAATTGTTTATCTTTGCATACAAACACATACACACACACAAACCAGAGAGAGAGACAGAGACAGAGACAAAGACAGATAGAGACAAACAGACAGAAAGAGACAGAAAGAGACAGACAGAGACAGACAGAGACAGACAGAGACAGAAAGAGACAGACAGAGACAGACAGACACAGAAAGAGACAGACAGAGACAGACAGAGACAGAAAGAGACAGACAGAGACAGACAGAGACAGATAGAGACAAACAGACAGAAAGAGACAGACAGAGACAAACAGAGACAGAAAGAGACAGAAAGAGACAGACAGAGACAGACAGAGACAGAAAGAGACAGACAGAGACAGACAGAGACAGACAGAGACAGACAGAGACAGAAAAAGACAGACGGAGACAGACAGACACAGAAAGAGACAGACAGAGACAGATAGACAGAGACAGACAGAGACTGAACTTGCGAAAGGGTCTTTTCATGTAACCCACCACAGACTAGAACTCATGGAGCCTCTCATATCAGTTTTCCCTGAATGCTGGGTTTCTAGGTGTGTGCTACCACAGTCATCTAGGCTTTTTAAAATATTATTTTATTTTAAATTATGTGTGTGGTGTGTGTGTGCACGCGCATGTGCACACTCACATGCGTGTGTTGTAGGAAGTAGAAGCGAACATTGGCTCACTGAGCTGGGGTCACAGGTGGTTGTGAGCTGCCAGGCCTGGGTCGTGGGAACCAAACTCAGGACTACCATACGGAGCCTAGGGGGCACATTCAGCTTGTGTGGTGCTTGGTGACGCCTTCACCCGCCGAGTGCTGACCACCTCAGCAGCTGAAGGTTTGGCTTTTGTTTTTGTCTCCCTTTAATGTGCCTTTGGATTTATTCTTTCCAGGAAAACCTGCAAACAGTCACATATATAGTCAAATGAAAGATTACTCCAGTAAATTCATCTCCTGGCAAACTTAAAATGTGCCATTTCTAACCTAGGGACAGGCCAGCAATGCCCACTGGGCCTGCTAGAGAAATGAGAACTGAGTCGACGCCTCCCTTTCAAGCGCGGATGTACAGCCTGGCATACATGCCCTTTCTAACCTATGTGCCTCGTCCTTCATTGCTGGGAGTGGATCTCGGAGACCGTCTGCTGTTTACTTTTGTGCTACAGAATGCGATTTGTGCTCAGGCCAGTGTCATAATAGATCCAGCTTCAAGTGGTTGAGGAATGCAATGGAACCAAAAAGCTGAGAGGAGCTGGGCATTGTGGGAAACTCCCATAATTCCAGGATTCAGGAAGCAGAGACAGTGAGGCTGAGAGTTTGAGGGAGGCCTACTTAGTAATGTCCCTGTCTGAGAGAGAGAGAGAGAGAGAGAGAGAGAGAGAGAGAGAGAGAGAGAGAGAGAGAGACATAGGTAGAGAGGAGGGGCAGAGAGAAGATGGGGAAGGGAGGGAAGGGGAGAAAAGAAGAAGGGGAGAGAGAGGGAGTAGGGGTGAGGGAGAGGGGAAGGGGAGGGGAGGGAAGGATGGAGGGAGGGAGAGGGGGTATCAGTATAATCAGAAGCTCGTGGTTTCTAACAATGAATAATAAAATGATACACAACCCTCGTGAATTTTATGGAGTTTCACACCCCTTTGACTTCACAAGGACAAGGACCTTGATCTAGGTACAAACACTTAGAAATTACAATTTGAAGCCCCTGCTAAATCACTGCACTAGTTATGTATAAAGCGTGCACTAGGACACGAATAGACTTACATTATGATGTTAAAAGGCTAGATAACCATACGTGAGCCCCAGCTGCAGCTCCATGCACTGCAGCTAACCCAGAGCAAGCGTGTGGGAGGTGGGACTGTGAGTCACTCCCCGCTGTTTCTGAAGATGCAGTTCCAGTGTTTGTCAACAAGATGAAACTCCATCTGCACTTGGCTCTGCTGGGAGCTCTGTAAAGCACACCCTGTGGCTGAGAGTGAGGCTGAGGAAGGTTAGCCATCTTTCACCCCAGTGACCCCTGTCCTGCTCCACTCTGAAGGTCAAGTACTCAACTAGCTGACTGGGACAGCTAAGCCTCTGGAATCTCACACCCCTTCCATCCCCAGCCCACACGGCGGCTCCTCTTTCCCATGTGCCCCTTCCTGCCTTCCCTCCAATGCCTAGTTTCCAATATCAAGCCATTGCCGTCTTCCCGGATCACAGTCTCATGTTCTCTAGAACATTCTGCTCTTCTCTTATTGATGCCCTTCTTCTTGTAATTTTCCCAACATCCTTAAATCTGTCCTTAAGTATTTTTTAAAAATTATTAGTGTGTGTATGTGTATATATATGTGTGTGTGTGTATATGTGTGTGTATGTTTGTATATGTTTGTGTGTGTGTACATGTGTGTATTGTGTATGCATGTATGTGTGTGCATGTATGTACATGTGTATGTGTATGTATTGTGTATATGTGTGTATGTGTGTATATGCCTGTATATGTGTGTGTATAAATGTGTATATGTGTGTACATGTGTGTATGTGTGTATATGTGTGTATGTGTATGCATGTGTGTATGTGTGTATATGTGTTTGTGTGTATTCATATGTGTGTGTCTGTGTGTGTGTATGGTATAATACATGTATGAGTACAGACATGCACTGTTAGTGATGTCAGAGGACAACTTTTAGGAGTTTGGGGCTCTTCTCCCACAGGGGTTCAAGGATTGAACGCATGCCACCAGTCTCACAGAGCAATCCCCTTTTTCCACTAAGCCATCATGTGTCCCTTCCTTAATGCCCCTTAAGTCTCTTGATCTTGCTTCCTCATGGGTTTTGTGTGCCATAGACTCCCACACGGTCCACTTAGCAGTACCAGGCAGAGTCACCATACCTTCCTTACTGACAGGAACCTCCCCAAGCACCTTCTACGCCA
This sequence comes from Micromys minutus, assembly GCF_963924665.1. NCBI lineage: Eukaryota > Metazoa > Chordata > Mammalia > Rodentia > Muridae > Micromys > Micromys minutus. The sequence continues at coordinate 3,545,992 of NC_137972.1, forward strand.
GACCAGACTCCACGAGCTTCGGAATCATAGTTCAAAGGGATCTGTAGCCTCAATGGAGCGCACACTGCCAAGCGCCACCCCTCTCTGACCCTACAGATGAAAGCTGTACCAGGCACGTGGGCCTGCTGCTCTTGAGTGTCAGAGTCTTAGAGATAAGTTTGTTGTATTTTAACCAGAACATTTTCAAGATGGACGGCTGAAGCTGAGATGGCTCAGTGTAGGCTCTTGTCCCCAAGATGGTCTGGGTGAAGGTCACCAAATCTACAACCTGGACTCAGTTCCCAGGACCTGCAGGGTGGAAGGAGAGAACTGAGTCCTGCGAGGTATCTTCTGGCATTCACGTATGCCACACACACACACACACACACACACACACACACACACGGACAGATTCAAGCACACACACATACACACACACACACACACACACACACACATGGACAGATACAAGCACACACATACACACACACACACACACACACACGGACAGATACAAGCACACACATACATACACACACACACATGGACAGATACAAGCACACACACACACACACACACACACATGGACAGATACAAACACACACACACACACACACACACACGGACAGATACAAGCACACACATACACACACACACAGAGACACATACACAAGTACACACAGAAACACACATGGACAGACACACACAGAGAGACACACATGGAAAGACACACACAGAGACACACATGGACAGACATACAAACAGAGACACACACATAAATACAAACACAGACACACCCTGACACATTAACAGACACACACATGTAGATACAGACACACAAACAGACACACAGACAGACAGACAGACAGACAGACAGGCAGGTATACAGGCACATGCACTCTGAATAAATATAAAAGAATAAGTTCAAGAGCTTTCTTCTTAGGACCTACATCTCAATCAACCCCAGCAGCCTCTGCATATCTTTGTTTGAGCTACAGTCTCAATAGAGCACACACCTTCCGTTTTCACCCATCGCTGGCTGAGTGACATTCTGCTCTGGCCCTGTCCATCGTCCCCTCCACTGTTTCTAGGATTCTATGGAACTTTTCCCCTCTATGTCGTCCTGCTCTCCCACTTTCTCTAGTGTGAGCCACCCATGGCGGCAGCGTGGTCTCACACGCGGTCCCCTCAGCTCTGGAGTGGCTTCCTTCAAGCCAGTTCTTTTCTCTTAACAACATACAAAGCACAATTGTCCTGCTGGGCTGGGTGGCACAGCCCTGAAACCTCAGCCACTTGGAAAGCTGGTGTAGGTGGGTCACAAGTTCAAGGCCAGCTGGGAAACTTGGGGAGACCTTATCTCTCACAGAAGGAATTAAAGAGGGGCGTGGAGTACAGCGAATGGTAGAGGTGCTGACACGTGCCCCCAGCTCAATCCCAGCCCCAAAAACAAACAACACAAGATGGGTGACATAGTTTCTGACACTCAGCCCACTTAAAAACCTTCCTAGGTGTTACCAGAAAGAGCTCAGATCCTGGGATGTGGCAAGCAGAGCTTTTTGCTTTGAACTCAGCTCCACCTTGTCAGGGCCTTCCCTGTCAGACCTGGGTTCCTGTCACCGAGGAACACGTTTGGTGTCTTTCCTGGGCTGTCCACAGCTGCACCACCGCTGTTGCTGGTCAAGGTCTGGGCTTCCCTGACCCTTACGCTACCTCAGGAGCCTTCTCCTTTCCCATGGTCCCCTGTTTGCTATCTCTGCTCTCGACAGCTTGACTGTGACTCTTTTCTGTCTCTGAAGTGCACTGTGAGGCCCTGGGAAGCCAGGGCTGAACCTGCATCACCTTTGTCGGACATATATCCCTTGTCTGGGAGACCAAGCCAACAGCTTGCTATTGACACGGGTTCCCAGCATCTCCCACTGCTGACACGGGTCCCTGTGACTCCCACTGCTGACATGGTCCCTGTGACTCCACTGCTGACACGGGTCCCTGTGACTCCACTGCTGACACGGGTCCCTGTGACTCCCACGGCTGACATGGTCTGTGACTCCCACTGCTGACATGGTCTGTGATTCCCACGGCTGACATGGTCTCTGTGACTCCCACGGCTGACACGGGTTCTCCAGTACTCATTTCCTCTTTTCTTTCAGACCTTCCCACTGAATTCTGAGCTCCTCTCCTGGACTTTCTCTTCACCTTTTCATTTCAGGGTCATCAAATTCCCGCCCTTTTCAGGACTCAGAGGAAGGTTAACTCTGAGGAAGGTCAGCCACAAGTCAGCCTTTGCCACTCTGCAGACAACTCTCAGGACTTGATTGAGCATGTTTCATTTGTCTGTGAACACCGATGCTGGAAACTCCCCTTTTCATTGTGAAGCTCGGCGTGCAAGGTGCACACCCGCATCTGCCCTCCCCGAAGCTGAGCTCCCTGAGGCCACACTCCATTTTCTTCACACTTAGGATAGAACGATGGCACTTAACAAGCTAAACAGTGTGGTTTGTCTCCATGTCTGTGTCGACCACCTCGTACAACGTCACTGTCTCTAGACCGTCCCCCGGCCTCTCCAATCTGAACGGCAGATTTCAGCCGTGCTAGAAGGCCAGTGCACGCAGATGTTCACGCGTCCTGAGGTTCCCTTCCCCACAAATAAAGCCTGAATTAAGCACACCCCTGCCCCTCTGGCCTTTTTCTGTATTCTGCCCCAACCTCCCCTCACCAAAGGCTCCTCTAGAATTCCTTAATTTTTTTTATTTCATCACTTATTGTTTTGTGTGTGTGTATGTGTGTGTGTGTGTGTGTGTGTGTGTGTGTGTGTGTGTGATAGGTATGTGAGTATGTGTGTGTGTGCTAGGTGTGTGAGTGTGTGTGTGCCAGGTGTTTAAGTATCTGTGTGCTAGGCGTGTGAATGTGTGTGAGTGTGATAGGTGTGTGAGTGTGTATGATAAGTGTGTGAATGTGTATGTGCTAGGTGTGTGAGTGTGTGTGTCCTAGATGTGTGAGTGTGTGTAGGTGTGTATGATAGGTATGTGAGTATGTGTGTGTGTGCTAGGTGTGTGAGTGTGTGTATATGTGTGTGTAGATGTGTGAGTGTGGGTGTACCCACGGCTCATCATAAATATGGAGATCAGACAATATCTTTCAGAAGTCAATTCTCTCTTCCTATCCTGGATTCTGGGGTTCCAGGGACCCCGCTCAGGTTCTCGGGCAAGGCATGGTGCTCCACTCACCGAGATGTCCTGCTGGCCCTGGATTCCTTCTATAAATCCCCACAAGCCCGAGTTCTCTCCTCTGCAAATGAGGATAAAAATAGAACTTGATTGATGGTGCCGGTGGAAGATAAAATGAGACTCAACTGGCACATTTGTCACGTAGCGTTTTCCAACATGGCCGTTGTTCTCCGTCCTGTGCCTCAGCCTTGCTGTTCGCCACTGGGCTTACTGCGTGCAGCTCCTCAGCACGACCGTTGGGTTGGATCAAGTCCAATGAGTCTGGGAAGTAGAGAATGGCCATGCATGGATACATACGGGGGGGGGGGGCGTTCTGGAAGGAAGGGAAAGAGGGACACGGGGAGAAACTGTCACTGTAAGGATAGCACATTAGCCAAATAATAGTGATAGAAGACCATGGGGGAAAAGTGTGTGCGTGTGTGTGTGTGTGTGTGTGAGAGAGAGAGAGAGAGAGAGAGAGAGAAAGAGAGAGAGAGAGAGAGAGAGAGAGAGAGAGAGAGAAAGAGAGAGAGAGAGAGAGAGAGGAGGGGCAGAGAAGGAGGAAGGAAAACAAGAAAGAGGAAATAACCAGAACATATGTAGAACATGTGTAGAACATGTGTAGAACATGTGCAGAACATGTGTAGAACATATGTAGAACATATGCAGAACATATGTAGAACAATGCAGAACATATGCAGAACATATGTAGAACACATGTAGAACATGTGTAGAACATATGTAGAACATGTGTAGAACATATGTAGAACATATGTAGAACATGTGTAGAACATATGCAGAACGCATGTAGAACATATGCAGAACATATGTAGAACATATGCAGAACATATGTAGACAACACAGCAAGAGTTGAAATTGATGCACAGAAAGTACAAAAAATAATTTTTAAAAGGTCACAGGAAGGCAGAGGTATGTAGCTTAGCAAAATTTCAATTTTAAAACAGAAGGAACTCTCCCATAAGTGCTTGCTGGGAAAATGCTCATTAAATGCTAGGACATACACAGATGAGAGAGTCGTAACCTTGCTCAAGCGACAAAGTTTCTGACTTAAAAGGAAGACTTTGAAATCTCATTACTGTGTCTTTGGAAGGGGAAGGCAGATTTAAAACAAAGCACACCCCTCCCCCCTAAAAAAGGAACAGGCAAGCGAGATGCTCGTAGGAAAGGTGCTCACAAGCCTGGCAACCTACGCCAAGCCCTGGAGGCCTCAACAGAGTTTTCTCTGAGCCCCCATCCCCCACAGACTCTCTGTGGCACACGTGTGCCCTGCACTCTCAGATTAGCTTCTGCTTTCTGGAGAAGTCAGTGTGCAGGTTGGTGGAGTGTTGTTGGAGTGGACAATGACCTGCCCAGCAACCAGACTCCCAGCTGAGTCTTGGCCTTGACTCAGCGTTTCCATTTTCCTGATACTTTTTCCCTAGTGTCCTGTGGGCTCAAACACCGAGACTCAGTTTCTCAGTCAGAGTCTTGTGGTCCAGCAAACCCCGGACCAGGACCCCAGTCCCCCTGCAGGCGATGGTTAAACTGGTACAGGGCTGTGTTTTCATGATTACTCTTATTACACTGGAATTTAGCTCTAAGATGGTTTGTTCTGGAGAAAGACCCTTTGCATGACCAGAAGTCGGACAATTTAGTAATTAAGCTCACAGTGAACATACAGCGGTTTGTAAATGACCCAGCACAGATGCCTCAGACAGCCTTAAATGGCATTTCCAAGTCACACATGCTCGCTTATACGTTTGTGTGTACGCCATGGTGCCTGTGTAGAGGTCAGAGGACACTGTTGGGAGTCGCTTCTCTCCTTCTACCATGTGGGGCCCAGGGATTGATTCAGGTGCTTAGATTTAGCTGCTGAGGTACCTTGATAGCCAATGTTTGCTTGGCTTTTGTTTGTTGCTTGGTTGTCTTTGTTTTGTTTCATACTTCGGGGTCTACTGTAGTTTTTGTTTATGAAGCACAAAGGGATTTTAAATTAATTTAATTAATTAAACATTTTAAATTAATGTGTAATTTGTGAACATGAGAATATGCTCTATAAATTAAAAGAGGGAAGTCCTTACCCTCCCCCACCTCAGACACCTCTGCTCAGCAACAGTCACTAGGTACCAAATATTAAGTATATATGAATTTTCACAGCAAAGCCGTGGTCAGACAGACATGCATGGTGCGGACGGCGACATCTGCTACGAGACCCACCAGCTCCCTTTCTTGCTGTCCTCAGGTGAGATGAGTCTCTGCTATCTACAAAAGTAAGAAGTCCAGGTCATTTCGAAATGTAAAAACTTTTAGGGCTAGGTGTAGAGGCGTTTTAACCCCAGCTCTTGGGAGGCAGAAAGGGTGGCTCTGTGAGTTTGAGGCCTGTCTCTTCTATACAGTGAGTTCCAGGACAGGCAGGACTATGTAGAGAGGTCCTGTCAACAATGACAACAAAAAAGTAGAAGTCTATGCTTATTTTTAATTTCCATTAAAACCTGAGTTATTTGATTATAGCCAGCCATATTTATTTTAATTATTTCTTCTGAAGAAGTGAAAAAGGGCTGGCGTGTCCCTCGTCACCGAGTAGAGATAAAAATAGCAGGCTGTTACATCAATAGCATCAGCTATGGACAGGATATTTTCTAGTCTATGCGTTGGCTCGCATGCCTTAAATCCTAATGAGCAGGATCCAGTCCAGGGAAGAGCTTGGAAGGAGGGAACCTTGTGCTTTTGGTCTGCACCAGAGAACAAGCCTTAGTGCTAGCAGGCGGCTCCAGGATGCACCTGCAGGGGATGGAGACTCTTCAGTGTCAACACAATAGGGTTTAGAATATCCTAGGAAACCCAAGGAGTTTCCAAAAGGTTTAAGCAAAGAGGAAAAACCTACACTGAGCATGGGCATCTCCATCCCATGGGCAGAATGTGAGCAACCGCCTGGCACTCCCTCCTGCCAGCCTCCTCCTCACAATGAACCCTCTCCTCCTCACAGTGAGGCTTCGCAGGCGTTTTCTCACAATAGCAAGATGGATGCGTGCACCTTGAACTTAAAGGTAGCACATATCTGTAAAACAAGACTATTTACAACCTGAACACAAGTTTGCCAACCAGCAGGACTATAGTGAAGCAAAAATAAAATAAAATAAGGCCCTCAAGTCAGAAAACAAGTCCTCAAAACAGTAGGGTCTCAACTGGCCTCCAGTCAGCCTTTAAGAGAACAAGACCCCATGACCGAAGAGCCTTGACTGACCTTGACGTCACCCTCTTCTCTGCGGTACCTCTAGGTCCAGAACCTTTATCTTAAAATGGACATCCTTTAAAGAGCAAAGAGGTACTTGCAGATGTGGTGGTAATCTGAACGCTGAAGACTGGCATAAATTAGTATATTCACAGAAGGGGCTCAGAGAAGACAGTACGGTAGAGACCCCAAAGGATGAGAGGGAGTCAGCTACAGAAGTCTCAACTGCAACACTTTTGTAAAGGGATGCTCCCTGAATTCCTATCACTAAAACAAGCACCACTGCTCCAGGAAAAAATAGGCTTCCACAAGGTAGTGGCTGTTTAAACACAGTAGCTGTTAGTACACTGTTACACTGTGTATTTTTGACGCATGCTTAACACAGTTGACCAGCCCCAGAGCAACACCAGCACATAAGGAAATTGTACCCTGCCTAGAACACTCCCCAGTAACCAGCAGCACAGCCAGCGGGTGCCTGGGACAACCCACAACAAACCAGGCTGCAGCTGTCCCTTACCCAACCATGACATCCTGCTCTGCTCTGCGCAAACTTCTGGCACCTGTGAGGCTGACAGCTAAAAGTAAGTGATTCTAAAACAATCCTGGAGAGGGGCTAGTAAATGTTACAGGATTAACCACCAGATCTCATGCAGATTAATTTAATCCCCCTGGTATTTGGGGAGAAATTCGAGCTGGTGATTGAGGATGGGAGACACTTTTGTGGCAGTTCTCTTAGGCAGATAGCGAGCACGGGGAAGTTTATGTTGTGGGCTTATTGGGAAGCGCTCCTTCCAATCTTGCAGTGATTCTCTATTTTGCTGGCTGCTTAGAATTTTGATCCTCGGCAAATCGATTGGTTTGTATGATACTGAACTCTCCCAGAGTGTTAATGTTAAAAACTAGACAATGATTCAGTCTACGTGTTTGTCACTAATGATTCCTTAAAATACACCATTGTTGCCATGATCACATTGAGAGTTTTCCCTACAATCTCAGAAAAATAAATTAGATGCAAGATATATATATATAAATAATAAAAACGGAAATCAGATAAAATTCCAGCCTGCAGGGGACGTGGACAGAGAAGCCACTGGGGTATGTGCTGTGCAGGTCAGTCACCTCCAGAGGATGGTGTCACACACAAGAATATCTGGGCAACATAAACCAGACATCATCATCATCATCATCGTCATCATCATCATCATCATCATCAGTAGCAACAGCAGCAGCAGAAGGACATAAAGCTTGATACATAAGAAAATTCGGGTAGATCTAGAGAAAGTTGGAGTATGTATGTGGTTTTGACCAAAATACATTGTATGAAATTCTCAAAGAATTGATACAAATATTGTTAAAAATAAATTAACAAAGTAGGATTGTGATTTCTAGTCTTTCAGGTTTTATAGTCCAGTGTTTCTATATGATATTTTAATTTTTGTTTGTTTAGTTTTGGCTTTGTTTATTTTGTTTTTGTTTGTTTGTTTGAGTCAGGGTTTCTTTGTGTAGCCCTGGTTGTCCCGTAACACTCTGTAAATCAGGCTGGCTTCAAACTCATAGAGATCCACCTGCCTCTGGCTCCTGAGTGCTGGATTAAAGGAATTAAATGTGCACCACTACCCACTGGTATTCAGACTTTGTAACCATTCCCATCCACGAGAACATACAGAGTTTAATTTATTCCCACTTTGATGGATTAGGTAGTTGATGCCTCCCTTTCCCCAGAAGTAAGGAAAAACTTAAGAAAAAGATAAACTCCCTTTTATAAGGTCATCCTGAAGCAATACACATTTGTAGTCAGTTCACAATTACAGATTTGCGATGTAGCCTGAGGTAAGGGCAGGATGTAATCCTTCCACCCCCAGGAGCGACCGAGCTTCTTAGAAACACTAAGGGTTTTGATGGCAGCAGCTCTGGGATTAGTTGCACCTCAAATTAGACTATCCAATGGGAGTTAGCTGGAGACACTGACAGGAAATTGCAGGATGGGATTTTCCCTGGGTGTGTGTGACCCAACAGGATGTTTGGTGTGGGGCTACTGTGGCCATTGTGCAAAAGAAGTCACAACCCTCCGGGTCAGGGTCGGGGGCCGATTAGGAACGCCCTAATGGTCTTTGCTCTGCTCACTCTGTTATTTGGGCCTCCCTGGAGCCCCACTTCCTTGGAAGAAGAGGCAGCCGTACCTTGACTTGTTTCGTGTACATGAATGAGACTGTGAGTTGAACTTTTGACAAACAAGGATGACAAACTTTCTATCCACCTTTCTCCCTCCCCACTTCCTTTCTTCCTTCAGTTTTGTTTTTAATATAGAGTCTCATTCTGTAGCCCACGATGGCTTCGGACTCACAGCAATCCTCCTGCCTCGGCATCCCAGGTGGTAGGATTCAGGCATGTGCTTCCACACCTGATCTTTTCTCAGCTTCCTCCTAATAATGGATCTGAAGTTATAACACGTGTCTGGGGTGGAGCTCTGTGCTCCTTCCAAACATGGCCTTCATTTCAGATAAGACAATGTGAGGAATGTGATGATGTCATCCTCTAAACCTACAACCAAACAGCTAGAGAAGAGTCTCCACACACAGAGCTGATGACCTGTTGCTGTGGTTGAGTCTCTCCAGTGTCAGAGTCCTTTGGGCAGAGCAGGCCTGTCTGTGCTGGTGTGCTGTGTGCCTTGCCCCTGGGGTGTGTGAATGCTGATTAGAGGAATGAAACACAGGGGCACTAGGCTAGTTCCCTCCTTGTCACCATCAGAGTGCCAGCTCGAGAGGCATCAACACCAGCTCAGGGGAGGGGAACGCAGTCTAAGATGGGGGCCCATGTTTTTCCAGGTGAATAACAGGCTGGGGCCAAGGCTGTGGTGTTCATGCTTCTGTACACCCCAAACCTTGAGGAACTGAAAACAGGGGTGGGGGTGGGGGTGACAATGAGCCTGAGGGGGCAGTTAGTCCTGCTGAGCTCTGGCTGAGTGTCATGAACTCAAGAGGCCTTCTGTAGGAGATTTAGGCAGCATGGCTCTGCAATGCAGGCTTCCTCCCAGGGCGGTTCTTTATGAGAGAGACAGCCCTTGCTTGTTCATACTGTGTATTCATGGTGGAAACATGGATTCATATACCTTACTCAGGGTGGACCAGAGATTAAATATTCTTTACAGGAAGGAATGTCCAGGAAGGGAAGCTTAATGGCTAAACCCTTGGGGCCAGCTCATCTAGAAACCTTATTATCCTGGAGAACTCTGGGCTCTATGCTATGTGACCAGTTGGTATGTCCTCTTAGTGGGGTGTCATGGTCATGTGCTCCAAGACAGGACTATGGTCAGGAGCAAATGCAAATGCCCACCGTTCTCAGTTGTGAGAATTGATGGGTTCCATATTCCACTCCACCTTCCCAGTTTTCTGTCTGGTGGCACAGTTCCCGCTGCCCCATGCCTACTTGGTTTGTATTCTCTTGCATTGTTCAGTGTATTTCTGGAGGTATCCTTAATCTTTAAAAAGGAGAGCACAAGCCATGGAAGATGGGTGAGGTAGAAAAACAAGAGACGTGTGGCCTGGGGTATTGGGAAACAACTCTGGTACGAGCGGAGTGAGAGAACATCAAGAGAGATGTGGTCGGCAGACTGGCAACAGCCGTGGGGTGTAGGCGAAGTCCTCTTTCCTGTTACTGATAGCAGGCATCATCTGATGATTCCAGCATGGCTTGGGGTGCGTACCTAGATCCGCAGAAATACAAAACCTCTCTAGAACATTCATAGCAAGAATGGTGGGGGCACCTCTATGTAAAAGCCGGGGGCAACACAGCTGCAAAAGCATCTCCTGCAGGAGGACCTAATTGAGGACTGCTTGAGAGACCGGGGATTGCTGACACAGACAATGCTAGCCAATCAGAAACTGCTGTTTAGGAGAGACACTTTCTTGGGACCAATGGGGTGGAAGGTATTAAAAAAGCCTGCAGTGGGATGAACTTACTACAGTGTTTCTCACCTGCTCCTGGAGTCTGTGTTGTTGGCTCCGCGCCAACTCAGCCAATTTACCTCCGACCCCAAAGGGCAGGTAGGGTCAGTGGTGAGTAGTGTTGTGAAAAGATGATGTCCCGGGTTTCAGCACCAATGTCAGGAAAAGGATGAAGAGAGACGGGGGCATATGGCCCATGGAGGTGCAGCAAGACCTGGAGGCAAGGGAGATGCCTCTGGGGGTCCATGTTGGGAATCCCTTCCCTCTGAGGGACCAGCCACATGATCGTATAATACAGAATAGAGTTTATTCAAGTCATGGGAGAGTTAAGAGGGTAGTAGAGGCAGAGAGAGAGAGAGAGAGAGAGAGAGAGAGAGAGAGAGAGAGAGAGAGAGAGAGAGAGAGAGAGAGAGAAGAAAGGAATAGAGAAATAGAGGCCGGCCATGAGCACGTGGAAAGAGAGGGAGGAAGGGAAGGGGAAGAGGAGGGATGGGGGGAAATCAAGGCTGCAAGAGAACAAGAGCCAAAGAGAGAGAAGGGGCAAGCAGCCCCTTTTATAGTGTCAGGTTACTGGGACGGAGCATACCTGGCTACTGCCAGGTAATTGAGGGGTGGGGTTTACAGAATCCCAAAGGCAATTGGGACCGGCCATGGATGCCTGCTCGGGGAAGAAGATAACTCCTGAGGAGAGAAAACAGGGTTAAAGGTCAAGGAAGAAGGGTGGTGTGGAGGCTCGGATGTCTCCCTCGGTACCTGAACACGTGTTTAGAGCTGTTTGCAGGTGCTTGAGTGTCACAGCAATGCCGAGGGAAGTACATCACTGGGGCTTGGAGATCACGGAGCTTCACCTCACTTCCAGCTTACCCTCTCTCCTACTGCTTGAAGGCGTGACACTCAGGGCCCCTCTCCTGCTGCCACGCCTCCTCGCCATGCCGGACTCTGACCCACCAGTAAACTCTTCCTTCTGTACGTTCCTGTTGGTCATGGTGTTGGGTGTAGGGGAAAGGAGGTGAGTGGTCCGGGAGGTCACAGTCCAGGAGGGAGCAAAGGCAGGAAGACACTGAAGAGGATGTGGGGCGCTGTGATCCCCGACTGGGCGCTGAGAGGGAGCGCAGAGGGCCTTTTGGGCTGTAGCACATGGACTTGAGTCGACAAGGAATGGAAAGAGATGGCAAGGAAACACACGTGAAGAACTATGGAGAATCTGGGATTATTGCCTTCTTGTCCGATGACAAGTTTGGCTTTTATTTTTTTCCTAATGCTACAGAAGAAAGACACAAGACTCCAGTACCAGAGAACAAAGGCTCTGTTTGAGTTCACAGTGGTTCACCTTGTTCTCAGAGTTGTCATCAGGGGATGGGAAGGTGTGTGTCATACACACAGTGACTTTATAATAGAGTCAAGGCATCTCGAATGTTGGCTTCAACAATATTTTGTTTTAATTACTTTTCAATTTTATTTTATGTGTATGGCTGTCTGGTTTCATGTATGTGTGTAACACCTGTGTGTACCAGCTGTGCTTGTGGAGACCAGAAGAGGGTGTAAGATCCCCTGGAACTGGAGTGATGGGTGGTTGTGAGAGGCCATGCTGTGTGCTGGGAATTGAACTGGGGTCTTCTACGAGAGCAGACAGGGCTCTTTAAGCCTGGAGCCATCTCTTCAGCTCCATCATCAATAATCTATGAAGCATGCAGCCAAGCCTGCCAGAGCTTTGCTCCGAAGACAGATGTTATCTCCATTATTTCTGGAAAGCAAACAAATCCGTTCTTTGTCCTGAAGGGAGATGGGGTGTCTTCCAAGGGTCTCTGCCACACGGACGTTCTCAGGAAGATAGTTGGGAACAAAAACTGGCCCAGCAGTATCTGTGCTCACAGGATAGACGCAAGAGAGACGTGTGCACAGTTGTTTTGAACAGCCTAACAAAGACAAAGGCCTTAAGGGTGTCACTCTAGGGCAGTGGGGAGGGGTGGTGTTGAGTCAAATGCAAGCGAGAGGTGTCCAGTGCTCAGATTTAAGACACTCTAAGGTAGTCTGGAGATAAATAAGAGACAAAATAGGTCGTTGCTGAATATGGGGTTCTTTAAGCAGTGGTGAGCAAACTTTTTTGTGTGTGATGGGTCACATAGAACTGTGTGATTGATGAACAGTTGTGAACAAAGGGGGCAAGTGACTGAGCACTTCTGTGTCACAGTAAAACATCTGTAGGGCAGTGGAGAGGGCTCAGCTGGTAAGAGGGCTCACTGTTCTTCCAGAGGACAAGGGTTCAATTCCCAGCACTCACAGGAGATCTGAGTCCTGCTCTGGCCCCAGTAGGCACGTGTGTGCGTCAGACAGACACACACACACACACACACACACACACACGTCACACAGATGCACATGTTACAGAACACTTATACACATGAAGTAAAACTCTAATACTTCAAAAATTAAGTAAGAACTTCACTTATCTGAACAGACCCACAGACTGTAGTTTTCTGACTCAGGCCCGGACTAAGCCCACATGTTCTTTTTTTCTGACTAGTGGAAGGGAAGGGGACAAATGACGGAAGAGACACATCATCAGTGGCTACTGAGAGACTGGTTGTTTTTCAGTGGGGTGTGAGAAAATGAGGAGGTGAATTTTTAAAGGTTTTGAGGGTTTGGTAAAGTCTAGACGTTCATCAGGCACTAAGTGTGGAGCTCAAGGCAGCGTTTACGTCCCACCGACTAACTTCTAAGCACACGTAAAGATGCTAAAACCTTAGCGGTGACATTTATTCCTGGAATGATGGCAGGAGACATCGGGAGTGAAGGGAGCTAAAGATGAAACTCCAGGCCTCCCATCACCATTGTAACGGGGCAGGCTAACTCAAGTGGTAACCCTCAAAGTCCTTCAGATGTGGGCATAGGGTGGTGGTGGTGTGTGCGTGTGTGCATGCATTTCTGTGTGGCTGTGCATGCCTATGTGTGTGCACGCCCACACACTCTAACACAAAACAACCTTCCCCAGACCAGCTCTAACAATCCTGAAAACCATTCATTCTTCATAAGAACAACAAAAGGCTTCTAGCAAATTCCAGAGATACACTCACTGTTTCCTCTCCTTTCACTTTGTGGTTTGCGAGAGTCAGGTATGGAGACAAAAGCTTAGTGACTCACCCTACATCCAAAGTGTTTCCCTTGGGATCTATGTTTTTATTCAGACGGGGAAAGGTGCACAGACAGGCTCCATTTTTCTGTTCTGAGTGAAAATATACCTGTAGCAACAGCCATTCTTTTTTTAATTTGGCTGTTCACTCAGCAAATACATTGACAGCATCTTTGATGGGAACAGAGGTTGTTAGAGGATATATGAAGCCTACAAGTGTCAGAGCTGAAGTAGTAACAAAGTCTCAGAGCTAAAGTCCTACCAAGCAATTGCAACTGACATCTTAAAGGCTGATGAAAAAAAAATCAGAGTCCACCAGAGTGATGCTGTTCGTGTTTGTCTCTATAACTCTGTGTAATTCATTATGTTTAGAAGCTTCTAGAAAAAAGCATGGTTTCATGTTCAGGCAATCCATAGATGTGGGAAATGAGGTGGTAAAGACACAACATCATTGCTTATGATCCGCGGAAACACTGGGGTAGAGGTAAAGATTGTGGACACTGCTGGCCATCTGAGTCACTGGAGCACATTTCCATGGCAGATGGTTAAAATATTCACCTTGGGGTCTGAGTGGTGGCTCATTGGTTAGAGCTCTTTCTTTTTTTGAGGAGGACTCAAGTTGGATTTCCATATCAAGGAAACTGTATGAGCACACATGTCAGGAGTCTCACAACTGGTCTGATACCCTCTTCTGGTCACTACAGGCAATGGCTTTCATGGATACACACACACACACACACACACACACACACACACACATACACACACACACACACACACACAGAGTAGTTAGAAAACCAGTTGTTTTGCCAGGGTAGAAAGTGCCTGATTTATAAGAAGATGAACTAGACACACACTGAGCTGCCTGTGCACACGTGAGTTTGGCTTTAGTTCAAACAGCTACTTCCAAATCCCTACAACAACAAATCATTTAAAATTTTTAAAAGCTTTTAAAATATAACCTATTTGGAACTAATTTTAGGATAAACCAAAAAAAGCAAAGAGGAAAACAGAAAGCAAAAAAGCAGAACAAAACCAAACAAGTAAACAAACAAACCAAAACACCAGCTATTCTTGCTTGTTTTAATTTCAAAGCTGAGGGCCCAGGATTTAGAAAGCAGGATGGTTTGCACTGCCCAGAGCATGCCGCTTTGCCAGTGCAGAGCAAGCCGGTTTCTCTGTGCTACATGCGTATATCTACATTGCAGGATAAACAAGTCCATCTATTTACTTCTGAAGTAGCTGCGGTCAGGCCAGAGCACATTCTTCAGTTCTTCACCGTTGACCCCGCGAGGGAAATCAGGACTTTTTCCATCCCTATTCCGATTTTAATTGAAATAATTAAAGGAACCCCTCTGTCATTACGGGCTATTACATGTTCCACTGGAAGGCTTATTGACTCAGACTTTTGAACACTCATTACCAAAATAGGCAGTGTGAAATCACAACTGGCTTAGGCACTGTATTTCACTCCATATTTGCATATGTAAATAACAGTGATTGTCAAAAATGCCTACTTGTGTCTATCAAAGTAAATTTCCTTGATTGACAGCCATGGAACAGTCCGAAGTACCCTTGGTGAGTAGGTTTAGCAGATGCGGACTCCATGACTGCTCACACTACCCTGTTCTTGCCTTCACTGGTTTTGTGAGTAGGATCATGTTGTGTGTAGTTCAGGCTAGTCCAGACGTACTGCGGCCTTCCCCAGCACTTCAACCAAAGATGAATCTCAGGACAGACTGCCCTCCAAACTTCAGCACGGAGTGAGAAGTGCTCACAAGGCCCCACCCTAATCAATTGGCAGTTGCTAACTGCTGTTGGAAGAAGAGTCAGTCTTTTTTGGGGATTTGTCCATGGGTGCTGCCCTCATCCGGTGGATGGGCCCACATCCATGTGTGGACTGCATTAACTTAGTGTGTTGTTGTTTATTTTTGTTTTTAAAGACGTAAAGTTGGGAGAGGGACATGTTGGCAGTACTCAGAGTAGCTACAACAATACCCCTTTTGTACACATGTGATGGCTTGTTTATGCTTGGGTCAGAGAGGTTATTATTAGAATGTGTGGCCTTGTTGGAGTAGGTGTGTCACTGTGGGAGTGGGCTCTAATACCCTAGTCCTAAATGCCTGGAAGTCAGTCTTCCACTATCAGCCTTCAGATGTAGAACTCTCAGCTCCTCCTGCACCATGCCTGCCTGGACGCTGCCGTGCTCCCACCTTGATAATAACAGTGGATCTCTGAACCTGTAAGCCAGTCCCAATTAAATGTTGTCCTTTTAAGAGTTGCCTTGGTCACGGTGTCTGTTCACAGCAGTACAACCCTAACTAAGACAACACTGTATGCAATTCACTGAGAGTAAATACGATATTTAAAGGGATAGAAACACTGCATCAGCCAGGGTGAGGTTTCTGGCAAGGCTTTTCTCCTTTATAGAATCTTGTCCCTCTCTCTCCCTCTTCTCCCCCCGACATACCCCCCATTCTTCTGCTCTTTTCTATCCTCGGCAAACACTGACAAGGATAAACTCTAAATTTTACATCCTCGGCTCCCATTTTTTCTATCTTTGCCATCTATGAGTTGAATTTACTTCCTTTCCATCAATCCTCCTCTCAAGCAAAGGGTCAGTCCTTGAGATGGGTGGTGGAGGTTCTGGGACTTCCTCCCTGACTATGAGGGAAAGACGAGGCCTAGCCCAGTGGTTCTCACGCTCCCCAACACTTCCACCTTTTAACCGTTCCTCGTGTACTGACCCATAGCCATAAAATTATTTTGTTACTACTTCATAACTGGAATTTTGGCACTGTTATGAATCGTAGTGCAAATATCTGATATTTGACCCCGTGAAAGGGTTGTTGGACCCCCAAAAGGATGGTTGCTCTCTAGCAAGTGGGAAAAATGAGTAGGTAAACTCTTCCCAGGCGACTCCGGATTGTGCCAGGTTGACGGTTAAGGGTAACCACCACACTACTTACTATAAGAGGACAAAGTGTGTTGTCCAAGTGGCTTCTTATCAGACCCAGCTGTTCCTGCACGCATCTCATGAAGATGACATTGGCATTCTTACATACACACGCCAAGTCTTTTCTCCAGACTCTCATCCTCATGGGTTGGCTGTCTAATGAGTCAGCGATGGTCTTGATCATTTACTTAGTGAAAATCACCTCAGCAATATGTTGTGAGCAATGGGAGACAGGCCTTCTGTAGTTAGTCATGGGCTTCTCTTACAATAAGAATACGGGAGACAGATACACAGAAACCTAGAAGTGTGCACACGAATTGCCAAACAGATGGGTTAGGTTACTGTGAGCCAAACTCACAGGACAAAGAAAAAAAAAAAAAAAAAAAAAAAACAAGTTCAGGAGCTGATATTACTTTGTTTGGGAAAAAATAATATTAATTTAAAAATCAGCACTCGGGTCTGGATGATGTCTCAGAGATTAGTTCCCAGCACCTACATGGCAGCTCACAACTGTCTGTGACTCCAGGATCTGACACCCTCACACAGATATAGGTACAGGAAGAACTCAAACGCACATAACGTAAGTTATTAAGAAAGCCTGCAGTCACTGTGGAACTTGTAGTCAGTGCACAGAGGTGTAGAGAAACTGGCCCGGCAGTCCAGGGTACTTGCTTTCCGCCCTCCTCACAGTCTTCACACGGAGTCAGACATATACTGGTGATTTTTCCCTAGGATGCTGTGTTTCAAAGACCAAGTGGCCCATATGTGTTAACTTTTGTCTTTATTTCATTGACAGTTAAATCTGTGTCAAAGTGTGCACATAGCATACAATTCAACCATTTAAATGAGAAACTTCGGTGGTTCTTAGTGTGTTCACAGCATTTCTCAGATCACAGCACAATCAACATTGGAGCAGCTGAGCCCCTGGGAGAGCCCCTTACTCAGCCACAGTCATGCCAGGCTTCGTCGACTGCCCTGAGCTCTCTCCACCTCCTGGAACACTATGGTTTTGCCTCTACATATGTTCCTCTGAGCATCTCGCAGGAAGGGCATGGCCGTGTGAGACCTGTTGTGTGTGGCCTCTGCTTCGTACGCCATGTCAAGGTCTCCCACGAACAGCATTTATCAGCCCTCCGTTCTCCTATGCACAAACACCAGTCCTGCAGACAAACGCTCTGGATGCCTGGGCTCTCTGCTTGGTACGAGTTGTGAGCACGCTGCAGTGAGCTTTGTCTACACGTTTCTGTGAGGCTGTGCTTTTATCTCTCGGGTGCTTTGGCGGAGAATCCTTCTGGGATTGTAATGATAGGAATTTACCTGTTCTGTCACGTTTTCTTCCCCAGGTACCCGAGGAATCTGTCATTTATCTATAGCAGCCTGTTTTCCTCTCTCACTCAGCTCGATTTCCTTCGTTTTTCTTTAAAGCACACTGTTCTTTCCTATCCTGAGCACACCTATCCGTTCTTCGTGTATTGTATCTTCCATTACAATCCCATCCCACCGGGGTCTTCTAAGCCCCGCCCCTTTGTTCAATGCTATCCAACAGTTTCAACACATCAATGCCGACGGTTTGTTTCATATGTTCCTGCGGCTGTGGGGACACTTTTGTGATGGCTGCCGTCCAGGCCTTCTCAGGCAATGCCGACATTTGAGGTCCCCTGTGGGAGTCTGCAGTTGTTTCTTTTCACTTGAGCCAAGCTGTCCCTCTCTCATGCCGTGGGCTGTATCTGAAACACTGAGAATATGAAGCCAGGAGTCAGGATACTGTCTGACTTCCGGGACTTTACCTAGTGCTGTTCTGCGGGCCCGTGGCTGGGGCTGCTTCCTTGGGACATTAGCACCAGGTGGTGCCCAGGCTGGGACGGCGCTGTCCTGGATGACAGGAAGGAGTCAGAGCTGTGCTTCCCTCTGGCTGTTCTGCTCCATCCTAGCACAAGAGGCACGTGCTTTCTTCTGGCATTACCCAACCTACAGCACTGAGGGAGGTGAAGGGCCCTCAGCACTTCTGGGTGGAGTGAGAGTCTAGACCAACCCAGGATTTGATCTGACTCCTGGGGAGGAATAAACTCCCCTCCCTGGTGGAGAGAACCATGTTCTCATTCCCCTTAACCCCCACTCAGCTTGTGGTCATAGACATAAAAAACACAAAAGCTTGGAGCAGTGAACACAAATTCGGTAGTTTATTGAATTTATTGGTGGTTAATACCCGTAGCTTTTCTGTCTTTCTAAGCTATATGTTTTAGTCCTTTGGTTAGGAAGAACTCATGTGTGTGTGTGTGTGTGTGTGTGTGTGTGTTTGCATGTGTGTATGGGTGGGTGTGTGTGAGCATGTGTGTGTATGTGTGTGTATGTGTGTGCATGTGTATGCATGTGTGTGTATGTGTGTGTGTGTGTGTGTGTGTGTGTGTGAGTGCTCTCAGGTGCACAGCAAGTATGCATGTGTGCATGTGAACATATGGAGGGGAGGTTCAAGGACAACCTCAGATGTTTTTCCTCACAAGCAGTCACCTGTGTTTTGAGCCAGAGTCTACCTGGCCTGGGATGTGCCTCTGAGACCATAAGCCCGGGCACTGTGTTCCACTATTTCACTTCTGGTTCTAGGCCTCAAACTCAAGTCTTCATGCCTTCAACTCCCCCTGGTCCCCCAAAACACTTATATTCTAGAAATAATGATCAAATCTGGCAGAAAATAAGGCACGTTCTATCAGGCTGCGGTTAAGCTTCTCTCTCCGGTTCCTATGGGAAGTCCACTGGAATCCTTTAGAGAGAGGCTGTGATTGGCACTCCAAGCTCTCGTAGGCAGGCAGAGTGCTTAGAAGAACAAATCAGTCAGCCACGGCCATCCCTGGGCCCTGGGCGCTAATCACTGCAAGCTGACTCTGAGCCCCAGGAGTACCACTGTGCAGGCAGAGAAGCAATGATGAGAGAAATGATGATGTAATCAGTTCAGGTAATGGCTGTGCAAAGTGGGCCGGGCTGCAGTCAGTGCTGAGGAAGACAGCAGACAGAGGGCCAACCTTAGCGTTCAGATCTGTGTCTGTGTGTCTGTCTGTAAATGGGCAGCCCTCAGTGGGACTGCTCTTTGAAATCACTGTAGTTCGTTAAGCTGGCTTCCACCAGGAAGACCACAATTGTTTCCTGTAGCCATTCCATGCTACCATTTGAACAGCCCAGACCTGGCCTTTGGGTTACCTGCTGAAAGGAGGGGTGTGCGGAAACCATGAGATGTTCTCTGCGTAGCTCAGGTTCTCACAGGGAGGCAGAACACGGCTTTCTGTCCTGCTGTCGGCTGCAGGGGCCTCTGCGGTGCATGAAACTTATCTGAGGGAAAGCCTAGGTGGGCTTCTTCTCAACTAGAATTCTCACAGCTTGTAATTTCTTCCCTCATTTCCCTTCCTTCCTTCCTTCCTTCCTTCCTTCCTTCTTTGCCAATTAAAAGAAAAGAGTGTTTCTGGGGGCTGGAGAATGGCTCAAGGGCTAAGAATACATACTCTTCTTCTAGACCACTCAGGTTCAATGGACACACCCACGTGCAGGTCACAACGGTTTGTAAGTCCAGTCCCATGGGGTCTGACACCCTCTCTGGCCTCCACGGGTACAACATGCACATGGAGAAGACATGCAAGTGTGCCACACACCCATTCAAATGGGCTTACGCTTTAATGTGAACCACTGACAGTGTATTTCTAGCCAGTGAAGACGGCCACAGCGCTCACAGCAACCTGAGAACGTGTGTTCAATCGCAGAAACCCACATAAGGGTGGAGGGAGAGACCTGACTCCCACGGCAGCACGCTCCGAGTCTGTGCCACACATGTGCACGCATACACACTATACACACACATGATGATGGACGAGTAAGTACTTTTAGAAGTGTGTTCATTCAGAGAAAAACTATAGCACAGGAAAGTTCTATTTGAGGACCGCTTTGGCAAAAACAGGAGCATGTGCCAATGCAAGGATGTATCGGGAAAGCCAAAGAATATCGAACAAGGAATATAAACTTACCAATGGCTGAACATCGCTGTGGGTGTGGTGCTTGTTTCTTTTATCTCATCTATGACAAAGCAAGGCACGCACTAGCACAGCAATGCATAAGTTCCTGGCAAGAGTGTCCCATGGTGTGGGCTTCACGCGGACCCTCGGGTGACTTCATGGCGGTTGCTGGCCATAATCCAGATGTGGAATCAAAGCCTGAGAAACTTGAGGCTCTCTAACTTGG
The DNA here is from genome assembly GCF_963924665.1 of Micromys minutus. NCBI lineage: Eukaryota > Metazoa > Chordata > Mammalia > Rodentia > Muridae > Micromys > Micromys minutus. The sequence goes on from NC_137972.1 coordinate 3,566,657, forward strand.
CTCCCTGCAAAGAGCTGGGGGTTTGTTTGTAGGGGCTACTGTGGTTCAGTCAGCAAATGTTTATTGCTTGCACACAATACAGCACATAAAACATTCCTCTTTAAAAAATGAGGTAAGAGATCCTTTTGGAAGAATTTCACATGTGGATTAAATGGTCTGTTCATTTTATACAGCACCTTTATCGTGTTTGTCATGGCCTAGGTGACCTCATCCTTGCAGTGATTTCTTATCTATGCCTGACTCTTATCTCCCTGTGATTCTGTGAGAAACAAGAAGAGAAGCAGCAGAAGAATGAGGCGGTTTTGAAAGCTACAGAGAAAAGACTAAGAGTTGCTGTTTTCCTTCATGTGGAACTTGTATCTACTGCTATGCCTCTATTTGTCTATCTGTCTGTCTGTCTGTCTACCTATCTACATATCTATTGTAATATCTTCATACACCTACATATTTATAACCTATCATCTATTATCTGTCTGTCTGTCTATCCATCATCTATCTACCATCTACCTACCTACCTATCTACCTACCTACCTACCTACCTATCTATCTATCTATCTATCTATCTATCTATCTATCTATCTATCAACCAATCTACTGATCTATCTTTCTGTGACATAAAGCATAATTTAGAGGAGGAAGGGAACCCGTAGGAGTAGGGACAAGAAGGCACTGGGGTTGAGTCTGGGCAGAGAGAACACAGTGCTACGTGAGAAAGGATAGCACGGTCCGTGGCAGATTGTCTCTGCCTGCGGTCGGTTTGACACTTTCTTTGCTTTACATGAATTTTACTGAAATCAATAAACCCGTTGCATCATTGTGGGTTGACATTTGTTTTCCGTCGGGCAAATGAAGTGAAAAACCATCTTTACATTTAATATAAAAGTCTCCCTGCAGGAATCATGTGCTGAACTGCTAACGTTTGGGACTCCTGGAGGCTGGGGTTGTGGACAGGATAAGGGAGAACTGTGTGTCTGGATAATTGTAAAATAAGGAACAGTTACTTATGTTACAAAATGAAATAGCCATAAAAATCTTCCCCAAATTAAGGCAATTAGAGAGTAATTTGATTTTTTTGCAGTGTGATGGCTGCTGTGGTTGCTATGGGCACCTTGGGAGGACAGTGGGACACTGACAAAGCCAAGGTAGGGAAATGGCTTTCAGAACTGTCCTTTCTCACCAGGAACATGCAGAGGTGGCATGCTGCTACCAGACATAGGCGACAGGTTCCAATAGGCACAGAGTCCACATTATGCTGAAGAATTACACACGGCCTGAGGGTCACAAAGTGTCAGGTGCAGACTGGCTATAGATTGTCACTCCGAACTCAGCCCTAATGATGGCACCATGTGTGGAATTCTGTGTTGATGGAAACAGTTCAGACTCTATCTGACTTTGCCAGAGGCTTCCTGGTGGAAAAAAAATGAATAGCCATGGGGTTCTTTCCACAGTGATGATTTGTTGGCTGGTCAGCCGGTCCTCCGAAAGCTGTGGTTGCTGGAGGGACAGTCACTCTGAGCCAGCCTCTTTCTCATCTTGCTAATGAACACTGTGCTACGCTCCTGTGTGTACTACTGTTCTGGGCACAAGACACTCAGAATGTCACCAAAGTCCCCATGCTGGTGGCACTTTTCCAACTGCAGAGGATGGGCAGAGGACAAGGTTTGGTGACTGCTGTGGAAAAAGCACAAAGCAGGAGGTGTGTGCTTCAGTAACGGATCATTTTAATTTTAAAATAAAGGGAAAGAGTGCAGGAGGCCAGGGACAAGCCAGGAGGAAGCCTGGGAATAAATGTGTGCATGCACACACAAATACAACGCACACACATTTCCACACTCACAACACTCACACATTGGCCCCCATACTCACACACACAAACACATACACCTACATGCATTTGCACACCCATACACATGCTCATATACATATACACATATTCATATACTCAGTCTACATTCACACACACAGAGAGACACACAGACACACCAGAGACAATCCTTCTCTCTCTTTCTCATGCACACACACACACACACACACACACACACACACACACACACAGAGAGAGAGAGAAAATATGTCTGGGAATTTTAGCATGATACCCAAACCACATGTGGGTGCCAGGTTCAGGGGACACGGAGCTGCAGATGCTGCACTGAAAGTGATCAGATTGGAGCCCCGGGAGAGCAACTACTGGACGGGAAGCTCTGCGGGTCTTTTCTGTCCTGTCCGTCTGGCAAAGTGCCAGGGCTGAGAGGAAGCTTAGTTCCTTCAGTTCTCTGCCAGGCTCAAGGGGGCAGACCTGCTAAAATGTTTGGTGTGACTTCTCTACCCCTATTCTCTCTTATGACAGGTCACCTCAGGCTGCACATTTGCTTAATTAAAGACTATAAATCAGGCAAGGTACCACACACTAGTAACCCCAGTCTTCAGCTGGCTGAAACTGGAGGATTTCCATGAGCTTGAGGCCAGCCTGTGCTATAAATACATAGAACCCACTCTAAAATAGTTATGATGGTGGTGATAGTGGTGGTAGTGATGTCGTTGTTGTTGTTGTTGGTGGTGGTGGTGATGATGATGGTTTTGGTGGTGGTGATGGTGGTGGTGATGGTGTGATGGTGATGGTGGTGGTGATGGTGGTGGTGATGGTGTGATGGTGATGGTGGTGGTGATGGTGTGATGGTGATGGTGGTGTTGATGGTGATGGTGTGATGGTGATGGTGGTAGTGATGGTGTGATGGTGATGGTGGTGGTGATGGTGATGGTGTGATGGTGATGGTGATGGTGGTGGTGATGGTGTGATGGTGATGGTGGTGCTGATGGTGGTGGTGGTGATGGTGGTGGTGATGGTGGTGGTTGTGATGGTAGTGGTGGTGATGGTGGTGCTGGTGATGGTGGTGCTGATGGTGATGGTGGTGGTGATGGTGATGGTGGTGGTGATGGTGTGATGGTGATGGTGGTGCTGATGGTGATGGTGGTGGTGGTGGTGGTGATGATGGTGATGATGATGGTGATGGTGATGATGGTGATGGTGCTGATGGTGATGGTGATGGTGGTGATGGCAGTGGTGATGGTTGTGATGGTGATGGTGGTGATGGTGATGGTGGTGGTGGTGCTGATGGTGATGGTGGTGGTGATGGTGGTGGTTGTGATGGTGGTGGTGATGCTGGTGGTGGCAGAAGTGATGACAATGAAAATTTTAATTGTATTGTTAATACCCAGGTCAGACCTGGCTGTTCATGCGTTCATGCTTAACACACAGACTTTAAATATCTCAAGATGAAACATTTTCTTCTTTCCCTTACAAGCACACTGGACTGTCAGGGTAGGAAGACTTTCAACCAACATAACAACAGTCATTAGGCCGCTTCAAGGCAGGCAGGTGCTGTCCGGGGATTTCCTCAAGGCTGAGTTGCCACCAGCTTTCCGCATTCAGCTGGGCGTGATGGTCGGGTCTCCACAGCTGGGCTCGCTGACTGTGGCATCCTTTCTGGGAAGGAGGCTGCTGGACAGAGTGTGGGCCCCTCACCTCTTATCCAGTCACCCCTCCCAGCAGCTGTATGAATTCTGTGGATTGCACTCCTAATTTTGAGAGGGGTTAGAGGATACAGGTTGGGTAGGATTAGGGGAGCAGACAATCTCCACAACCCCGGGGTTCAGCCTATGTGTGGGGTGCAGACTTTTCAGTGTGTCTGCTTGAAAGTCTCCCTACCTGCACTCTCGTCTGTGTTGTGTAAGTAAACCTATTGTTTCCCAGAGTGAACTCCTGTGGAATTGCACACTCGTGTGTTATTGGGACTGTAGGAGAAACAGTGCATCTCCCGTAGGCAGGACATTTACTAGCAGCAGGTTAAGGTTAGACCATTAAGGCCTAGGACGTTTACTAGCAGCAGGTTAAGGTTAGACCATTAAGGCCCAGGACGTTTACTAGCAGCAGGTTAAGGTTAGACCATTAAGGCCCAGGACGTTTACTAGCAGCAGGTTAAGGTTAGACCATTAAGGCCCCACACCATCCTATGCAGCATGTGCACACTGACCTAAACATCTATATTATTATTGAAACACTTTTCTAGGTGTTCATGAGATGCCTCAGTGGATAAAGGTGCTTGCCACCAAGTCTGAAGACCCATGTTTTCATGCAGAAAGGTGATTGTTGACTCCTGAAGGAGTACACACACACACACACACACACACACACACACACACACATACACACACACACACACAGAGAGAGAGAGAGAGAGAGAGAGAGAGAATAAATAAATGTAAATTAATACAAATTCCGTCAAGAATGGCATTTCCATGATACAAAGATCCTCTTATAGTTGAAAATAGCAAAGGCCTCACAAGAAAGTAGGTGGGGATGGGGAAGTAGAACTTCAGAAAGGAAAGGATGCCTGAGCTACAGGAGAGTCCTCCAGGGAGAGTGATGCTGTCCCAAATCCAGAGCTTGGAGAGTTGGGGTGGGGAAGGGCATGAAGGGTTCACCCCCTTTGTCTCTGTACGTCTTATTGTTCTGACTTTCCCCTTCGGATGCTAAGGTGTGAGAGGCGGACCAGGCGAGCATAGGGGATGCAGTGACTGAGACTATGGGAGCTGTCGCTGGAAGGAGGGGCTGAGGGAGCACCTTCACCCACTCATATAAAACAGCTTGTCCTGTGTGCACACCAAAATAATAAATAATAATTGAAAACTCAACAAGAGGGACAGTGTAACACCTACCCAGGGGGAAGATACACCTCAAAGGGAAGCCACAGGCATACATCAGACAGCAGACATGTTTGGTGTTGAAGCTGCCACGGAGTGAAAACAGTTGCTCTTCTGGCATGTGCCCAAGGAGCCATCAGATCAAATTCCCGCAGCAGCAGGCTCTCGGCTGGCTGCAGAAGCCTCCAGCAGAATGGGTTTGACCGACTTGCCGGATGAAAACAGATGATGTGGAAACTAGATGTCCAGCAGGCTGCACTTTTGTAAAACTGAAACAAGAAAGTGTGTGGCTGTACGTATTCATAGTCACTAAAACATCTGTGTGATAGTTGAATGTCCGAAAGGACCCGTGACAGCCATCAGCTGTGAGAAAGGGTGCCAGTGGCTAGGACGCAGTGTACCAGGTGGTGCTCACTGCTTTAATTTAGAAATATTGAACCAGGGTTGTGGCGTGTGCCTATGAGCTGAGCTTGGGAGGCTGAGGCAGGTGGATTGCTGTGAGTTTGAGGCCATGAAGAGTTCAAGGCCAGCCAGAGTGGGAGCCTTATCTCAGAAACAAAACCAAGACAGGGCTGGTAAGGTGGCTCAGTGGGTGAAGGTGCTTGCTCTGAAAGCTTAACAACTGGAGTTCTAATCCTGTGAGCTCTGCTTCCACACCATGGCGCACATGCCCTCCTCCCCTGGCCAAGAAACCATAAGTGTAAAACTTTAAAGGAAACAAACAAAAAGAAACATGGCACTATGCAATGATCTTGACTAAGAACAACCAAAGGCAAAGAGGAAAAGTAAAAACTTCTAGAACAACCGTCAAGAAGGGTGGCAGAGAAGGGACCCCTCAAGCTATGCTGTGACCTCGAGCACAGGTCTTGAGTAAACCACTCACACGGGTCTCTCCTGCCATCTGCCAGTGTAGGCAGAACGTGTGACCTTATCTATTTCATACAGATGGCCATACCAGGCTCACTAACATTCCTAAGACAGCTCCCCCACCCTCCCTGTACCCCAGGTCATTCTCACCAAGAGTCAGCTGTGTTTGCATTCCAACACGGTTGTCAGTTGTGGTTGGGATCTTGTTTTAATTTAGTCATTAAAGATACGCACGAGTGTGTGTCTTTCTGTGTTTGGCTCGCATGAATGTGCAGGTAGCTGGGGAGGCCAGAAGAAGGTGCTGAATCCCATGGTTATGAGCCGCCACGTAGTTGCTAGGACCTGAGCTAGGGTTCAAGTGAGCGTTACTCAGAGCTGTCTCTCCACTTCTATACTTGATCTTTTTAAGCTTCTAAAAACCAAGAGTGCAAATGTTTCTATTTTTGTAAAATGTTTCCAAGTACTTCCTTAACCGGGTGCTTTGGGGCTGGGCTCAGTGGGAGAACTCTTGTCTGGCGGGAGGGGGGGCAGTACAGGGCCACCAGTTGACGATTATCTTTTCATGAGAGCCAGATGCTAGAATATTTTACATGCTTCCAAGGTGACCTTAGTGGGCAGTCAGCTGGATACAAGGAAACCCAGGGACTCTGAGGGAAGAGGTGACAGGAAGCTCCACCAGAGTGGGGAGGTGGGAAGTCAGATTTTGTTTTTCTGTCTCTAATCTGAACATTGTAGATGTGATGTTTCAGACAGAACCCTAACTTTTCATGATAGCGTGTATTTTTCCCATCAAAAATTACTTTGGTGATCTGGGAACTTTTTTTTTCTTTCTCAGAAGTAATTCCTTCAGGAAGATAGCTGGCTGGAAGGCAGAATCCCAACAGGCATTAGGAACAATCAGTGTAGTCTTTATCCTTTTTTATGTGTCTGGCACATGTGTGTGTGTGTGTGTGTGTGTGTGTGTGTGTGTGTGTGTGTGTGCATGGCTGTATGCATATAGGTGCACATGTGTTTCATGCTTGTGAAAAACCTTACAGGAATCTTTCCTGGTGACTGCACTGTTTTTGTCTCAGTGGCTCTCCACTTTGTTTACTGAGGCAGGGTCTCTTACCAACCTGGTCGCTTACTGTTTCAGCTCCTCTGGTCAGGCAGCTTGCTCCACCATCTGTCTCTGCCTCCCCGGCGCTGGGACCACAGGCAGTCTGTTATGCTTGCCAACAGGTTAGGATTCACACTGACCCAGAGAACACTCTCCAGCATCTCCTTACCCACTGTGGTCTGTTGACGGAAAGACTGTGAGAGGCTGCGGGTTGTGGGGATGACTTATTTCTCTCCAGACTCATGATGTTAAGGGCCTGTTACAGCTTGAGATGTTTAAATGGAATTCTGCTGAGTGAACGGAGCTAGACCAGGCAATTAAGGGACACTGTTTTCAAACCAGGTTCATTTTATTTTGCTTTTTAGTTATGATTAAAACTTGCTGGCGGGTCTTGAAGTCAGTTCAGTGACATCTCTTACATTGCCACACGTCGAAACCTTAAAAGACAGTGAACAAGTGGCCCTTCGATGTGATTGTGAGCAAAGGTCCAGCCAACCTCTGTGGAAGCCTGGGTGACTTAAAGGGGCATTTTGTTTCTCTGCCCACCCTGCCTCTGCACTGGCTTTCCCAGTTCTGTCCTCTGCAGTCTCCTCTTCTTACTCAGCACCAATCTGTTAATTATGCGTCAGAAACTCAATAACCCTGCAAGATAAATGCAGTCTATCTGATTAACTCCAGGTGAGGGAAGCAGATGCAGAAATGCAGGCAACATTTGCTGCTCAGTTCCTGAGGTCTGCAATTGGTCACAGAATTTAGGCTCTGCCTGCTGTGCTGCCTGTACCGCCTCCCTGTTTCCCCTCCCCGCCTCCTCCTCCCCCTCCTCTTCCCCCTTCTCTTCCTCCTCTTGCTCTTCCTCTTCTTCCTCCTCCCCCTCCTCTTCCCCCTCCTCTTCCTCCTTCCTCCTCTTCCCCCTCCCCTCCTCCTCTTCCTCCTCCCCTTCTCTTCCTCCTCTTCTACTTCCTCCTCCACCTCCTCTTCTTCTTCCTCCTCCACCTCCTCTTCTTCTTCCTCCTCCACCTTCTCCTCCCCTTCTCTTCCAACTCCTCCTCCTCTTCCCCCTCCTCTTCCTCCTCCCCCTCCTCCTCCTCCCCCTCCTCCTCTTCCCCCTCCTCTTCCTCCTCCTCTCCCTCCTCTTCTTCTTCCTCCTCCCCCTCCTCTTCCTCCTCCCCCTCCTCCTCTTCCCCCTCCTCTTCCTTCTCCCCCTCCTCTTCCTCCTCCTCCACCTCCTCTTCTTCTTCCTCCTCTACCTCCTCTTCTTCTTCCTCCTCCACCTCCTGTTCCCCTTCTCTTCCTTCTCCTCCTTCTCGTCCCCTTCCTCTTCCTCCCACTGCATATGGAATCTCAGAACACACTGACTGCTGCTCACCAACACCCGAGCCTGTCTAGTTTGTAATGTAGGATGTGTTTGTCCCTTTTTATGCCCCACTATGGGGGTTATTTCCCCCTGATATCACACTCACAGTTTGGGACCTTTGAGGAATCCCTCTAAAGTTCAGATCTAAGCACAGCTAGAAAATCAAAGCCTGCCCCCGCCCCCATGGCTGTTGGTTCACAGAAATATCCAAGAGAACAAGGTTGCTCTCAGCAGCAACCCCTTCTTAGTCCCCCCACCTTTGGATTGTGGTCCAGGTTAACGGTAGGGTTGTCTTCTGGTCACTCCTGTTAAAATTTGCATACAAGAGACTTCTGCCAAGTTTTTTTTTCTATGAAAAATAAAATCTTCTTTGTATTTGGTAAATTTGTTTTTTTAGGGGGAGGGACAAAGGCCTCACTATCTAGTCATGGCTAACCTGGAACTTGCAGAGTTTCATCTGCCTCTACCTCCTGAGTGCTAAGTAAACACACGAGTCTCTCTGTCTGTCTGTCTATCTCTGTCTCTCTCTCTGTCTCTCTGTCTCTCTCTGTCTCTCTCTCTCTCTCTCTCTGTGTGTGTGTGTGTGTGTGTGTGTGTGTGTGTGCACTCACACACAGAGGTGGTGGATCTTCTGGATAGGGAGTTAGAGGCCACTTGACCTGAGTATTGGGGTCAGAACTTGGGTTCTCTGGAAGAACATTACACAGTCTTAACAGCCGAGCCAGCCACCCAGCCCCAATCACCTAACGGTTTTATAATCAAACATTAAATACATGTGTATACAAATACTTAAAGGCAAGCAGTAGCTTTCACTGTTGCCTACTTAAAAGCTTCACAAGGCCGTGACAACCAAATGACTTTCATTAAGCCCTAGCCATGCCTGAGGTTGGAACAACAATTCATCACACACATTTACATAAGTTACCGTAAGGAGCAAATACCTCCCGCTCAGTCAAGGAAATAAGTATCAGGCACTGTGTAAAAAGAAGGCCTCCAGCCTGCACAAAGAACCACAGGGACCAAAGCATGCCGTGAGCAGGAGAAATGGACTTCTCCAGGCAAGAACACACCAACTGGTTATCCAATGTCCAACAGTCAGCCTTGAAACATACACACAAGTGACATCATAGACTGAGCAGGTTGTGTAAACTGAGCAGAAACGTAGACATGTGTGCATGTACCCATGCACCAACAATCGGTGAGAAGAGAGTCCAGGAAGAGCAAGGAGGGGTGTACCGGACTGTCCAGGAGGGAAGGGTGTAACAAAAATTAACATTTTTAATTTAAAGAAGGAGGAGGAGAAGGAGGAGGAAGAGGAGAAGGAGGAGGAGGAGGAGGAGGAGGAGGAGGAGGAGGAGGAGGAAGAGGAGAAGGAGGAGGAAGAGGAGAAGGAGGAGGAGGAGGAGGAGGAAGAGGAAGAGGAAGAAGAAGAAGAAGAAGAAGAAGAAGAAGAAGAAGAAGAAGAAGAAGAAGAAGAAGAAGAAGAAGAAGAAGAAGAAGAAGAAGAAGAAGAAGAAGAAGAAGAAGAAGAAGAAGAAGAAGAAGAAGAAGAAGAAGAAGAAGAAGAAGAAGAAGAAGAAGAAGAAGAAGAAGAAGAAAGGACTCACTTGCTCATGTGTTCTGGCCACTGGTAAGCTGGTCCCGAGGCAGCTAAATGGTATCACACGGTGTTGGTAGCAGCACACAGCACTCTGGAGGCTCAGGAATCTCAGTCTGCTTCAGAGAGAAGCTCTCTCCTCCACATCTGAATTAGTGTTGCGCGAAAATCCGGCAGCTCTTGCCTGAGAGGACGCACGGAGGCGAAGCGTCCCCATAAGGATTTACTGCCGTATATTCTGGGTGAGTAATGAACGATCAGTTATGTGTGCTTCAAGTGCTGAGGAAAAGCACTTTCGGGCTCCGAACGTGCCGCCGAGCTTCCTAATTCATTTCAGATACTATTTAAAGAGAATCTGAAAATGTGTAGTTGCTCCCGGTGAGTTTTGGGGAAAGTGGGCAGCACCGTGGGACCTGGATGCTCCCATCAGGCTTCCCCTGAACTCTGGTCTGCTGAAAGGATTTTAGAACAGGCAGGTGCTGCAGGGGCCACAGAGAAGGCCCCGCAGAGCGGGTGCGGGGTGCACCAGGCGTTTCTTTGTTCTGGTGTGGTTTTCTCTCCTGATTAGGGATTTAGTAACAGGGGTTATTTATTATTTAAATATTAATTTACTCACTCCCCAAAGAAATCATAAACACGTAGTTGGAGTGGAATCTTGAAATCCGGATGGATATGATCTTTGCCTCAGTGTCTAAGTAGCTGTAGTAACTTTGTGTGACCAGAGTTAATTAAATTATCAGGAAATTGGGGCTGGAGAGATGGCTCAACAGCTAAGAGCACTGACCCAAGTCTGTTCCAGTCACTCATGTGACAGCTCACGACTGCCTGTGACTCCAGGTCCAGGGGATCTGATGGCCACTCTGGCCTGTGTGAGCCTTAGGCATGTTCATGATGCACGTATGTATGTACAGACAAAACAGTCATATACATAAAGTAAAAATTATAAATATATTAAAACTCAGGGAAAAAAAAATGAAATCTCCTGTTTGTCATCACAAAATCAAAGCCTTTGTCCGGAGTGAGTAAAAGCCTCACTTCTGGAAACTGAGCATGGTGATAAGACTCCAAAGCCTAACACCGTCCCCTTAAAATGCCTTTTATTTATGGTTATGCTAATTTGTACCCATGAGTCTGGAGGGTGGAACTGTGGGTTGGAGTTTTACAGGACAGCTTTGAAAACAGAAAAGGAAGTTGTCAGACCTGTCAATCACAAACCGCCTAAGCACAGTGGAACCGCCTTCCCGGGAGATGACCCACGCGTGGCAGAGACGGCGTTAAGTCATCAGTACAGACCATGGGCACAGCTTCCTCTTTGGCGCCTGCTGTGCACGCCTCCTTTAGGGAGAGCACACGTCACATCGGTGATAGCTGATTGACTGCTCGCGTCGGGGACCATGTAGGACTGTTTATTCCAGCAATCTGCTGATTTCACAGTCACCACATTCACTCATTTCCAAATCCAATGGAAACTGACAACCTTGCCTCGAGCCACGGAAAGGGGAAGGAGAGAGCTGGCTCTCCAAGGCTCTTAAGAATTGAGTGAGCCCATCAGAGGAGACCTTCTCCCACTCCCACTCCCCACCCCGGCTCCATGCTCAGGGCCGAGGAACCCTTCTTGTCGTTACAACGAACCGGAGAATAAAATACCAACTGCAGAGCCCAGCTGAGCAATCCCAGCTCCAGGCTGTGTTTTGACCTCTGACATTTTCATGTACCCAAACTTTTTTTTTTTCTTTTGTGGTTAACATTCCACTCATAAAGTTTTCCGTCACTTTCCACTAAGCCGAGCTTCCAATTAATTTTTAAATTATTGTAGATTTATTGATATTACTGTTTGTATATGAGTGTTTTACTTACAGGTATGCCTGTGTGCCGCATGTGTGCCCACACAGACCAGAAAGGGCACTGGATCTCCTGGAATTAGAGTTATAGATGGTTGTGAGCCACCATGTGGGTGCTGGGAATTGAACCCAGGTCCTCTGCAAGGACAAGTGCTTTTTACCCATTGAGGTATCTCTCCAGCCCCACAATTAATTTTAAACAAGATATGAGTATTGTATCAAATTGAATATTATTTTGAAATGAGGTTCAAGTGGCGCCTTTAATAATGGTTAATGTGTGGAAGATACTCATCCAGTGTTTTAAGTTTATGGAGTCATGCGCCCTTTTAACATGATTTTGATTAGGTCATAGCACCTTTATTTTTTTAGTTGAGGAAATTGAAGCACAGAGAAGCTAGGTAACTTGTTCAAAGCCACACAACTGGCAAATGATGGGGCTGGGACTTGAACCCACAAAGTCTAGCCATGGGTCTTTTGCTCTGTCCAGTATTTCTTTTAGTACTGAAAATGCTACACATGTTTCAGTCTGTATTCCTCAGTTCTATCCAAATTTATCGTCATTTTTTTCAACAGAACAGTGTTATTTGACCAAATTAAGTGCAAAGGATAAAAATTTTTTTTTTCTGTAAGAAAAGAAAGAGAACACCATAGTGACTCTCAGCTATTTTCCAATGCATTTTCTTAAATCGAATTTGACTTTACAAAACTCATTTTTTTTTTCAAACTTTCTTCCTGGGACTCAAAAGAACAATGCGTCCCTTTTATTCTCATTAAAGCTAGGACTGTAATAGACGGTTTGGGCAGCTTCCCCCATTTCTTTGACAAGTCCTGCCCATAGCCGTGGCTCATGTCCCCTCCTCCCTGTCTTCCATGATCAAGGACAGTGAGGATATTGTTCTCTGTTTTCCAGTGATGCCTCATGAAAACCAGTCAAACAAAAGAAGAAGAAGGGGGGAGGGGGAGGAAGAAGAGATGGAAAAAGAAAAGGAGGAAGAAGATGAAGAGGGAAAGGACAAGACGGGGGAGGGAGGCAGAGAGAGAGTGAGAGAAAGAGAGAGAGAGAGAGAGAGAGAGAGAGAGAGAGAGAGAGAGAGAGAGAGAGAGAGAGAGCAGAATATACGGATGCCTCTTACCATCTTGGGGTAAGCAGCAACAACAGGATCTGGAGAAAAGCCCCGTCACACTGCGTTAAAGTTTCGTTACTGTGACTAGTACAAGAAGGCGGCCTTTTATAAGCAGTAAAAACTCATCCTGACTCATGGCTTCTGTCCATGTTCACTGGGCTCCAGTGCTTTTAGGGTCATGGTGAGGCAGGAGCATCATGGCAGAGGACAGCTGCTCAACTCCTGTTGGCAAGAAGCAGCCAGGACTCACGGGAAGGACCAGGACCAAGATATGCCTTCCACTGGTGTCACTCCACAACCTGTTTCCTTCCACATTCTGCACATTCTACAAACCACAGTCTGCTCACCTCTGGAACGCCTCACAGACACCCCAGAGAGAAGCCTGGCGAATCTAAGCATCTCTCGGCCCAGCCACACTGACCGACCAGAGTCAGAACGTCTGAAGCTCGGTGAACTGAAGATGATTCCCAGTAATCCAGAAACTGGCGAAGTATGTCGCTACCTGGTAACTTTTGGTTTTTTTTCTCTCAAGTTCTGTTTGTATTGCTCGATGTCTTTAAAGGGCTTTAGGAATACAACAAAGTTTAAAATACTAAGGAAGATTGGGTACAAAAGACATTGGTGCTTGGCTATACCTATATGGGCTGTGTTCAGCTACCACCATAGGCTGTGGCTTTGTCCATCCCCAGAAAGACATGTTCATAGACATGTTTCAAGCTTACCGAAACCATAATTATGTTTTTAATATCGTCTTGATAAAGATTATGGCACAACTATTCTAACCCCAATTATCCTTATGTAAGATTTTTTTTTTTGTTTTTTTTTTGTTGTTGTTGTTGTTTTCTGTAATTCATTTCTAGTAATTCTTTGTTTAAAAAAACATTGATGTTTAATTAAATAATTAAACAGATACATATTTGTTCTGTGTTATGCAATAAACACCGTCTCAATCAATGAATTCAGGAATTATCAAATACGCTTTGCATATCTTTAGCACGTGTATCTGAAAGACATGACTTGTATGTTATTGACCACGAGAGTACGGAATTTATCACCTATGCCAGACAAAGGGGCAGAAAATAAAAGCTGATGAGGTAGATGTCATGGGAGAGGGCTGGCATGTTGTTAACAGTCACTGCAATAGACGTAAACAGTGTAGAAAGGCCACACACACACACGCACACACACACACACACACACACACACACACAGGAGAAGAGCAGAAAGGCGGAGTAAAAACTCACGGGGCTGAGCACGTGGCTCAGCAGGTAAAGCCAGTCCCGACGACCTGATTTAACCCCGGGAACCCAGATGGAAGGAGAGAACTGATTTCCACAATTTATCCTCTGATCCTCGTGAGTGCGCTGCTTTGCTGCCTCACTCCCCCCATCCCCCTTCCCCGGTTGGAAGTGGAGACTTTGGGGAAGTTTGCTGAACCCTTTTTGTTGGGAGCTGAAACTGTAGGGCGTCTCCTCTTCCAGTACCATGTTTACGGGCGCACGTCAGGAAGACATAACCAGAAAAGGACAGTTCTCCTGCGCAGGCTTCGGGAATCATGCTGTAGTCTCCCTGAAGCAGAACCTCTCCCACGCTGTTTCCGTGTTTACTCCGTGGATGAATTGCCCACAAAGCATCCACGTTTTCTGCTCCTTCTGAACACCATGGTGGACCATGGCTGGACAGCTCTGTGAAGACGCAGAGCCTCCTGGGAGGAAGTCCCAAACTAGCTCCCCTCATAAGCTGGGACTGGAATCTGGATCTGTGAGCTAAGAAGCGTGCAAGGCGAGCCAGAGCCACCTCAGAGAAAGCAGCCACCTTTGATTTTGAATTTTGGGTCCCGAGCATTCAAACCCTTTATTTTTTTTTATGTCAAATGTTTTCATGATGCCCTAGATTAAGTTGCATAACCCCATCACGACCTACGGTTTAAGGAACTGTGATCTAGAATTCACAAAACTCTCGTAAAAGGTGTATTCAATTATAGCGACCAGTTTGTCTGATAAGAAAGTTGAAAAGCAATTTTCCCCAAGCTGATCATGGTGACCCATACCTCGGGTCTGGGCACGGAGCACCGTGTTGTTGGCTGAACTTAGAGGCAGGCTTCTTATCCGCGCTGGGGAATTGCTTACGTAATGCTGCTGCCCGCGCCCCACCCCCAACCCCCGGAGACCCAGAGGCTGGAGCAAGCCATCTGTCACTGGGAATGCCTGGCGACAGTGCTTTCGTTTGAATCAGATTGAGGGGAAGGGCTTGACAGTGATTCCCAGGGTGAAGTCCAGGGCGGAGGTCTGAACGACCGCGTTGGTGAACACGACCTGTGGGGAAAAGCTGCTGAGCGGAACTCTACCAGCGCATTGTGGCTGGAAACGCTCTCCGTAGTGATGTCTGCTATTCATACCTGTTAGGATGGCAGCTAACCCTGGGGAGCAGGGAACTGAGCATTTAGAACACATTTAAGACATACGGAGATTCTCAGTGGTGAAGAGCAATCCCTGCTCTTCCCGCGGGCCAGCGTCCTTCCTAACTCTGCTGCAGAGCATCGCTCGCCCTCTTCTGGCCTCTGCAGGCACTACACTCAGGCACAAACCTACACTCAACACACACTGTTATACACAATAAAAAAGAAAGAGAATGGAAAAATATATAACAACTTTAGTTTTTGGAAACAAACAATTTATACTTTACACTCCAAACATGCATAGAATTATGCTGAGGTTTATATTTCTAAAGTTTTTTTTAAAAGCAGTTTTCTGCTTGGTAAAAGTTTCCCCATTTCAATGAAATTATGAGGATCCATTCCTGCCTAGCAGTTCCGGACAGGTCAATATTCTTTTCTTTTTTCTGGCTAAGTGTAATGAGTAAGGAGAATTTATTTTACTTCTTGCTCAAGTGTATCAATTATTAATTCAAATTAAAATGATATATTTAATATACCGCATAATAATTTCCTAAAATTGGTTTTTGAAACTGACAGTCTAAGGAGCCAGAAAACATGCTTATCAGACCTGACAAATTTCCTGAAGGAGAGATGTTAGTAAGGAGAGAAGAGGGGAACAAGACTCAGAAAAATGATTGGGAGGGAGCTAGGGAGGTGGCTCCGTGGTTAGCAGCACCGACTGCTCTTCCAGAGGACCAGGGTTCAATTCTGAACACCCACACACATGGTGGCTCACAACCATCTATAATACAACTTCAGGGGATCTGACATTGTCTGGAATTTGTGGGAACAAGGCATGCATGTGGTGAACATACTTACATATGTGCAGGCAAAACACAAACATAAAATAAATGAATCTAAAAGAAAGCTTAAAGGACAATTATAGAAAGCTGAAATCATCTTAATACTATGAGGAGGCCTAAGTCAGCCGTGTCTCTAGCATGAGGACAAAAGTAGTAACTGCTATATTAGCATGTTAATCAGTAGGCAATGGAGAAACATGACTGGGGTGTTTAAAACAGAATATGTGAAGCAATGGAGTAGAAGGATAACTTTCTTTTTAAGATGTGTGTGTGTGTGTGTGTATGTGTGTGTGTGTGAGTGTGAGTGTGTATGTGTGTGTGAGTGTGTGTGTATGTGTGTGTATGTGTATGTGTGTGTGTGAGTGTGTATGTGTGTGTGAGTGTGAGTGTGTATGTGTGTATGTGTGAGTGTGAGTGTGTGTGTGAGTGTGAGTGTGTATGTGTGTGTGTGTGAGTGTGAGTTTGTATGTGTTTGTGTGTGAGTGTGTATGTGTGTATGTGTGTGTGAGTGTGTGTATATGTGTATGTGTGTGTGAGTGTGAGTGTGTATGTGTGTGTATGTGTGTGTGTGAGTGTGTGTGTCTATGTGTGTGTGTGTATGTGTGTGTGTATGTGTGTATATGTGTGTGTGTGTGTGAGTGTGAGTGTGTATGTGTGTGTATGTGTGTGTGTGAGTGTGTGTGTCTATGTGTGTGTGTATGTGTGTGTGTATGTGTGTATATGTGTGTGTGTTTGTGAGTGTGAGTGTGTATGTACGTGCAGTGCCTTTATCGGCCACAGGAGGACATCATGTCTTGTGGAGCTGGAGTTAGAGGTATTTGTGAGCACTGAGTACTGGGAACTGATCTCAGTCTGGAGAGCAGGACACAATCTCATCCACTGAATGTCTTCCCAGCAAGGCCCGGGGTGAGGCTCAAAGATAAAACCCTGGTCTAGAGTGTGCAAGGTTCTGATCTAGTCCATAGGCACACATACACATCACATGTGACATACACACAGTAAGATGCACACACACATCCACACATACACATATACACATACCACATGCTGCACACATACACCATATATTATACCCATACCATAGGATGTGCACACACACACACACACACACACACACATACACTACATCACACACATATGATTGTATGCATACATATCACATGTGAAACTCACACAGTAAGACACACACACACACACACACCACATCACACACATATGATTGTATGCATACATATCGCATGTGACACTCACACAGTAAGACACACACACATACACCACATGTTTTACCCATTCAGCAGGATGTACACAAATATACATACACACACAGCACATGTTACATGCATACAATAATACGCACACACACATATCACAGGTGACACCTAAACAGTATCACACACACACCGTTCATGCTATCTTTGATTTGAAGGAGGAGGTGACCACTCATGAGGACTGAGTGGCCTCGGGGAACAGTGACTTTTGGCTGCCAGCCGTGAGGAGACGGACATCTCAGTCCTTCAGGAAGCAGAGCTGGATTCTGTCAACACTGCTCAAGAGCAGATTCTTCCGGCCCCTCCTCCTCCCCCAGCTCGGCGAACATTCGGACTTTGACTCTGTGCGACTCTACATGGAGAACCTGCCCAGACCCCCACCTTTTGTTGTACAGAACTTGAGATAATAAATGGTAAGTCGCTCAACTATGGTGATTTTCCCACACTAATAAACACATTATCTTTGATGTGTAGGCAGATGGGATTGTTGGCCAAGCCACAGCTCAGCAAACCCCATCCAACACTCATCCTGAAACTATACCCCTGTGGCTTCACTTTGTTAAGCTATCAGTTTGCTGGCCCGAGGCAGCCTGCTGTGGCTGTGTGGTCCTGTGGGCATCGCCTACAGCCTTGGCCTGGCGTTTGCTGACTTAACTCCACAGATGCTGAGGCCGAGCCTCTCGGCCCCCTGCAGTGACGTCACTTCCAGAAGAGAGATTTCCATCAACTGCTGCTCTGAGCATTCTTTTCATTTAGTAGGATAAAATGTATAAACAAAAAATGCCCCCCCGGGGAGTTGAGATTTCCTGTTGCGGATGGAGAAGAATCCTGTTAAAGGTTACTGGGAAATGCGGCATCACTACTGACCCACTTAGGCAAATGTTATGAGATGTGTGTTGCTCACATATTCATGAGGGGCTATGTGCTTCTTGTACATTCACTAGGAAGACTGACAGAGGAGACAAGCCTAGAAGACTGTCCTCCTGCTTCTGTGCCTGGGGTTCACGTGTCTCCTGAACAAACCAGTTTGGTTCACTTGGCCCAGACAGAAAAAAAATACCTGCTCTATACTTTATTTCTTCATCTCCTTGTTATGTGGATAAAAAGAGGCAAAAACCCAAGAAAAATCACTGCCGTTAGCCTGACACACTAGCTAATGTTTCCCTTAAGTGTGTTTGGAAAGCAGATGGGGGAGGGGGCGGTCTGAGATTGGAGCTCCAGGACCCACATATCTGCTGGGCACACTTGCTCTGACCCCAGTGCTGGCAGGGGCCGGGTGGAGTGGACACAGGCGGATCCTTGGAGCTTTCCGGTCAGCCAGTCTAGACGGTTGTGTGTCCTGACCTCTAGTTTCAGTGAGGGATCCTGACTGAAAAATAAGGAAATGAAAGACACTTGATACCAACCTGTGGCCTGCACATACACAGCTGATTCATACACCTGTGTACACACACACACACACACACACACACACACACTGAATCAAATATGGACACAAATCTCTCTTCTCTCTCAGAATCAAATACGAATGCAAGTCTCTCTACACACACAACACACACACACACACACACACACTCAGAATCAAATATGGACACAAATCTCTGTTTGTCTCTGTCTCTCTGTCTCTGTCTGTCTGTCTGTCTGTCTCTCACACACACACATGCTCAGAATCAAATATGGATGCAAATCTCTCTCTCTCTCTCTCTCTCTCTCTCTCTCTCTCTCTCTCACACACACACACACACACACACACACACACGAACAATACAAATTGGAGTTATATCTCCTGAGATATCTGCCTATAAGACCTCTATGATTCTAAAGATTTGAAGTTATTTCCAAACAAATGTTAATCCATCGGTTCCTGTTTTCACGTGAGCAGACCGAACTTCCAATGTTGGGATGAAACTGCTCTGAACAGCTATGTGGAGCCTGGAGGAAGGCTGGAAGGCACAGTGATCCCCGTGACCTCCAGTGACCCTTAGGGAGTGCGTCTTTCCCAGGTTTCTCTGGTGGTTCTGTAGGAAGTCTGGCCACATGTTCAGGGTCTCTGTGGCTTGTTCTCCACCCATGGGTGCCTCCTTCCAGGCCTGCAGTTGCTGCTTTAGGTTCTTCCTGCACCAAGGAGGTCATTTTGATTTCTTCAGCAAAGACAGCCCTGTGTATTTCAGAAGCAGCATGGGACAACGGTGTTGGGACCTTGGAGGTAGGTTTTGTTGAATGACATGGAAGCCTGTGGAGGGTTAAGAATGGAGAGAACATGATAGCTTTTCACCAGGATTATACGAGGAACGAATGCTTCTAGAACATTCTGCTGGAGTAGCAAACACATCAGTGAACAAGTGGGCAGTCACACTGAAAGGAACTGGGCTACCAGCCCCAGGACCTTACAGAGGCAGACCTGACTTTCTGAGTGTTAGACTTAGGAAGAGTCTGAGTTCTCAAGTAACAGAGGAAAATGCACCCGGCTCTAACAGGGACTGGAGAGGATGACCAGGTAGGTGCTGAACAAACACCCAGAACGTCTTTATCCCTTCTCCACCCTATTCCTCGGTTGAAACATAGACTCCATGTTGGTAAATCCAGCCCACAGCTCAGCAGAATGGGAAGCAGAGACCATGCAGCATCTCAGTTCCCTCTGAGAGCTCAGCCAGGGCGTGGTGTGGGCTCCGCGCCCTCAGTGAACTCTCTGGAAACACCCCGCAGGTCAGAATGAAGCCAGCTGCTGCTCAGGACTCACGCAGATCTGGCCATATGTAACCGTGTGTCAGACGTTACTGTCCCTGTGGGGTTCCAGGTACTGAATAACAGAATTGGGTGGGCCAGCCACCTCCCTCCAAGGTGTCAAAACAAGAGCCGGTATTGAGAACTTCCCTATAAGCAGACACTTTCCCCCCACCCTTCGGGGCCATGCCCTTGAGTGAAATGGAGGATCTGAGAGATTTAAAGCTGCCAGTCATCCTCATGAGAGAGAGCAGGTTGTTCCTTCTGCAGACACACACAGTTTGCACCTCCTAAGGCAACGAAGGGAGACAGCAAGGTCACAGCCAAGAGCATTTGCAGAGAGCTGGCTAGGGGAAGATGTACTGTTCTGCTAACTGCATAGACTCAGGAGCTCATAGACTCACTCGGCGTCCGTCTCTCCTGAGCCTTCTGGTGACTTCTACAAAGCACTTCCCAGTAAAGACAGACAGGAGGGGTGAGCTGGATCCCAGTGTGTGCCCACCACGGAACGGCAAAGGCGTCCCTGGGATAACCCAGCTGTCTTCCTGTAGAAGTTTCCCCTGCAATATCCAATTTTTTTGGTGGTGGGAGCTGAGTGAGTGATTTGGCTAGATTCTATGGTCCAGATCTGAAAGTTTGCATGGTCTAGTCCTGCAAGGAATCTCGTTTACCTCGGGAGACAACGTGGGCCACTGTGATTTGCAGTGAAGACAGTGATATGTCAAACAGCAAACCATAGAGAAACACAGTGTTGGCCCTCAAGGAAGGAGGCTTCTACCCAGATTCTTCAAACTGCTGGAGTGTAGGAGGAGCCCGTGTCTGGGAGGGAGGAGGGAGGAGCATAGGAAGAGCCAGTGTCTGGGAGGGAGGAGGGAGGAGCATAGGAGGAGCCAGTGTCTGGGAGGGAGGAGGGAGAAGGCTGGAGCATAGGAGGAGCCAGAGGGCAGGAAAAAAAAAAAGAACACTTATCTAGCTTTGAGCATCTGAAATCCCAAAGCTCACCCAGTGACACACCTGTTCCAATATGGCCACACCTGTTCCAAGAAGGCCACACCGCCAATAATGCCTCTGAGTCTATGGGGCTCCATTTGCCTTCAAACCACCTCAGTATCTGAGGAGCTATTGACAATGCATAGCTTCTGCGGGTCTCCACCCTGGCTGAAAAAACACAAGCCTAGAAGCATACCCCTAACACATGTACACACATGTACACACACATACACATTTGCAGAGACACATAGACACAACTACATTTCCTTTAAAAAATGGTGCTTGAAGTTAAAAGTGTCTTTCTACAGACCAGGTTTCATTCTTTTCTTTGAACCCTACCCCCACCCCAGCCGACCGCAACGTGCTTAGAGCACAGGGAAGCCATTTAGAATGTACTGTGAACATTAATGCCAGAGTGTGAAAAATGACCCAGGGAGGCAGCCTGCCTATAAAAAGTGCATTATTAAGCTGTCAATCTCAGAGTGACTAGTGCCTACTCTTAGGGGGAAGAAACGCCAGGAAACCATGCAAACTAACACTGGCCTCAGAACTGCCCTGCAAGGCAAGCTAGGGCACCTCTGGGGGTCAGCGGCTCAGGGCGGCTTCTGAGGGGTGCTCCATTCCCGGTCTTCCAGTTTGTGCTGTCTGAAGGCAGATTGTCCTTCAGTTCCGGTAAAAGCCCTTGGGTCAAAGATACAGTGACTGGTAGATGGCCGAGGCCCAAGAACGTGAAAGAGCCAAGGAAGAAAGAACAGTGTACGGATAGCGTCTCCTTCACATTTTACACGGGGGCTGGAGAGATGGCTTGGGGACCACTGCCTTGTTGTACAAGGCTGCTGACCTGAGCTGAGCTGGAGCTCAGACTTTCCCTCCTCCCTCCCCTTGGCAAGCAGGCATCCCACACACGTGTGCCTTGCACATATACACGGATAAAACAGACTTTTAAAATGTACTTATATTAAGTGGTGCCTTATAGCAACTCCATCGACGGCTTTGCCTCTGCCCACCCTCATTCTTAACATGCCAGCCTGGAGTCTGTGACAGGGCCACCATGTAAGACCTTTCCCTGCCCGTGTGGCGGCAGGCATTGCACACGCCTCCAGTCCCAGCGCTTGGGAGGTAGGTGCCGAGTGTTGGCTTTTATAGTGACTTCCGTATAAAAACGAGTACCTAGGCCACCTGTGATGGCTCGCGTTTGATCCCAGCAGTCACGGGGCAGAGGCAGGCAAGTCTCTTGTGAGTTCGAGGTCTAGCCTGCATAGAGTCCCAGACCAGGCATGGTTACAGGGTGAGAGATGCTTTCTCAGAGTTTCAGAGTTGTTTGGGTTCTCATTCCGCAGAGTCAGACCTGTGAGGTTACTGGAGATGTCGTAAAGCACCTCCCTCCGGAGACCCTGAGATTCCACAGCCCTCTGCCTCTATGACAAGCCTGTCTTAGACTGAATGCTCTCGCACTTTTTCTCTCCTGTGGATCCGAACTAGGGCTGTGCATTTTAAATCGGATCGGAACAAGAAAGAACTAGATTCATGTCTCTGACAGAGAGGGAAATGCCTTTCTGTGACATAACACATTACCTGTGGGCTCCTCGGTTTCAGTCTGACACAGAACTACATTTTCTAGAAACTGTAGTTACAGTCAAAAAGTACATCTGCTCACCTGGTTCCCATCACCTTAAAGCTAAGCTTATCGGAGGGTTTGTTCCTCAGAAAGAAGTCTTCCAAAGCCACCCTGAACTCAGTGTAGTGCAGGGTCTCAGATGGGAGGTTTTGTGACAAAGCAAGATTTTCTCTTCCTCTTTCCCTCTTTCTCCCCTAGAGAAACCCCTTTAGTTCTTCTCTTGGTAAGTTTTGTTTTGTTTTGTTTTTATAAATTCTCTGATAGGTGCTCACAACTTAAATCAAGCAGAATTGCTGAGACAGCAAAATTTAGCAAAATGTAGGCATCTCAGTTTGTGTTCATGAAGGGGAGAGAGGAGAAAACAGAAGGTTCAGGGCAGCAGCTTCCTTAAAACGTGGACTGCTTAAAATGCTGATAGAAATAGTGAAAATTATGGTTTTTCCTCATAGGAGAGTGGTGTGTGTGTGTGTGTGTGTGTGTGTGTGTGTGTGTGTGTGTGCACGCTCGCGAACATGTGTATGCTGATGACTCGGCACCTGCTGAGAGGGTCAACAGGTCAGAGGCTAGTTCCCCTTCTCCCTCCATTGCTCATCAGCTGCTAAGTAGGGTAAACTGTTTCTGTTTGCTTCACTCTGACATCTGGTCCCTGGGAGCTGGACACAGGTAAGTGCTAGTTTTGTAGACAGGCCAGAGAAGTCGGGGGGGGGGGTTTCGAGGGTCTGTGATTCTCAGGCCTTGTCACAGTACATCAGAATGAAAACCAATCGTTTATGTGTGAAAAACTCGGTGAACCCCATATGGCTGTGACCTTTCACCTCCAGGTAAAGAAGCTTCCTGCACTCAGGACAGAGACAGGACATCAGCCGGAGCTTCCTCCAGAAACGTTTGTAGAAAAAGACATTGAGGAAATACCACAGAGTTTAATGGTATTAATTAATGGTATTTAATGGGGATATGGTTAGCATTTGTGCTGAATGCTGTTCTAAGTCCCTTCCTCGACTCCGAGACTCGGGGTTAGTGTGTGAAATGACCCCAGAGGCTAGAGTGTGAAAGGTCCTCAGCTGGTCCTGTGGATGTGGGTCTGCCTGACTAGAGCCAAGGAGCAGGAAGGTGAGACCCCACAGCCACAGCCCATCCCCAGTTCCAGCTAAAGTCCTCTGCTTCCCGGCAGCCTCTGTGACATAACCAGCGACTTAACCAGTGACGTAACCAGCTGGCTCGCTGGCACATTCTCCCCCATAGCACCAAGGTTCCCGCTGCCACGCCCTCCTGACAGTTCATTAGTGTGAAAGGTTTGGAAACAGAGACAAAAGACCCCTATGGTCTCTCAGTCAGGAACGGTGAGAAACCCCGACTGACTAACCATGCATCACAACCATGAAACTTGATGATTATATTAATATTTTGTATCAAGAAGAAAGATGGCTATTTGGTGTGGAAAAATTTTAAAAAGGAAAAAAAAAACTATCCACATTTATTCTGTGAGTGCTGAAGGGAGGGCCAGAATGTACTGTGGCTCAACTGTGGAACTCAGAGGACAACTTCCAGGAGTAAGTTACCTACTTCCATCATGGAGGGTCCAGGAATCAAACTCAGGCCTTCAGACTTTGTGGCAAGCGCCTTTCCCGCTGAGCCATCCTGCTGATCCTGGTGTGATTTTTGTAGCATTTACCACCATCAGGAAAACGAGGTTTG
This sequence comes from Micromys minutus, assembly GCF_963924665.1. NCBI lineage: Eukaryota > Metazoa > Chordata > Mammalia > Rodentia > Muridae > Micromys > Micromys minutus. The sequence goes on from NC_137972.1 coordinate 3,590,775, forward strand.
CCTTCACTCTCTAGGCAAACAGCGTGGCGTGAGTTGTGTGCAGACACCATTTCTAGCCACTCAGTGTGTGACTGTGGCAGACTCCATGTGGGGGACAGAGCCACACAGTGGGAGAGCCATTCAGTGGGTAAGAGCACTAAGTTTGTGCCCAACAACTCACGTTCACCTTTAATGGCAGCTCCAGAGAATCTGCTGCCCTCTTCTGGAATCTGTGGGAAATGCCCTTACACACACACACACACACACACACACACACATACACACACACACTGTACACAATTAAAAGTAATAAAAATAAACCCCTAAAATGTAGTAGAAAGAGCATATATAGTAGACAAAAATCATATATTTTAAAACTTAAGAAAAGGGGGCAGGAACTCTGGCAGATGGCCTTTGAGATATACGCACCAATACTTTTTAGCCAGTAGCATGTGCATAGTATCATGGGTTGGCTAGAGCTCACTGGCTGGGCATGGGGCAGAGATGGGACTCTCTCTCTCTCTCTCTCTCTCTCTCTCTCTCTCTCTCTCTCTCTCTCTCACACACACACACACACACACACACACACGTGTGTATGAATATCATATAGATACATACATACATATACACAAAGGTTAGTGAAAACATTTCAGACGATCAGATCCTCGTTTGCCGTGATACAATCAAGCTGGGTCTGTATATCACACCCTAGGGTATGAAGCTATAAGAAAGTCTCCAGGGGACACCCCAGCAGCTATAACGGGCTCCCCGTGGCCCGCTTAGCGTTTTGTTCTAACTATAATGGGGCTGGCTGATTGTGTGGATGCTGTCAGTTTACACCAGAGAAGAGACTCTAACCCTTCCCATGGGCTCTCACTGGATCCCGCTGCCCTTCAGTTCCCAGGGAACACGCAGGCACTTGGACAACGGGGTAATTATTTACAGCTTTAATTTTCTTTGCGGCATCTTCAGTCACTTGCTCTCTCCAGGAAGCGGTCTCGGGGATGCGAGCTTACGTTTAGTTACAGCCGCGGAAGCAGAGGGAGACTAGTTACAGCCGGGGAAGCAGAGGGAGACTAGTTACAGCCGTACAGCCGGGGAAGCAGAGGGAGACTAGTTACAGCCGGGGAAGCAGAGGGAGACTAGTTACAGCCGGGGAAGCAGAGGGAGACTAGTTACAGCCGGGGAAGCAGAGGGAGACTAGTTACAGCCGGGGAAGCAGAGGGAGACTAGTTACAGCCGCGGAAGCAGAGGGAGACTAGTTACAGCCGCGGAAGCAGAGGGAGACTAGTTACAGCCGCGGAAGCAGAGGGAGACTAGTTACAGCCGCGGAAGCAGACGGAGACTAGTTACAGCCGGGGAAGCAGAGGGAGACTAGTTACAGCCGTACAGCCGCGGAAGCAGAGGGAGACTAGTTACAGCCGCGGAAGCAGAGGGAGACTAGTTACAGCCGCGGAAGCAGAGGGAGACTAGTTACAGCCGGGGAAGCAGAGGGAGACTAGTTACAGCCGCGGAAGCAGAGGGAGACTAGTTACAGCCGGGGAAGCAGAGGGAGACTAGTTACAGCCGGGGAAGCAGAGGGAGACTAGTTACAGCCGGGGAAGCAGAGGGAGACTAGTTACAGCCGGGGAAGCAGAGGGAGACTAGTTACAGCCGCGGAAGCAGAGGGAGACTAGTTACAGCCGCGGAAGCAGAGGGAGACTAGTTACAGCCGCGGAAGCAGAGGGAGACTAGTTACAGCCGCGGAAGCAGACGGAGACTAGTTACAGCCGGGGAAGCAGAGGGAGACTAGTTACAGCCGTACAGCCGGGGAAGCAGAGGGAGACTAGTTACAGCCGGGGAAGCAGAGGGAGACTAGTTACAGCCGCGGAAGCAGAGGGAGACTAGTTACAGCCGGGGAAGCAGAGGGAGACTAGTTACAGCCGCGGAAGCAGAGGGAGACTAGTTACAGCCGCGGAAGCAGAGGGAGACTAGTTACAGCCGCGGAAGCAGAGGGAGACTAGTTACAGCCGCGGAAGCAGAGGGAGACTAGTTACAGCCGCGGAAGCAGAGGGAGACTAGTTACAGCCGCGGAAGCAGAGGGAGACTAGTTACAGCCGCGGAAGCAGAGGGAGACTAGTTACAGCCGCGGAAGCAGAGGGAGATGGCGAGTGTGTGCCACCATTGTTATTCACAGCACACTGCCAGCTCGGCCTCAGGAGGCTCAGCTGTGTGAGGTATCAGACAAGGAGATGGAGGTTTAAAAAAATCTTAACCCAGGCATGGTGGTGTGCTTGGAAGCAGAGGCAGGAGCATCTCTGTGAGTTTGAGGCCAGCCACGTCTACATAGTGAGATCCTGTTTCAAAAACATAACGAAACACACAGACTAAAAACTAAAAGGAAGCAGAGCAGAGGTATAACCCAGGAAAGTGCTAGACTAGCGTGTGAGAAGTTTCACGTTAGAACCTTAGCATTACAAAAATGAACTAAATCATAAAAAAGACAGATAATACTTTGTGAGGAGAATCTAATTTCTGAAGTAGAATTGTATCAGATGATCTGTTGTGATTACTAAAAGAACGAACTTGTTAACAAATGAATTGACTATAAAATGCTGTAAGAAAAAAGAAAGGAAGGAAGGAAGGAAGGAAGGAAGGAAGAAAGAAAGAAAGAAAGAAAGAAAGAAAGAAAGAAAGAAAGAAAGAAAGAAAGAAAGAAAGAAAACAGGCCAGCCAGATGGCTTAGCAGGTAAAGGTGCTTACTGCCAAGACTGATATCCCAAGTTCCAGCCCCAGGACCCATAAGGTAAAAGAGAAAACTTACTCCTACAAGTTGTCCTCTGACTTACACATGAGCACACACGAGTGTGCAGATACACACACACACACACACACACACACACACACACATAACCCATAAAAGATAGCATATTTAACAATATTTTTGAAGTCTGACTAAATCTTTTTTAAGTGAGTTAATAATAAATTATCCTTAGCAGTTCCCTAAGGCAGGAAAGAAATTTGAAATGACCTGAAAGCTCCCAGAGTGCTTCACTCTTTGGTGTCACAGGCAGGCTGGGAGCGTTTGCAACACCTTCCGCTTTGGCACACAGTGACTTCTTTTACAAGAAGGCTGAGCTTGCGCCTAACGCAGCCTTTCTGGTTCACTCCTCTTCTTCTTGGGCAGGGCATGCTGCAAAGGGGACAGGGCCCCAGACGTGGCCAAGCTTAGGTCAGCGGTGAGACTGAAGCTGACTCACACCCCTAGCCTACCCTTGCCCTCAGAACACACCAGTCTTTGGCGTTATGGAAACACAAAGCAATCACTCGAATTCTATTAATGTTTGGAAAGTGTCCAGATGCAGATGTAAACACACACACACTCACACACATGCACACACACAAATTTTAACTACTGAGCTATAGATAATTAGATAAGATCTAATCAATATCATAAAACAACCATCTGACTTGAAACGGCTGTTATGATGGACCTAAAGTTTTGGAGATAGAATTCCTTACCCTATCATGGGACCCTTGGGGGGGGGGGGGACTCAGCATCATGCTGCTGTCTTTAATTACTTCAGGGCTCCAGTCTTTCTCCACCCTCACACCACTCAGCATGCCTCTCATAACATTCACCAATGTTAGAGTCAGGATCAGAGGCAGCTAACCCAACACAGGGGTACAGTGGTATACGCTCAACCCCAAAATACCCAGTTAGTCAAGAGTCACGGAGTATGGCTGCTTCTATTTTATTAAAGAAAGGGATGAGGTTGCAGTTGTGTGTGGAGAGACTTCAACAGCGAAGAGCTCCCAGAACTCAGTTCCCGACATGTATGTTGGATGGCTCACAACTTCCTGTAACACCAGGCATAGGGGACCTGATATTCTCTTCTGGTCTCTGTAGACAAATGTATGATGTACGGACACACACACACACACACACACACACACACACACACACACACACAGACCATGCAGGCTCATGAGAAGAACAGAGATGGCATGTTCTAGCCTGGGTCTGTAGAGTAAGAAGTGTAGAAACTGTCAGCATCCTTCTGGGCCTCTCAATAACTGTGTCCCACCGTAGTTAACTGACAAAGTGAAATCCTTATTAGCCGAAACCTCCTTCACATTCTGCCACTCGATATCCCCTTCCCCACCTGCCACAGTGATGCTCCAATCTGGCATCTGATAAGCAGTAAGTTAGATGCTTGTAGACTTTTCTCTGTGCATTATGGTCTACAGAAACGGGGTTCACATGGCTGGCAGGTAAGGTGGCTCTGCTTTTTACAGCATTAACTTAAGGGACCCCCCAAGGTGCCCTGCTGATGGGAGCTCTAGGATACGGACAGGAATGAAGTGTGTTGTTCAGGGCAGTGCTTCTCAACCTGTGTGTCATGACCCATGACCCTTCCACAGGGGTCGAGTATCAGATGTCCTGCATATTAGATCTTTCCATTAAAAATCATGGCAGCAGTAAAGCTAAAGTTATGAAGTAGCAATGAAGATCACTTTATGGTTGGGAGTCACCCAACACGAGGAACTGTATTAAAGGGTGGCATCATTGGGAAGGCTGAGACCTGCTTCTCTTTAGAGGGAGTTGGTATAAAGTGTGATGTTCGTCAGGATGAAAGGCTCTCGTGGGCTGTGGGGTGGGGACAGACTGGGCCTGCCTCCCCACAGTGACCTTTCCTACCTGTCGATGCTGACCATGAGTGGACTTCACTGTGCTGTGACACCGTCAAAAACACCTATGAAATACAAACTGTTTCCATTCATGAAGAAACTCAGCAGCTCTGTGACCCAGAGGAGAGGAGTTTAGGAAGACAACACGATGCTTTCTGGAGTAATTTATTAAAAGGCAGCAAGTGAGGAGTCCCTGGGGAAAATCTGTTGCTATTCAATTGGAAAAACCAAACAAAACAAAACTCCTTTACATCTCTGCTTAGAGCATTTCTCCTGAAACAAAGCTGTTACTCTCCCCAGGTGGCGAATATAGTTAGAAATATCCAGCCAACAAAATCCTCCTGGTTTATAGATTACCTGTTTCCAAGGATAATATCTGAGTAAAGCTGTCAGTAGTCATGGTTACCACCATCACTCACACCGTAACGGGAAGATGTGTGGTCCGTCATCCACACTTAGTGTAGGGTGCTCACCAAGTGGCCAGAAAATGAGGCTTCGGAGGTCGGGCATCTGTGACACTCTTTCCTACGGTCTTTGTAGGATGTGTCCTGCCCCTGACCACAGAAATTGGGGTTACCTGGCCTGTTGTTCTGACTAAGGAGGGTCACTGCTTTAGAAGAATTCTCATGGAAATAGATGCTCTTATAATGTTAAACCAGAGTCTTGGTTTCCACTATAATTCTCCCATAGCTTGAGGTAAATAATTTCAAAACAGGTTTAGATGAAAACCTCCGAGGGTTTCATATACACATTGTTCTTGTTTCCCAAACAATTGCTTAGCTTCTATTTGTGAATCTAAATATGCGAGCAAATGGAAATGCACCATCCCGTGCTGGTCGGACCCCCAGGATACCAGAAAGATGTCATGATTTTCCCAAGGGGCCATCCTGACTGCCCAGTGGCTTTTCCTAGGAAACCTGTTTCTGTTTCCCTCTGGGCCACCCCAGGCAATGGCACACCAAAGGAACTCTGTCTTGCTGCGTGAAAGAGTCATTTGGAGTTATTTACAGGAGTGTGGGTAAGGGTTTACTCCCAGGACCACTTTGAGGGTAACAGGGATGTTACCGTCTGGCGGTTGGTCCGGTAGGTAGCCACTCCATATCAAAGAAAATGTCCATATCCCCTTTCTTTTTTCAGTCCTTAAGTCATACTTGTATTAGCTCTTCCGAGAACTTCCTACAGTGAGTTGAACTTTGACCCTTCCCCAGTGCCTCCCAGATTCCTCTCCACTTCCACCCCTTTATGTTCTGCCGCATCGAGTCTAATTTGTGCTGCTCCTATGTTCATGCATGTGTGTGACCTGCTGTAGCATGGCCAGCTTACATGTAATGTCCTTAAAGAAAGCTGGCTTCCCCCTCTCAGTCTCCATTGTCCTTGTCCCTGTCCATGAAGGTATTTGGTTTGGCTTGAGCATGCACAGGACTTATGAATGCTGTCATAACTGCGTCTCGTGTGTAGCTGTCCTGTTACATCCAGATGACACTGTCCCCTCAATAGTTACTCAGTGCTTCTGGCTCTCATCATCTCTCCACCCCATTTCCTTCCATCATCCCTGAGCCTTTGGAGAAGGGACACAGTGTAGGGGTTCCATTTCAGCTAAGTATTCCAGTCTCTTAAGCTTTGCCCCTTGGCCAGTTATGGGTCTCTGTTAATCACCATCCACAGCAAATAGAAGCCTCTCAGATGAGGGTTTGAGGGATGCGTTAATCTACGGGTCAGTTTACTCTAACTACAACCAGTTTGCAGATAACAGTAGAAGGTCCTCTCCTAGGACCTATGATCTTTGCATCCCAACAATGGTGCCCGGAAAGGGTTTCATCGCATGCAGCAGGTCTTAAATCCAATCAGAAAGTGGTTTGGCTACTTCCGTGTTTATGCCGCTATTACGCCAAAGGGGCGTGTCTTACCAGGCCAATCGTTACTGTAGCTTGCAGGGCTCACAGCTAAGCAAGATTAAAGATCACTTTTGTCCTCTGGGAGCATGCGCAGATCCTTCCAACACGACGAAAACTTCAGGTCAGCTCCAGTTTAATAACTTCATGTTTGGCTACCCAAATATGTAATATCTCTGGTAGTGAAGCTTCACTGTCAAATTCCGGAAGGTAGGCAGTAGTGTAACTAGTCACATTTGGGGCCCATAGGACCTTATTGGACAACTTTTTCCTTAGCTTTGCCTTATTCCTTTAAGCATTTCCAAATATATTCAGTATTTTTGGATAGGGTCTCTAGTCCAGGGTGGCCTCAAGCTTCCTATGAAGCCGAGGATGACTGGACTGATCTTTCTGTCTCTACCTTCTGAGTTCTGGGATCGTAGGTTTGCACCGCCACATTTGGTTTCTGTGGTGGTGGGGACCATATCCAGAACCTCGTGTGTGCTAGAGAAACACTCTACCAACCAAATTACATACATGCTAGACACGAAACATGAAGTCTATGGAAGAGTAGTACCAAACACAAGTCCTCATGAATTAAAGACACCCCTAGTTTTCTTTACATTAAAATCATTTTAAAGATTTAATGTTTTGTATGCATATATATTTTACCTATGATATAGAAATGTACTATGTGCAGACCTGGTATCTGAGGTCAGAAGAAGGCACAAAAGCCCCTGACACCAGGGCTATGAGTGACTGAGCCACTGTGTGTGCGCGAACGGAATCGGGTCCTCTGCAAGAGCAACAACTGCTCCTACCTGCCAAGCTGCCACTCCTCCCCTAAGATGCTCTTTTAACAAGATCATCTTATGTGCATGTGATTTATCTGTGTGTGTCTGTGCAACGTGTGCGTGCATGAAGTGGGTGCTGGATCCCCTGGGATTGGAGTAACATGAGCTGCCATGTGGGTGCCAGGAATTGAACCTTGGTCCTCTACAAGAACAAGTGACCGGAACTGTCGGGGCGACTCTCCAGGTCCCTAGAGTGTACTTGTAAAGGAGACTGGCCTAATTAGGACTGTTAGCTAATTAAGGAAGATAGCAACAATGATTACATTCTGGAGTGACACTTGTTTTTGCCTCTGAATTTCTGGATTTGTTGACGGCAAAATCACTGTCATGTGGGGAGGATAAAGAACTCATATTGATGTAAAACCCGATGAGAAGAGACGGCAGAGGAGAGACTTCTGAAGGAACCTCCTCAGCAAAGGAAACGCTAATAAAAACAACCTCTTGTGGCAGCATCAGGAAAGGTTAACCTTTCCTGTCTGTGAAACACAAGCCTTGTTTTTATTTAAAAATGTTTAAATATTTATTTTTAATCATAGGTGGGTATGTGTGTCTGTGTGAGGTGGGGTGCTTAAGGAGCCCGGCTGGTAAGCTGTTTTGTGGGATGTCACGGTTTGGTGGCTCGAGCCGAGTTCAGAGTCTGGGAACATCTACAGCAGAGAGGGGCAATAGTTTAAATTTCTGCAACCTCACTAATAAATGTGCCCTCACAGTTTCTAGTTTTATTCAAAAAACAAAAAACTATCACTTATTAGCAAACTGGCAAATTACATTATTCCTAATTCCCCCATAAAGTGGCTCCTGCACATTAGCACCATTAATTATTCCTGCTAATCATCTCTGTTCTACTGTGTAGACACATCATTCTTGTTTGGAAAATCAGCCTCCTGGAAAGTAAGGTTTCCTGAATCATGAATACTTAGTTGCGATTCATCTTCAAGTACATCTCCTTAGCTACATGGATCTCAACACTTACGGTAAAAAGAGATTTCCATTTGGGGTATTAACACAGAAAGGGAGCTGCTATAGGAGTCCCAAAGGGACTGAGCCCCGAGACAGACCCTAGTTATTACTACAGGCCAGGAGCTGTTCCTCTCCACGTGTTTCCACAGCTGTGGGCATTTGTGATGCTTTTACACAGACTTCCTTCAGGACTAGTCTCGCATTGGTTTGTATTGTTTTCTGTTCGTTCCCTCCACCCATCCTCTTCTCTACACATGCAATATGGTGTACTCAATGTGCCACATCCTAGAGTAAAGCGGCCACTGACACTCTTCGGTTCAGCTCTCCTCACGATGGCTCCATTTCCGTTCTTATGGCTTCTTAGACTTCCTAAGACAGAGGCTGCCTCTGTTAGAGATCATTATTTTTCATTTGTTTCTGAACTCCATTTCCATGATTTTTTCCACAACTATTCTCAAGAATTTCATGATGCAGGAGGTAAAAGCATTTCTTTCTTCCTGTCTTTCTTTGCTCCTTCCTTCCTCTTTCCTTCTTTGAGGAAACCGTACACATTCCTCAGAAGCGCTGCTGGGAGCCATCTCTCCACACCATTCCTATTATTTTTTCATCTAAATCTCATTAATGCTGTGAGATTTTTGTCAGTTATTTAGACTAAGGAAACAGGCTGAAGATAGTTAAAATAGATGCCTAAGGTTAAAAAGAAATGGTGGGAAAGGATGGAAACCAGGGAGCAGCGCGCCCGGAGACAGGGGATTTTGGTGACAGGGCTAGGCTGTGGTTTCAGCTCAGCAGGCACGGCTCCATGGGATGAAGGGTCCTGTGTGAGGTGATGTGGGCCAGAGAAAAGGGAGTGCACACTGGGTACCCACTCGGCACACCTGGCCCTTGACGAGCTCCCTGCCGAGCAGAGGAAGTGTCCGCTCATCCTGGGTGATTCATTCAAAGTGCTTCTGTTCACCACAGAATACACCTGAGTGTGCACCGTAAGGTGGGTACAGCTGGGCCTTCACTGAGAGCAGCAAACCAGAGGTGCAAAACAGCCCTCACGCTGTGTGTCCAAGTGTGCAATCCCAACCAGGCTGGAGGGAGTGAGGGCCCTCTTGATGTGTGTGTCCAAATGTGCAATCCCAACCAGGCTGGAGGGAGTGAGGGCTGAGGATTTGATAGGTGGAGAGCCTAGATTAACTATCCATGATGTGAGGAAAGATGAGCTACAAAGCTGGGGTTTATTACAAGTGTCAGGATTACATGGGAAAGGCAGCTCAATAATCCAGCATTTGGAAGTAGCAGGATCTGGAATTTAAGGCCAACCTGGGCTATGAGGGATTAAAAAAAAAAAAAAAAAAAAAACAAAAATAACAAAAGCCCAGATGGCTCTCTGGGTAAAAATACTGACTATTCTGATAACTTCAGTTTGATCCCTGAGACCCACATGGTGGAAGGAACCAATTCCTGCAAGCTGACCTCTGACCTCCACATAGATGTTATCTTATGAACATGGCCCCAGCTAAATGAGAATGGAATTCAAGTATTTTAAAAGACACAAACCTCAGATTTAGACTGACTGGCAGGGCACATTTCTGGCTTAGAAATATTAGGTATCTGAGAGATCTGGGAAGCTAGGTTAACTAACCCAGGAAACCAGCAGAAGCTTCTTGTAGAAGCCAACAGACAGTAAGAGGCGAGGAAAAGAAGCTGGGACCTGAGCCCCATTCCTGCTTACTCTTGTTTTCTGGCCCGCGGGCCCCAAACTCCCTGGAGCTGTTGCTGCTCCCAGCAGGCTGGTTTTCACATCCAGGCCACCTTCCTGGTCAATATATTAACAACGGCACAATGCTGCATCACGGTGGCAAACATATCTAGTATCCTCTTCCTTCTGAGTTCACTAGATGTTTCCATGTTCTGTCTCCACTGGCAGCCCATCACAGTGAGAGTCTGCTTAGGGTAGATCACCCATTTACTGTCTTCCTCTTACTGGGTCCCAGACTTCCTCAGATCTGGCAACTTTGTGCCTGAAGCCAGTCTTATACAGTTCTGACTTAGAGAACTGGGTGCCGAAGACAGTCTACCCCTCACTCAAAGGCCTTTTTTTTTTTTTTTTTTTTTGTGGTTTCAGCTGAGATATGGTTCTAGGCACCCTTTACTGAAAAAGGGCTATTCACAACTCTGCATAAAAGAACCTACCAACACAAGTGCTCAATTCCATACCAGGAATCTGGGCTAGCTAAATGACCTCAGTACAGCCTGGGGCCATGTGATGGTAGGTGGTTCTGGAATACCTCAACAATGAAACAAGCAGAGAAAGAAGCCAGTGATGTCAGTGGAACGAAGTGTCAGACACTTCTACTGTCCCAGGACACACACCAGAGGCCCAGAGGGACCTGTCCCCAGCAGCACAAGACGGTAAAATGCCCTTTCTGTGCCAGTCAAGAAGCACTTTACAAATACAGCTCCTTAGCCTAATGCTTTCGTTAGAACTTAAAACAGACATGTGTATCATTTCTTAGGAAAAATGGTATGTTTTCCTCAGAGAAATTTGAAAAAGGCAGGTACCTTGAAAGGGATTTTGCTAGACAGGACAGCACACAGGGAAGAAAACGTCTCAGTACAGAAACTTTAATAAGTAAACATATCCTTTATTTTCAATGGTGGGGAAGGCATGGACAGCCGCCAGCCAGACCCATGGGCTCAGTATTCCTCCCCTTCTTCTGCCTCTGCTTCCACTGAATCCACGCCCACCTCTTCATAATCCTTCTCCAGCGCGGCCAGGTCCTCCCGGGCCTCTGAGAACTCCCCTTCCTCCATGCCTTCTCCCACATACCAATGCACAAAGGCCCGCTTGGCATACATGAGGTCAAATTTGTGGTCCAGGCGGGCCCAAGCCTCTGCGATGGCAGTGGTATTGCTCAGCATGCACACGGCCCGCTGCACCTTGGCCAGGTCTCCCCCAGGGACCACGGTGGGAGGCTGGTAGTTAATACCCACCTGCAAGGAGAAAAAACAGGGAAGTTTATATTAAACCCCAAAATGACAGTTTACTGTAAAGTGGGAACTGTGGACCCTGCTTAAACTGCAAACATTCATTCTTTTGGAAGTGAATAATCACCTACACAATGCAACATATTCAAAGATTGTAGAGTACTTACGTGAACCACTACTAATGGCCAAACTGGAAACAGAACACACTGAATCATCATGTACCCACACAGCACGACAAAGAATGAGAATCCTGTAATCCTGGTATGTCATGTAAATCTACCCAAGGTATGTTGCATGCAGAATTAAAAGGAAACTGACCGAAATCTTCCAGTGTAGAAGACATCCATGTAGCAGTAAACTGTGGGAACGTGGTGTAGCTAAGGCACGGCTCTCTTACACCCTCACGGACACAGGGTTATTAGCGGCAGCTCGGCTCACAGGCCCGAGCCGGGAGCAACAAGGGCAAGAACACGATGGGCCCTGCCCTGATCAGGAATCATATCCCCATTAAATGGGGAGCCTGTATCCTGTGCGCCTCTCTGCCGCCTGTGTAAGAGGCAGTGCAGCCCTTGACTACGCAGACACCTGCTTTGTAAGACCAGAAGCTTTGGGGACAATTCAGCCTTTCAGCCTCCCATTGTTTTAATACTATGTGACCAAGGATGACCCTGAACTTTCTCTAGTGCTGGGAACATAGTCATGTGCCACCATGAATGCCAAGCTAAAACTGAACTTTTAAACATGGGAAGTAGTAATGCTCTTAGTAGGAGCACAAACAAGTGGCTGTAGAATAAAGGACGTGTGACAAACCAGTGACGCTGGCCAAAATAATAAAAACAAACAAGCCAAAAACCAGGGTCCACTTGGTGTTGATGGACTCTTCTCTTAGGGACAGACATAGGCCAGCTCTTCTCTGCTGAACCAGTTCTACTGGGGGGAACCCAGAGCAAGGTACAGCTAAGCTAGTAGCTGGCAAGACACCCCATCCCTTGGAGTCCTTGCCTTCTCATTATCTTATTGACTTAGAAAAATCTATCTGTCCACTTCGGTAGTTGATGGTTTTAAGAAGGGGTACCCAGCATTATTTGGAAAAGCAGTCACTTAGCAACATAATTACTGTACAGGCTTTCTTTGGAGCCTGACACGGGAAGGGGAATTCTCGCCCAAAGCCATGGCCCTGAGGCAGAACCTGCTGCTTGCTGGCAGCCATAATGGTCTCGGCGCCCAGTCCTACCTTAAATCCAGTCGGGCACCAGTCCACGAACTGGATGGTGCGCTTCGTCTTGATGGTGGCAATAGCTGCGTTGACATCCTTGGGAACCACGTCACCCCTGTACAACATGCAGCAGGCCATGTACTTGCCATGGCGAGGGTCACACTTGACCATCTGATTGGCTGGCTCGAAGCAAGCATTGGTGATCTCCGCCACTGACAGCTGCTCATGGTACGCCTTCTCGGCCGAGATGACGGGGGCGTAGGTCGCCAGTGGGAAGTGGATGCGAGGGTACGGCACCAGGTTCGTCTGGAACTCCGTCAGGTCCACATTCAGGGCCCCATCAAACCTCAGGGAGGCTGTGATGGAAGACACGATCTGCCCAATCAGACGATTGAGGTTGGTGTATGTGGGGCGCTCAATATCCAGGTTGCGCCGACAGATATCGTAGATGGCTTCATTATCCACCATGAAAGCACAGTCCGAGTGTTCCAGTGTCGTGTGTGTGGTCAGGATGGAGTTGTAAGGCTCCACAACAGCTGTAGAAACCTGGGGGGCTGGGTAGATGGCAAATTCCAGCTTGGACTTCTTGCCATAGTCCACGGAAAGCCGCTCCATCAGCAGAGATGCAAACCCAGACCCCGTGCCGCCTCCAAAGCTGTGGAAGATGAGGAAGCCCTGCAGCCCCGTGCACAGATCAGCCTGGTGAAACCAGAGTGCAAAAATCAGTGCCCAGGAAGCCACACTCCCACTTCCACACCCTGAATTCGTGACTTCCATCTCACAAGTGAATGCAAATTCAGACAGTCTACAACATACACATTGCACTTTAAACACAATCAAAACCTATGGATGCATCTCAGCAGAGACTATGTAGTGAGATACTTTGATAAAACTCAATAGATTTTTGACTCTAACAGTTTTGCCAAAATAACTCCCCCACCAGCTGTGACCTCTTGACCAGGACAACCATCATATCAAGCTTCCTCCACAAGCCTCTCACCAGTTTCCGGATCCGGTCCAGGACCAGGTCAACAATCTCCTTGCCAATGGTGTAATGACCTCTGGCATAATTGTTGGCCGCATCTTCCTTCCCAGTGATCAGCTGCTCTGGGTGGAAAAGTTGCCGGTAGGTTCCGGTGCGCACTTCATCTAGAGGGAGGGGGAGAGAGGTGGGGGGAGGGAGGGAGGGAGGGAGGGGGAGGAGGGAGGGAGGGAGGGAGGAAGGGAGGGAGGGAGGGAGGGAGGAAGGGAGGGAGGGAGGGAGGGAGGGAAGGGAGGGAGAGCAGAGCGGGTGCGAAATTGCATATGTGCTGTGAGTCTTTCAGGCAAGGGTCGTTCAATTCCATTTTGCATGTAGGTCAATGTTTTTTCCTAGGAAATATCTGCATGTACATATATGTCTAAGAGCACACACATAGAGCACATACCACTCTTAATTTTCTCACCCAACCAAGTCACAACAGTACATATTGTACGTATGTGCACAGCCTGTCTATTCTGCACAGATCTCAGTGGGCTTCCCTGAGACACCCACATTCCCGGGAAAGCCTCCACCCACGGCCCAGCACCTACCAACCACAGTGGGCTCCAGGTCCACAAACACGGCTCTGGGCACATGCTTGCCGGCTCCAGTCTCACTGAAGAATGTGTTGAACGAGTCGTCCCCGCCACCAATGGTTTTGTCACTTGGCATTTGACCGTCAGGCTGAATACCATGTTCAAGGCAGTACAGTTCCCAGCAGGCATTGCCGATCTGGACACCCGCCTGCCCCACGTGGATAGAGATGCACTCACGCTGGAAACCAGAACAGAAACAAAGTGGCATGACACACAAATGCAGTTTTGGGTAGTGTCTGGTCTATTCTCAAACTTCATTTCCAAGAATACTCACAAATTCTTTTTTATCTCAGTTAAAACTGACTTCTGCCAGGTGTGGTTGTATAGGCCCATAAACCCAGTACTCAGAAGACTTGGCAGATTCAAGTCCAATGCCATCTCAAAAACACAGGGTGTTTTTCTTGCCCTATGTTGATAGTTACTAATGCTGGCTGGCCTCAAACTAGTGACAACCCTCTTGCCTCAGCCTCTCAAATGCTACAGTTAAAGACGTAAGCCATCACACACCAGGTTAACCGAACTCTTAAGTAGTAGTTCACCCCAGAGCACACAGGTTTGCCACTCTTTTAAGATGTGGACACTATCATGTCAACAACTAGCTCATCAAGGACAGTCAGGGATCCCCTGAAAACATCTACATGGTTTAACTGTGCCCTGTCTAAAGGAGAAGACAGACTGTAATAAGGAGACAGCACAGGTCACCCAGTCCTAGCCTGAGTAGTCACTGTGTCTTCTACCTAGACAAACCTTGCTTTCTATTTTCCTGCCAAATTTCTCTTTCTTTTTGGTTTTAAGACAGGGTCTCACTATGTTGCTCTGGCTGACTTCAACTCACAAAGATACTTTGCCTCTGTTGCTGCACAGATTTCCACTGATGACAGACTATGCAATCTGTAGTCAAATAAACCCTTTCCTCCTGAACATTGCTTTGGTGTTTAATCTAAGCAACAGAAAGCAAACTGGAATGTGTTGCCAAATTCCATGCACATCAAGAATCGCATCGTAAGAACAAAATGAAGAGACTGCCTTCTCAGTTCTTCTTTTTTTTTTTTTTTTAATTTAAAATGAATGATCAGGCCAGGGGTGGTGATACCTGGCAGTAACCAACTCAATTAGGAGCCTAAGGCAGGAGACAATTTTGAGGACACCAGCATGGATTATGAGAGCCTGTCACTGAAACCAACACATTCTGGCTGTTCAGACATAGACATCAGGTATTTGTTAGCATGTGCTCCTTTTAAGCGAATATAGATATTTTAAAAGGTCCCTGCCTCGGGCAGGAGACGGTTAGTGTGTTAAGCTTTCTTTCAGACACTGCCCATGACTTCAGCCTCTAGGTGCTCACTGCCCTCTTCTGGCCTCTCTTGAGAAATGACACTCATGAACACATACTTCTCACAGACACACCTACACATTTTAAAACAAACCAAAAACTTAAGAGAGGTTCTCCATTTTACCTTTCCCGCCTTAAGGTCTAGTAGCTAGCACTGGCCTCAACTTCATTACCTCAGACTAATCTTGGACATCAAGTTTCCCACATCAGCCTCCACAGTGCTTAGACCCTGGCAGGCCACACCATAGCTCAGAAGCACCTTCTAACGGGAACAAAGGACTCCACTTATAAACCATCTAACATGACAAACAGCAGCAGGCACAAAACAAAAACTTCTTTGGGAAGTTGAGTGGAGCTGGCGGCAAACATCCATGATCCTGAGAGGAGGCAGAGGGCAGGTCTGTTAGCGCTCAAGGGCATCTCCTACACATAAGTTCAGGACCAGCAAGGGCTGTAAGGGACTGTCTTAAAATTCCAAACTGAAGCTCTCTGGACTCCGTAAGTTTCGCTTTCCTGCGGTGAGCAGCATTGGGCCAGAAAGCTTGGAGGCTTCCAGAATCTTCTGGAACCAATGCTACTGATTGTTTTCTCAGCCAAGGGCACCGGTATCAGAAAACACAAAGTTCCGTCCCTACAAACCTATCTCCACACTCTCTTCCTGAGATTGGACGAGGCTGGGGCTGGAATTCTTGGGCCTCTTCTTCAGCCGCTGTAGGGCTGAAACTCCAGACAGGTTCTGCACCCCTAGGTGCATCTCGCCCTTAAGAGAGCTTGGGCCATGAGGAGATGCCAGGCTCTGAGACCTAACACCCTCCTCCCACCTTCCCCCAAGGCGGACCTGAAAAAAGAGATGGGCTTCCCAGACGTTCCGCTCGCTCACCCGCACAGGACCCCAGACCCCGAGGAGATGGTGCTCTCCCTCCTGTGGGGCCCACCCCGGTCCAGGCTCTCACCATGCTGAACTCCTAGCAGAGCACCTCAGCCGATCCTCAGCGCTGCTCCTCAACCGCTGCTCGTGCGCCCAACGGTCCAGGCCGGATGCTCCGGGTATTTAACGCTCTCTCCCCTGGTACTCATTGGTCCAGAGCGCCTCGGGGGCAGGCTTAGGTGCCATGTCCCACAGACGATTGGATGTGGCTCGATTTGAAGCAGTGGCACTTTCTTATTGGATGTAGGTTTGGCGGGAAGGCTCGGGAGTGGTGGAGGGGAGAGCCTGAGGACCGGGAGACGGGATGCCTGTGCGTCCCCACATCCGGCTTTGCGCAGGACGAGTGGGGCGCTCAGGATCCGCTGGCCTGCGCATGCGTGACCAGGGGAGGGCTTTGCGGCTGTGCACCCCTCGGCATCCTGCCTCGTCTCACCTCACCTCCTCTCATCTGGTGCAGAAAAGCTCTCTGGCCAGGCCTGGCAGAAAAGCAAATGGCCCTTCTTCCAAAGACTTAAGCTTTTGGGCACCTGTTATGTACCGCGTGGGAAGCCAGCACCCTTTTGAGAGTCTGCGTGAACAGTTTGGGTACGTAGCTCTGGATCGCCCGGGATGGTGTAAGGTGAGCTCTGTCTTAGCTTGCCTCGGCGCTGCGACTATAGGTACGCACTGTGTGTGGTGGGGGTCAGTATTCAGTGGACAGCTCTTCCTTCCCCAGGATATCCAACTGCACATAATCGAATTGAAGGCTATAGCAAGTTGTGGCTTGACTTGGCTTTTCCTTTCCTTTCCCTTTCTTTCTTTCTTTCTTTCTTTCTTTCTTTCTTTCTTTCTTTCTTTCTTTCTTTCTTCCGGCTTTTCCTTTCTTTTCTTTTTCCTTCCTTCCTTCCTTCCTTTCTTGGCATAAACTTCCATATCCCACCCTGGTCTTGACTCTCCCTGCAACCAAGGATGGATTTGAACTACATTAGCTGTCCTTCATCCCTGTGCGTATACATTTATGACTTTTTATGTAAGTAGGGATCAAACAAGATTTTAAAAACCACCTTGTTGAGATTTAATTATCTTGCCACATAATTACTCATTTACTGTGTGTGATTCCGTTAAGGTAGGAACTTGTAGGCTCAAATCATGTGTCTCCTCTGGCCCCGAGTAGCTGGTACTACAAGGAAGTACCATTATTATTTTTTTTTATTTAATTTTATGGAAAAATGTGTTAGCTTTATCTTGTGGTTTGAGGGTATAGTCTGTCATGCTGGGGAAGCTATGGCTGCAGATTTTTTAAAATGTTTGTTCATTTCTTGAGTCAGAAGTATCCAGGCCAGCTATGAACTTGTTAAGCAGCCCAGGACAGCCTAAGACTTTGTTGATCCTCTAGCCTCTACCTCCCAAGCGCTGGTGATAAAAAACTATGTAACCATGTTTGGTTTATGCAGTATTGGGGACCAAGCCCAGTGCATCTTGCATGGCCGGCAAGCATTTTACCACCTAAACCATGTTCCAGGTTATAGGCACCCCTGTTCCCACATGCCCTGGTTATCAACTTGTCCCAATTTAGGGGTTGCCTCGATCAGATAGGCTTGTGAGCAAGCGTGTGGGAGGTTGTCTTGGTTAGTGACTGATGTAGAAAGCCCCGCCCACTGTGGGTAGAGCTGTTCTCTGGGTTGTCAAAGGAAATTTAGCTGTGGAGAGCAGGAGCAAGCCCAGTAGGGGGACATTCCTTTTATGGTGTCTGCTTCTTCAAGTTCTTGCTTGGGTTCCCCCCTGACTTCCTCCCTCAGTGACAGACTGTGACTTGGAAATAGAAGCCAAATAAATCTTTTTCCCACATTAGTTGCTCTTGGTCATGGCGTTTGTCATAGCCACAGAATGAACACCATGCATCTCTGGTCATTTCTGTTAGACAACCGAGTCAGTCTTCTGGACCAAAGGATACAGGCCGGTTTCTGATTCGGCAGATAATGGAAGGTTGCTTTCCAAAAGATGGTATTATGTTTCTCCTTTTGAAGGTAGCAGCAGGGTTGCCAGTTGCAACCTCTTTATATTTTGTCTCTAAGGTTACCAGGACTCAGAACCCGAGTGTCTGCATGGGTAGGCCATCTCAGACCCTGGATCTAGGTCAGCTTACAGCTGAGGGTTTGGTGTACCGATGAGTCAAGGGAGAAACATGGCTGCAGAGCAAAGGGGGAAGGTCCTTTGGTGGGGACGCTGAGGTGGAACGCTAGCTTGGTGAGTCAGGAGCAGACGCTGGAGTTGTGAAAGCCAATGGCTGTGCTTTTCCCACCGTGCTCTGAAAGCAGCCCTCAACTGTATGAAAGGCCGGAATGAGGCCCCCACAGAGCTGGCGGTGTTCAGCTCTGTCCACCTGGATATCCTACAACGGAGAAACCCATCACCTCCACAGACCACCTTTGCTCTCACTCACACACCCAGGTCTCAGAGACGCTCCTTTGGGCAGTTTCTCTCCAGGGGATGGATGACAATCCAGGTTCTCAGTAGAGGGAGGTAGGTGTTTGTTCAATTTCTTATGATGACATGCCGAGCCCTGGGAAAGGTTTTGACTGCATGATAAAGCTATAAATAGGAATGAAGGGTAAAAATCTGGGTTAGACTGATACTGGACAGGAACACAGTTGAGAAACAGAAAAGCTGCTGCGGTAGCGATGTTCCCTGATGGAATGTCGGGACGCCCCTCTGTGGTTTAGCATCGCTGTAGCCGCAGCCAAACTGTACCCACAGCATCAGAAATGATAGTACCAGGGTGTTCTCCCATACACACTGGATGGTCCCCAAAATCTGTGTCCCCAAAAGACCTGGTGTGGTTGTGATCTGATACACCCCCTGTGGGCTTTCCTAGGGGCTCATGTAAAGAAATAATGTGACATGCAGATCTGGTTCTCAGTGAGAGAAATAAGGTCTCCTTACTCCATCAAAATGCCACCCACCTCATACATATTCATACAGTTTTCTTTAAAATTCAAACCACAACGCAATGGCCAGCTCCCTCCCCTGGGACAGCCTACTCCAACCTGGCTCTCCTTGGAGTGTTTGCTTATAAGAGTTCTGATTAAACTGTCTTCGTTGACATAGTGATTCCTATCCCGTGTAAGACCCCGGGTTCCATCTGCAGCACTGTGTAAGAGATGCGGTGGCCATGTCTGTGTTCCCAGTGCCGGATCAGGAGTCAAAGGTCACTGGGCTACAGGAGAGAGAGAGAAAGGTCAGGGACTGGGAAAACAAGACTAGATGAAATTAGGGGAGAAAGCCTTGACCCCAGGAAAGTGACCCGTACCACAATTGAGATTCAGATTGGTTGTGAGATTAATTTTATCACCCCGGTTACTTTTTAATTTTGTTTTACACAAATATCTTTATGTAAGGCTGGAAACAAAGTATATAGAAGGGAACCGGTTAGTGAAAACAGGACTGCTTGTTGCCTGTGTTGCCTGTAGTGGTGACCTCCTGCTGGTTTATTTCCCATGGAGATGAAGGCGGCAGCCTGGACCCACCTGTGCCGGTGTCTGAGGGCTTGCCTGCCACGCAGCAAACTTGCCGGCCAGGTAACAACAGAGCTGGCCCGTGCTGGGTGTGCTATTTAAATTCTCAGAATTACTCTCATTTCTTTGGTTTAGAAACCAGGACAGGTTCTCAGGACAGATGGCTTCGTAATGAGTTTTTCTCCCCTTTCGGCTGGAGATGGATTTAGGCCGGGCCCCTGTCAGCATCGTTGAGCACTAGTCTGACACCAGGAAGGTGCATCCATCACTGGGTGAGGATTAGTCAGCGGCACGCCAAGCATCCTGAGGCTGCAGAGAAGTGTGTTCAGAGTGCAACTTGCTGAAGAGTTGAGGGTTAACTTACAGTTTCAGTCGGGCTCATTTTTTCATCATCTGGTGGCGTTCTCACTCGGATGCCCTACAGGACCCTGAGGTACACATGCCCACTTTGGAAGTCTTTGGTTATTTTGGTGTGTGTTCTGGTTTAATGCACAGTCTCATTATATACCACATGCTGGCTTCCAATGCTGTCCCAAAATGCTGTCCCTCCTGCTCTGCTTCCTAAGCATTGTACAGGCTCTCACTGTGCAGCCTGGTCTGGCCTGACACTGTGGACACACACACACAGCACACATGTGAGATGCTCAGAGGTTGATCACATATATCTTCTTTCAGGAGCCACACCCCCTTATTTTATTTATTTGTTTTTGTGGTAAAAATCTTCCATTGGCTAACCTCACCAAGTAGGCTAGGGCAACTGACCCAGGAAACCAGGATCTGCCCGACTCTGCCTCTAGGCACTAGGATTACAAGTACAGACCGCCATGCTGGCAGTTTTCCCCTTAAAGTGGTCTGGGGTTCTAACCTCTGTCCTTGTGCTTCAGGGCAAATACTTTACCCACTGAGCCGTCTCCACTGTCCCCCAGCAGTGGTGAGTCTTCTCTCCCTCTCTTACCTCATCACTGAGACCTTCCATTTGACCTTCCAAACCTCTCGTTGAGTACCACTGGTCGGAAGCAGACTTGTGTATGCGTAACGTCCTGTGTGGGGGCTTATCAGCTACGTCTGTCTACACCCCAGCCAGTATTCTCTGGGAAACTTGCATGCCTTTCGTGTGACATCACAGCCTGCCATTCTCCTGTGGGAAACCATCCTAATCTTTCCTCTGGCTGCGGGGTGAGGTCTGGATTCCTGACGTGGCTTACAGAGCTGTTGTCTCTCTGTTTGGCAGTTATTTTTTGCTGTTGTTGTTTTTATGTTAGCCATTACATCAGAAAGTATTTACTGGTGGGCCTATTCTGCTCCAGGCCCTGGAGATCCAGCAGTGGTAAGAGAGTCCTCTTGTGAATGCTTGCACACATGGAGATCCAGCAGTGGTAAGAGAGTCCTCTTGTGAATGCTTGCACACATGGAGATCCAGCAGTGGTAAGAGAGTCCTCTTGTGAATGCTTGCACACATGGAGATCCAGCAGTGGTAAGAGAGTCCTCTTGTGAATGCTTGCACACATGGAGATCCAGCAGTGGTAAGAGAGTCCTCTTGTGAATGCTTGCACACATGGAGATTCAGCAGTGGTAAGAGAGTCCTCTTGTGAATGCTTGCACACATGGAGATCCAGCAGTGGTAAGAGAGTCCTCTTGTGAATGCTTGCACACATGGAGCCAAGCCATGGCATAATTCCAGGTGGAGCCCTGCTCACGAGGGAGAGATATAAAATGGCCTCTGTAAGGAGGAGCTCAGGGGGCACCGCCCTCGAAGGCTTTTGTCAGGAACAGTTTTGTTACTTGCTACTCGGTTGCCTGGCGCATGTCAGATGCTTTTGAGTCTTTGTCAACTAGATGACTATTTCTTCCCAGTTATAAGTGAATTGACGGCCTTCACTAATAGGGTAAGATGCGTGCACAAGGATTCACAGGGACATGACTGCAGAGAGAGTAGGCGCAGAGACCGACACTCGCGTGCAGGTGTGCACTGTTCCGACCTCAGGCACTTCTGTGGATGGCTTATTTACTGCAAATCACCACGCTCTTACAGATGGCACGCTCAGTGCATTGATAATTTATCAGCTTCTCTTCAAACAAACTAAGAAAAGATTTTGCTTGGAAAACGGTGAGATTAAAAGCATGCTGGGAAATTAAAGTCCTCCAAAGAGGAAAGTGTGCACAGTCTTTGTGTTATGTTTATCTGAAGAAACAAAACGTGTGTGTGGATTGGCGCGGGGTTGGCGGGCAGCTGTACCAGAGGCCTGTCTTCGCCTTGGGAAGATGTCTCGGGGAAAGCGGTGAAGGAGAGGAAGTGTTTGTTCTGTTGCGGTAAATATTACAACGATGACACTGTACCATTGTGTCACTGGTCTCTGACCACGGTGGTCGCTCCCACGGTAGTTCTGGTGCTGGGCGGGCCATATAGAACTAACCTCATCTCCGGCGGCCGCTCCCTGATTAGTCTCTCTCCCGGCTGCCTCTCTGCTAGCCTGGAACTCTGCCCACACTCCAGCCAGCCTGACAAATTCAAAACTCCTGAAACTTGTAATTTAGTAATGGCTTTATCTCATATTTTTTTCTGTAAATTTTATATTCCACAAAATCGTCCACACCATAAACTCAGAGCCAAATGATATGATATATTTTCCCCATCTAGACTAGACAAATCATCCTGTATAAATCCATCCCTTATAAAATATTCATCTCTACCTGTGGCTAATTAAGGTCACGTGGGTTGGGCCATCCTCTTCATTCTCCATCTTCTTTCTTCTCTCTGGCTTCTCCCTCTTTCCAAAACTCTGTCCCCACGTAGATAAGACAAACTGTCCTATCCCAGGCCTTGCGTCAGCCCTCCTTACATAAAGAGTGAGTCGGGGTGGGAGGCAGCGTGTGGGTTCCGGTGGGAGGCAGTGTGTGTGGGTTCCGGTGGGAGGAAGTGTGTGGGTCGGGGTGGGAGGCAGTGTGTGGGTCTGGGAGGGAGGCAGTGTGTGGGTCGGGGAGGGAGGCAGTGTGTGGGTCGGGGTGGGAGGCAGTGTGTGGGTCGGGGTGGAAGGAAGCGTGTGGGTCGACTGCTTACATTGTGTCTGCAATCAGGGAGCAGAGAGAAATGAATGCTGGTGCTTAGCTCGTTTCCTCTCCTTTTAAAAATTACTAGAGTGTATGTGCCTGATTGGGGCTGGTGTTGAGTGTGTGTGTGTATTTTGTAATGCATGTGGGTGGGCATACATAGTGCCCAAAGCATGTGTGTGTGTGTGTATGTGTGTGTATTATGTAATACATGTGTTAAGTGGTCAAACTATAGTGTGTGTGTGTGTGTGTGTGTGTGTGTCTGTGTGTGTATCATATAATGCATGTGGTAGGTGGTCAAGCTATAGTATGTGTGTGTGTGTGTGTGTGTGTGTGTGTGTGTGTGTGTATCATATAATGCATGTGGTAGGTGGTCAAGCTATAGTATGTGTGTGTGTGTGTGTGTGTGTGTGTGTGTGTGTGTGTGTGTATCATATAATGCATGTGGTAGGTGGTCAAGCTATAGTATGTGTGTGTGTGTGTGTGTGCATGTTATATAATGCATGTGGGTAGGTGGGCGTGCCAGAGTGTGTGCATGGGGTGGGGCTGGAGTTCGGAGGATAGACCTGTGGAACTGGTTCTCTCATTTCACACCTCCATAAGCTCCAGGATTGAACTCAGATCATTAGGTTTTTGTGGCAGGCGCTTTTCCCTGCTGAGCCTTCCTGCTGGGTTCACTCTGTATCAGACAGTAAGATGGCTTTGCCCACATTCAGGGCGTGCCTTCGGTCTTCAGCTAAACCTCCCTAAGATGGTGTGTTTCCTGCCATTCAGTCAATGGAGTTATCTGTAAGAACCCCGTGTTAGTGGCCAGTGCGTCCTTGTTCAGTTCACCTGCCTTTGCAGTGATCATTACTCTTGAATGAGTTACTCTTGAGTTACTGTTAAATCAGTAATATATCCATGCCGATCAGTAGAATAGGGGAAGCCCTCCTAACAATTGGAAATAGAGCAGTCACAGTGTCTTCCACATTTAGGTTCTGTGGAAAAGAACATTTTTACCCCCTTACCATAAAGCCAAATTAATCCCAGCAAACAATAATTTCTCGGAGCTCGGGGGCTTCATGGGATTCTGACTCATGGATCGGCTACACTCTGTAGCATCTGCTTGTTTGCTTTGTGTTGCTTGTTCTGCTGGAGTGAGAAGCCCCTGGGGACACCCCGAGCTCCGAGTACTTGCTCACCTACTCCTCTTAAATCCTCACAACGCTCCGTGCTTCTGTGGTGGCTGCGGGACGTGACCCAGCATGTCTGTGGAAAGGGTTAGGTCCCAAAACAGTCTTAGCACACACAGCCTCCAAGAACAACTAGTTCCCACCAGTCTCTGATCTCTCTGTATTGTCTGTCCGTCCGTCCGTCCATCTATTGTCTGTTGTTTGATTCTCAAAAACACGTGGGAGAAAACGTTGAGCTAGGGAGTTAAGAGGCTCTGCCCTGGAATATTTTGAGTGGATGCTCCTCCGGCTTACCCACAGCTCCTGTGTCCGCACTTCCTTTAGGACTTCAGTGAGCACTTTCTCCAGCAAACCAGCCTTGCTGTGCAGCATAACCCCTCTCGGCTGCACGGAAGCTCGCTCACACACAAGCTCAGCAATCTCTTCCGCAGTGTTGAGGCTAGACCCAGGGCCTGAAGTGGTTGAAGGTGTCTTACCTCTGCGCTGCGTCTGCAGCCCATGGACGGACAAGTTCTCACAGAAAACCTTGTTCCCCTCACTCAACAGTTACCTGTACTAGCCTGGGTTTCAATTTTATGCAGCCTACACTCCAGTCCATGAATTACGGTGCAAATGAACAACTGGTTAGCGATTGTAGGCTTGGAAAACTGTGCACGTGATGAATTCCCAGGTGGCCTTTGGCCTTACAGCCTTCATGTCCCAGTTAAACAGTGAAAAGGAAGCACTCCCATTTTGTGCTTCCTACCTGTGTCAATATGGACAGAGATATTGATTGCACCATGGACTGAACTCATCAGAGTTCACAAACAAGGAAACATCCAGAATATTTTTATGACAAACATTTGGATTTCTAATTCTCTAGGCCTTACACGTTTATTTTGAAAACTATATTCAGTACTTTCAAGGTGCAAGAAATCACCATATTCTGTGGCATAAGCTTTTAGAATATAAGCAAAAGTTTTAAACCATGTGATTTGTTCTTTGGGAAGAGTTCTGGCATTCTCTTGTGGTTCCATAATTCTGTCTTGGCCTTTCAAGCATGTAACCTTACCCTTGACACAATTTGGAGTTTGGAACTGCCTATGAAAACACTAATAATTTATTTATTTTTTCTATTTGAAAAGTCCCTTAACACAAATTGATAAACTCCCAAAGAACTTTATGGCAATGTGCAAGCCAGGATTTTACTTGCCAAGACTTGTGTTCAGAGCTTTGGAATGCCAGAAACAACACAGCTGTTAGCCTGCATCTCAAGCAACCCATGCCCCATCTTCCAGGATGGGGAGAGAGCAAAAATGGGGTGAAGGTTGGATGCCTGCCTTTTATTTACTTAGGGAGGGAGCAGGGGAGAGGAAGGGAGACAGAGAGAGAGGCTCGGAGATGGAGGAAGAGCCAGTGTGCACCAGAGACAGAAGGAGGGAGAGCGAGTGTGCACCAGAGACAGAGGGAGGAAGAGCCAGTGTGCATCAGAGACAGAGGGAGGAAGAGCCAGTGTGCACCAGAGACAGAGGGAGGGAGAGCGAGTGTGCATGTGTGCCTGTGATTTGAGCTCAGAAGACAACCATGGACAGCAGCAGGCAGTCTTGGTTCGCTGGCTGTATGCTCCCGGGACCCAGACACCTCCGCCTCTCAGTGCTGGGGTCCATGATGTCCCAGCATGCTTGGCGTCTTATGTAGGCTCTGTATTGAGTTTATGCACACTCATGCTTGCCAGGCTAGGTCTTCACTCCCGCATCCGTCTTCCCAGCCAGATATGTGTCCTAAAGAGCCACGTTCTGAGCCAGAAGGGTCATATCCCAAACAAAACAAACAAACCAAAACAATCCCTAAACAGAAACATCGATTCATAATGTCAGAAGTTTTAAATGATGGCTCATTTGAAAGGATTCTCCCTCACCAAATCAAAGTGACAGGATGCACCAGCCAGGACTTTCTTCCTGATCTTAATTGTCTTCTAGAACATTCTTGCATTTTGTTTTGCTGTTATTTGAAAGTCTGGTGTCTGGTTGTCAGTCTCATGGAGGTGTCAGTGAGGAATGTCTCACAGGTCAGCAGCCATGACAAACAGTGTACCGTTTCCATTAACTAAGTTCTTAGCACAGTCTGAGCTTGAACAGCCTGTGCTGGCCTTGTTGTCACTTATCTGTATCGATTGGCGTTAATTCACAACCTGACCATGTGGTAGAATAAAGTGGCTCCCGTCTTAATTGGGCATTTGTGGTGATCTGAGATACACCAGCTGCATAAATATTAAGGGAACAGATCTCTGTGCATGTGAAGAGTCTCTTTGGATTTTCTCCGTGTCATGAACCACTGACTGATGTGTTCACACATTCTGACACTGTCATGGCGTAGGTCACAGTTTGTGGAACTGGCTGCAGTGGACCTAAGAGAAGCTTTGGGCTATTTGTAATTTCCTACGCTCAGAGTCCAACTCCAGCCAGTGACTGGTACAAACCTGTATCGTTTGTGTGCATGTGTGTGAATGTGCCACACGTGTGTGGAGGTGAGAGAGCCTCTGCTGCCATTTCTTACTTCTTTGTCCATGTCTCCCGCTGGTCTGGAATTGACTCATTAGGCCCGGGCAGCTGACCAGTGTGTCACAGAGATCTTCCTGTCTCTGTCCCTGGAGCTGGCTAACACGCGCTCACCGTGCTACATGGGAACGTACTTCCAGCCCTCACATGTGAGTTGTGAGTTTTCTGACTGGGCTGTCTCCCAGGCCTGTGAGGTATTCTTAGGAAAAAAACAAACCCAACTGCTCTGTTGTCCGCTCTCGACCAGCTTTTACTGCACTTTTTTATATCAGCCTTTTGATGTTTTGATTAGTCCTCTCAACAATTTCTGTTTTATACATGACAAGCAAGTTCAGAAAGTATAAGGTCTCACGGTGAACAAATCGCATGTGGAGATGTGCCTCCATGTTTTCTGGAACTTTCTTTCTAGGACACGGGATATTGTGAGATAGTTTAAGACAGCAGAGTCATAGTTGTGGGTCATACCACAGTGGAGGCCACGTGCCTCTGACCCAACGGGACCAGTGATTTGAGAGGATCCAGTGAATTTCCTTAAGGGCTTATATTTCTCTCTGTGTGATGTAGGTTATAAGTCAGCGGCACCCCATAATCTTTCCATTTCAGAAAATGAAAGCAGCTTCCAGTTGATAATGGCAAGCAATATCAGAAGTCTGTTGTCTCCTAGTCTCAAACTAACAGCCAGGACCCAAACGTACCCATTCCTGTTAGATTTAATGATCTTCCTCCTGGCTTGTCACTACTTCACTGAAGGTAAAGAATGGCTCCCCTCAGGGTCTGGTTTTGTCTAGGTGCCTGTGACTTTGAGACTGTGTTCTGGCATTTGCAGCTGCAGTTTTAATTGGATTTGTGCCACTGTGATTTAAACCCCAGTATAGCTTAATGAAAATCATAAAACTGTTTAAGTAAAGAGACCTTAGAGAGCAGCTTGTCCCAGAGTCTCACACAAACATTTCCCAAGCTGAAACTGGTCCCAAGTGTATTGTTCTCCACAGGAAAGACCTGTGCCGGGCTCTTAACACGCTTTTGGAATTGGTTGCATTTCAAATAAAAGATTGGTATGTTGGGTTTCTCATAAAAATGGAGATGTACTCTGTTGGTAGGATGCTTGTCTAGAGTGTGTATAAAGTCCTAGGTCCATCCTTGCCTGTACTCCAAGCACTGGGGAGAGGGGTCAGCAGGATCAGGAGTTAGGTCACCCCTGGATGCATAGCAAGTCAGAAGGCAGCCATACTACATTAGACTTTCTCTAAAATTTATAATAAGTAATAATAATAATGAAATCCACGTTTACTGAAGATTGCAAACTTTGGAACGCTGGCAGTGGTGGGCTGGTTTTCCTGCCTTTGATCTCCAACTTCCTGCACTCGGTGTGGGCACCAGCCCTGTGAAGTGCAGGTGCTTCCTGGAGATAGAGCTGAGCTCTTCGGGGTGCCCTGACCCAGGCCCCTTCGTGGGCAATCATGTGACTAGTAGTCTGCTGAAACCGGTCTTTGTGGCCCTGTTACTGTTTCTTATAGCAGATTGCTGAGGTAGGGACAGCGTTTCTGTCAGAAATGCAGCAGCTGACCATAATTCTAGAGCTTTGTGCTCTCCTCATGTATAAACTATCTTACTGACATGGAATGGTTTAAGGGAAGAAGATAAATTAGTGTGTGGTATTAACAAAGCATCCAAGGGCAAAATACACATAAGCACCAAGAGTTTCAGTCCCCTACATGTTTTCTCTTAGGTTTATTGGTTTGTATGGGCATATGTTCATCATGTGTGTTCACCGTGTGTCTGCAAATTTACTTGTGTGCAGGTGTGTGGGAAGATCCTAGGTTGTTCCCAGGTGTCTTTGACGACTCCCCCACTGTATTTATTGAGAGAGGGTTTCTTCTCCGGGAGCTCACCAGTCCCAGCTGGTCTATCTAGCCGTTTGCTCTGGAGATAATCTTGTCTCTGCACTCCTTATGGGAATGTGGGAAGCTGCCATCCCCGCCTGGCTTTACGTAGGCCTGGAGATTCCTACTCCAGTTCTCACATGTGTCTGGTAAGCTCTTCATCCACGCCACTGAAGAATGCCATGCATTCCGGGCTGCCGGAAAGCTCCGTCACTGACTAGCAGAGACGGTCTGGTACTAAACGTAACTGCTTCTTGCTTTAAGATTTCTTCCAAATGGGCCTGTGAGCCACCTGGGTTCTTCAGGAAAGCTGTGTTCTAGAGAAGTGTGAAGATGTGTCTGGGCACAGCTGCACGTCCTTCCACTGCCCACCCCTCAGCCCCCGAGTGCGCTGCTCTGCAGAGTCCCTGAGCCTTTGCCCATTCCTACCCTCTGCAGGATCCCTGTGGCCATTGACCCCTCTCCTCCTTGGGAGGTGTCCCACCCTACCCTGTGATGCACCCTGACTGGCTGAGTGTCCCTTTCTAATTCATTTGATTCACTGAGGACAGCGCCAGATCTCACTCACAGCAGAAAGGAGACCCTCCCTTCTGCGTCTCTCAAGAAGCGGGAGCAGAGAGCGGGCAGGAAATGGGCTCAGCTGTAAGATCTTACAGCTTACCTCCCCTGAAGTTTCCACAGCTCCCCCAAACACCACTGCCAGATGTTCACACACATTAGCCTGTGGGAACACTGCATATTAAACTGTGCCTAGCAGGTTTGCACGTAGGGGGTGGCGATCATGGACATCCTGAAGGAAGCAGGTATAAGTCATAGAGGAATGGAACTCATACAGATCCTCAAGTGTCATGGCTGATCCCACACGGAGCTTGAAAGCTAATACTCAGTGTACTGGCTGCTTTTATGTCAACTTGACACAGGCTAGAGTTTTCTAAGAGGAGGGAACCTCAACCGAGAAAATGCCTCCATGACACCAGGCCATAGACAAACCTGGAGAGCATTTTCTTAGTGATTGGCTTGGTGGAAGGCCCAGCCCACTGTGGGTGGAGCCACCCCCGTGCTGGTGGTCCTTCATTCTGTAAGAAAGCAGCCGAGTAAGCCATGGGAAGAAAGCAAGCAGCACTCCTCCATGACTTGGCTTCCTGCCCTGCCTGAGTTCCTGCCCTGACAGCCTTTGACAATGAACAGATGATGTGGAGGGTGTAAGTTGCTCTGGTCAAGATGTTTCATCACAGTAGGGTAACCATGCCTAAGACACCAGGGCTGCAGTGCTGCCCTTGACGCAGATGTGCAGGGCCAGCCGTGGATGGGGGCTCGAGCTGAGTGACAGCTGAGAGCTGTTCTGGAAAGGACTCAGACTGAGCTGGAGAGCTGGGTTCCCACTGTGTTTTAGAGGAGGCCTGACTCCATGGCTTCTGCTCCCAGCAGGTTAATGATATCACCCACAAGCACTATCCTATGCAGTGCTCGACACCAAGAGATAATGACTACCACATTTATTATTGTGATCTGATAGATAGGCGTCCGTGGAATACTTGACATCTGAAGATAAATGAGCGTCTGTTAGGAAAGTGCGGATACGTGATGAGGGCTCCACCCCTGCTGACATGATCCTGGAAGGACTTCTGCTGACTGAATCTGGTGACTTCTGTGGCAGCCTGGGAACGGTTAACTCCTGACCAAGCAGGACTCTTGGCTTCTTCAGTGGTGTGGATGAATCCGTGCCGCGAGGAGATTGTCTATAAAGAGAATCATTACGAGTGCCTCCTGGGTTAGTGTCTGGTTTCTTTGCGTAGTCTTAGCACGTCTGCCAATAATGAACAGGCAGGAAGATGACGGCCGAGGACAAAGCAGAGAATCTGGATCCAGACTGGTAAAATGGGGTTCGGATTGTGCGAGCCCCATGACAGGGGACCTCAGACAAACTCCACAGCCTCCCTGTGCCTCTGGGGTTCTACCTGCAAAGTGTAGATGTTGGGCCCCACGTGATGGGGCTGTAAGAACAGAACGTCCGTGTCGGTGAAATACCTTGTAAGACTTGGCAGGTGTTCGGTGAGTCCTTCCTGACTTCACCATCATGCTGCTGTGGTGTTGCTTTCTGTCAGGACAGCATGACAACCCTGTCACCACCATGGAACTGAGATGACCTAGCCCTGTTGTCATGACAATACAATGAAATGTTAAGGGATTTATGGCAGCGGGTAATGGCAACCCACATCCTCAGTAAAACTGGGACGGCAGAGCCACTAGACCCTTGAATCATTCCCCCCCCCTGATTGCATGGGTCCTGGAGCAAATGGGGAGCAGGAGCCAGATGAGGGGGCGGGGCGGTTCCCGGCTTGTCAGCGGGGTGGGCCTTTCTGGCGATACCTTCTCTTTGTGACAGCAGAAGCTCTTCTGAGAAACGTCTTGCTCTACAATCCGGTCCTCAGACTCACGGCTCATTAACCTGGATGGCTGCTCTGTTCTAGACGGAGTTCCTGTCTGCGGAACCACTGTGACCCATCCTGCCTGGGAACTCGCCACTCCTAACCTCAGACTGTCTGGTGGTCTGAGGATCCGCAGGGCCTGAAATAAAGCACATTTACACCCCACTCTTAAGTGTCTCACTGGCACCTTACTCTTCCTCCTGAGGGTGCCGGAGGGAGCAGGGCTCTAACTGGTCAGAGAAAGAAACAGGATGTCCCCGAGTGGGAAGTCGCCTCTGAGGGACCCTTTCTTTGACTTCAGATTCAGACTCGTCCTTCAAAGGTTGAAGTATTTCCCAGAGTCGTCCATTTCACTGCCGGCCTCTCTGATGGGACGTCACGACACATGTCTTTGCCTCACTGTTGCTGCTCTCCACGGCCTACAGGAACCCTGGCATCACTGTTGTACAGACGTGATAAGTGTGACTCCCAGTCTGGGGACAGAGCTCAGTTGGAGTGTGCATTGCAATCATGAGGACCCTTGGATCTCACGAGCTTACTTGGTGAGCTCTAGTCCAGTGAGAAGGTTGTGTGTGTTCATGAGGATGGTACATGTGTGTATGTATGATGCATGTGTGTAGCAGCACCCGAGGATGGCACAGCAGGCTGTCTTTTGTCCTGTACACACACACACACACACACACACACACCACAGGAACACACACATACACTCACCGTGCTTACTAATGCACACACAAACACATGAGCACATACACCACACACATATGCACTATACACATATGCACTATACACACACACAAACCACACACAGAAACATACACATACACTCACCACACATACACATATACACACAAACACATGAACACATGCATTACACACACACATATGTGCCATACACACATGCACTACACACACACACAAACCACACACAGGAATACACATATACACTCACCATATATACACACGTACATGCAAACACATGAACACATGCATTATACACACACATATGCACCATACACAAATGTACAACACACACACACATACACACAAGAACACATATACCACACATACATGCACCACATACACATAAGAGCATACACATATGCATCACAAACACAGTCACCATACATACATACAAACATATGAACATATGCAACACATACACATGTACCATCCACAAGGAACAAACATACCACACACACATACACACACATGTAGGACATACACCGAAAAACATACACACATGCTGCACACACATGCACCACACAGACATACATACAGACACACACACATACACATGCAACACACACATGTACCACACGCATGCACCACACATAAATACACACATGTACCATACTCATGAACACACAACACACACACATTAAATGAAATTGAAAATTCTGTTTCATGCTTTTACATAGCCATATTTCAAATGCCAGTGACCCTGAGTGACTGGTGGCTATTGTGCTGAGCAGCGGAGGTGTGGATCATTTGGTCACCATTGAAAATTTTCTGGACAGTTCTGTTGCAAAGTCATACTACGTAGGTTTCCTTAGTAATTCCAGCCCTGCCTGTCTGATGTCCCTCTCTTGCTTTTACTATCTTGAAGTTGAGGCTCTGACTTTTGGCGCCTTATCTTCCCTCTGTCTACAACACCTACTATGTGCTGTAAGCACAGCTAGCTCTTAGTAAGTACCTTACTTTTCAACAAAGCTAAACTCACACAAGTACTTGAGAACTCACATTTGTTGATGTTTTAGTAGGAATAGGAAATTTAGGATTGGCTAATAATCTACAGAGACTTACAGTTTGGTTTAAGGCCACCAGATAAAAGATTTAAAACAGAATAGATGGGGAGTGTCGAGTGGCTAGTGACTTTATGTGTTGTGAGTAGGAGGAAAGAGAAAAGAGGAAGCCAGGTTGGTAGATCCTGGGCAGGAGCTCACTCAGACACACGTCCCTGCTTCAGCGTTTTGTCACAGGCGAATCCTGAAGCCCTGGGTGGAATTCTCTTGGCTGGAACTTCTGTGCTAGAGCAAACAGAACCCAGAGTGTGCCAACAGATTCTTTAATTTATCAGAGTAGGCGGCTCAGAGGCAGAGACTGGCAGCTCCGCTTGGTGGAAAGGAGAATGAGGGACAGCAAATGCTGGGGACCAGAGCACAGACTTGGGGTGGGGGGCACTGAGAAACGAGAAGCCAGATGTGAGGTTAGCCAGTCAGAACCATGTTACTCAAGAAAATAGACATTCGAAGCCGCCCCTGAGCACAAACATAAATGTAAAAGCAGAGATACCGAGCCGTCATTTCAGATGGGAATCAGGATCAGGATGGAGACGGCTTGAAGACGGGGCTCTGATCTGCACCCCAGTGTAAGAGTGGCAGTTACAGTAGAGCAAACGGAGCCTGAGATATAAATGCTGCAAAGGAGAAGGTGGCCAAGGCGTCTAGCTAGGCTGCATGCCAGCCCTGGGCACGCCTTATGTTTCATTCCAAGTTATCGAATGCTGAGACATCGCAGTGCCTTAAACAGGATGTGTATCCTGACTCACCATATCTCGATCACCAGGATGGAGGGCATTGGACTGGGTGGGGTGTGTGCAGGTGTGTGCAGGTGTGTCCGCGGTGCAGAGATGGAGTAAGGTGTGTGTCTTTACCTTACCAATAGCACCCTACACACTCTTCAATTAGGCCCCGGCTCTCAACCTTCCTAATGCTCTGACCCTTAATACAGCTCCTCGTCTTGTGGTCACCCCCAACCACAAATTACTCTCTTTGCTGCTTATAACTGCAGTTTGTCACTGTTACCCGTCATAATGTGAGTATCTGTGTTTGCTGATGGTCTTAGGTGACCCCCGTGAAAGGGTTGTTCAACCCCAAAGGGGTCACAACCCGCAGACTGAGAACCTCTGACTACCTGTTCAACCCCAAAGGGGTCACAACCCGCAGACTGAGAACCTCTGACTACCTGCTTCCAAAAAGGCAGCGAGGAACATTCTAGTCTTGGAGACATTTTGATCAGAGGCAGCAATGTCTTCAAGTAGGGTTTGTATGTGAAAGGTGTTCAGATGGACTTGGGCATGTCACTTAGCCCAAGCCATTGTCACTTCAGTCAGCTTGCCATGATCTGCAGGACATTGATTGTGCCAAACCATCATTGAGATACCTTTTCTGTGCACTTCCTGTACGACTGCTGTCCCCTAATGGAGGCTTGTCAAACCCCTTTGTTCCCAACTGCCGAGCTCTAGGTTGCCAGCTCTCATGCCATTCTGAGCACATGACATAACGTCCCAGAAAGTGGACGGACATCTCATTGTCTCTACTTTTCACTTTCATCTGAATCAAAGCCATAGTTGTTCCCACTGGTGGAGGCTGGCAGTCCTTGATACTGAGGAGGCTGAGACAGGAGGATTACTGCAAGCCAGGCTAGCTTGGGCAAGTCTGTGAGATGCTGTCTCTAAGAGTAAAGAGAAAGTGCTTGGTGCAGTTCGGTGGTAGATGTGGCATCCATGGAGATCATGTGTCAATCCCATGCAGATTACATGCTCATCCCATGTAGATCTTGCGCCCATCCTGTGCAGATTATGTGCCTGTCTCATGTAGAGTCGTGTATAGGAGATATGTATTCATTCTGTTAGTCTGTACCTTGAATGTCTATTCCATATGCCAGGTGCTGAGGAAGTGGGGATAGAGACCCTCAGTTTGAGCATGTAAACAAAGGAGGTTCTTCACAGCCTGGGGAGTCAGCCCTGCCTGCTTTAGACATGATTTAAAGTGTGGTGGAGAAAACATCCCATTCTCATATCTGTGAGGTCTCGCCGGAGTGTGTGAGGAAGTAACCAATAAAGCGGAGCCGACTGCCACCCTGGCCCAAGGCAGGTTTTGGAGTTGAGAACAGTATCATTTTGTTCTGAAGCTGTGGAGTCATTAGAAAAGAGCATTAAAGTTTCTGACAAAGAGAAAAATCAAAAGGAGCAACTAAATATAGAGATATTTAAAACATTTTACGTTTGTTACATATTTACCTGTGTACAACAGTAGCAACCTGCAGTCTGCAGAGATATGGTGACAGGGACCACTGTGCATCTTTCTGTGTAGTCACTGCGCTCCATCGAGAAGACGGAGTACAGGAACAGCCTGCTTAGGAGAGGAGATTTAACTCAGAGAGCGTCACAGGCCGCTGTGCCTCACCCTGGAAACCAGTGAGCAAAGAGAGAGAGGGCCAGACGAGCTCCCCAGCATTCCCTTCCAGGGACACTCAGGGACTCGCATCCTGTTAGTAAGCTCTGTCCCCCAAGGTTCCTTCAGCTCCCAGGAGTCACAGTGAAACCAAGCCTCTAGCATGTGGGCCCACGCTCAGAGGAGATCTTGTGTGGGAGTGTGCACATGCATGTGTGAATGTGTGTGTGCACGTGTGCTTGTGTGTTATAGGTGGAGACCGGGGAGGGCAGAAGGACTATGAGAAGGAAGTGGAGGCAGACCCCTGTCTGTTTCACAATTATTGAGTAGCTTGGGCAGTTCAGTAATCATGATCAGGAGCAGCAGCAGCCAAGGGGAGAATTTGGAACCAGATGATGAGAAGGCTGATAACAGGAACTGTCCTTGAATATGTTAATAGTAAATACTGTTGATAACTTAATAGGTACAACTATGTATTCTTGTATAATGTACTGACACACACACATACACAAATACACACACATACACACACATACACAAATACACACATACACACATACACACACATACACACATACACACACATACACACATACACACACATACACAAATACACACACATATCCAACATACACACATATACACATACACATATATACACACACATACACACACACATACTCACACACACACACATACACACACATGCACACACACATGCACACACACACACACACACACACACAGATTATGTACCAACAGTAAGCAGAAATTTCCATCACATTCCAAAATTGGGAATGTGACATTAAGATTTCTTCATTAATAGCAGAATTAAGCCACCTTTATTTATAAACTATGTGTCAAAATAATTTTTGAAGACATCTATACGGGATTTACTATAAAACAAGTACATTTTTAAACTGATGAAATATGCATATCGTTTGCAGCCATATCTAGCTGTTGATTACATGATTTTTTAAAAACCAATAATTATTTCAATGTTCATCTAAAATATCCTGATTAAGTGAGAAGATAAACAAATCTGCCATTAGAAGATGAAAGGAATATCTACACCTAAAACCATAAAAGAGTACGCTAGAGAATCACTCCAGTGCCTGAGGGAAATTATGTAAATACCTTTTTTGAAAATTTAAATGTAAAAAAAGTTCCAAAAGTGGTAGACTATTAAATCATAAATATGCATCACCACGAAGCAATACTGAAGACATTACACATTTCTCCTTAGGATAAACATCAATGAAAATAGAAAACATTCTCAAAGTACCCTGATTGCCAAGTGTTTACGTCAGCCCATCTTACCAGGCTGAAATAAACACAGAGGTCTAGGTAGAAAGGCTTTTTTCTTTTTCTCGAATTCATTCCTTCAGGGTCAGAAATTTCCATCATAGAAATGGTTCTTAAGAGGTGTGTGAAGGGCATGAGGACACGGGTTCAGTTCTCCCCGTGTGCAAGGGCGGGGCAGTGGCGTGTGCCTGTAGCCGACCCTAACGCCGGTCTAGGATAGAGACAGGCAGCTCTCCAGACCTTACTGACCGGCTAGCATTCTCCAGGAGTGCTAGACTCAGTGAGAGAAACTGTCTCAAAACATAAGTACATGGCGGCCTGAGGCTCCCACACAAGTTCACACACTTTCATACATGTACACCACTGATACATATGCAAGTCACTAATGAGTAGGAAAGTATGTTTTCCAGGACACTTCAAATATAAATTCATTTTCCTGGTTCACCTACGGTGTGTGTGGCCTTGTGGTAGCTGACTGTGGGAGAGGTAATGGGTTCTAGGGTCCACCTACTCAAGCTGGGAGTTAAGGTGAACGTCAGACAATGATGTCACTCATTTTAAAAACGGAAGAAGACAGGGTTCAGAGTCACTCTGTGGTCCTGCCGCGGCGGAGGAGTTAATGGAGGACTGGGATTTAGGAGCTTCGGCTTTTGGGGTGACTACACAGCCAGTCCCTCCAAACCAAACTCTCACTCTGGGTGATTAATTTTATCTCAGGAAGTCAGGGGCCTGTAAAATAACCTGCCCAAGGTTGTTCTGAAGATTAAGTGTTAGGGCAGGATTTAAATCGGAGTCTGTCTAAGTCCATGTGAGATGTCTGAGCACACTGCTGCACACTGGACTTTGCGAGTCCATTGGGCTCTTGGATTCCTACCCAGGAATCTGCACATAGTGGTGGGTCAGGGAGGTGTGAACTTGTGCCTGAAATCCACACCAGCCTGCCCAGCTGCAGGGCAGAGCTGAGTCACTCTGTGGCATTAGGGCACTCCCTGGGTCCTGCATCTTAAAGATCACAGATGCCAGTGTGTGCGTGTGTATGTGTGTGTGTGTGTACATGTGTATATGTGTGTGTACATGTGTGTGTATGTGTGTGTACATGTGTGTATGTGTGTGCATGTGTGTGCATGTGTACATGTGTGTGCGCATGTGTGTACATGTGTGTATGTGTGTGCATGTGTGTGTATGTGTGTGTGCATGTGTGTATGTGTGTGTACATGTGTGTGCATGTGTGTGTGTGCATGTGTGTGTGCCTGTACGTTGTAGGATTACTTCCTCCTATAGGTCCCCACGCTATTCTTTGAGACAGGGTCTCTCACTGCGCCAGAGCTTATTGATCAGCTCTGCAGACTTCGGGGGAGCTCCAGGCGTCCTCACACTTCTGCCTCAGTGCTGGGGTTACGGGCTCACACTGGCATGCCTAACTCTGAACACGGGTGACAGGCGCTGCAGCTCAAGCTTGTGAAGGAAGCACTTCGCCCACGGAGTCATTGCGGCCAAAGGAGTAATAGGTAGGAAACACCCTGCTCAGTTTTGGTGATTCGACACAACCTAGAGCCACCTAAAAAGGGAGTCCCAACAACGCAGTGACTTTCCAGATCCGACTGGCCTGTGCGGGATTGTCCTGGTTGTTGAAGGCTGTGGGAAGGCCCAGGTCACTGTGGGCAGTGTCCCCCCTAAGTAGATGGTCCTGGGTTGTATGAGAGTAAGCCAGAGGGAGCAAGTCAGTAAGAAGTATTTGTCCATGGTCTCTGCTTCAATCTCCTGCCATGGCTTTCCCTCATAACGGGCTCTGAAATTCCTTCCCCAGCTTGCTTTTGGTCGTGGTGTTTGTCATAGCAACAGAGAGCATCTAGGACAAGGCACAGCCTTCCCCACAGGCAGTGCCGTGAGTAGCGTCACCTGTCCGCTAATTCAGAAGCCTTTCTACCTCCTGGCCACTTAGATCTGCAGAGTCATTTCGCTCGAGTCCATGGGAGGGTCTCAGTTAAGTATACGTGGGCTGACTGGCAGTGGAGATAAAGCTCAGGGATCACAGACACCCACAGATGCATTCTCTTTAGGGAGTGCACGGACCTTGGGCATTTGCAGAACAGGTTAGAGAGGACTCCCGAGACCAGGTGCTAGACTTGTTAAGCAGCCATTAGAGAGATTCTAGATAGAGCGTTCTATCTATAGGGATTCTAGATGGGACCTTCTGGAGACGAATGACCTTCAGTGTTGGTAAGGAATGCTCACGGAGGAGGGTTTTCCTAATCAGCAGCACATACATACATCTGTAAGGTGGAAATGCGAAGTTACTTCATGTAGAGGCCAGTGATGGAGCCTATTCCTCAGTCCTGAGCTTCCTCAGCAAGCCTGCGGCCGATAAACCACTCAGTCCTGGAGTCCTGGCCCAGCTGGCTGGCAGCGTATGAGAGACAGAGCAGGACGTCCCCACAGCTTGAGCGTAGCTCACCTCTCCTGTGGGAAGGAACCTTCTCCAGTTCTTCACATGCAGAGCCAGAGAGATAGGGAACTCTGCCACACATTTCTCTACCGAATTCTGTTTTTCACTTCCATCTATTGATCCTCATAACTGGGGAGGAAACATCTCTGAAGAAATAGACCCATCTCTTTTCTTGCCAGGAAGCACTAGGGTCATTTAGAGAGTTAGCAGCTGTCCTTTTTCCTGACAAAGCAGTTCTTCATGCACAGTTGTAGAGTTGGCTGCCTGGGAAATGACATATTAGGTATATATCTTAGGAATTTTGGCCACCCTCTTTTGAGTAATCGGCCATTTTTAAGGGTTAGTGAACAGCATTCACTAGCTGCATATCACCTTAAAACCCACAACGCAAACATGTAATCTGGTTGGGTCGCTGACATACACAACCACTGGGAAGTTAGTGAGTTAGGGGAAGACTTACAACCAAAGCCCTATGATGGAGTGGATTGAAACAGCCTGCTTCCGTGGGAAAGGGGAGGCGGTCCTTTGATCCACTGGGGTGTCTCCCAGGTCTACAGGGTAGAATGGGTTTGGTCTGAAACGCTGGAAGATGAACTTCAGAGAGAGGCATCCTGGGATATTCGCATGTTCAGTTGCCTTTTTCATTTATGTTTTTCCTGTGACCCTGGCCAGCAGCAGAGGAGGAGGCCTCAGCACAGCTGTTTCAGAGCAGACCTGGTGTACACCCTAGTTCCACAGACTGGGATGTCTTGCAGTCATTTTCCAGGACCCACAGTCCAACAACAGTGGAAGGCAGCTCTCCCCGCCTCTGTTAGCCAGGTTTGCTCCCAGAATGAAAGGCCTCAGTGGCTGCCATCTCTGAAGTTCTTCCTCTTCCTTGCTGTGCCTGTCACAGAGGTAAGCGGTACTCACAGGTGTCCTTGTAGGGTGTTGTATTGGAACTGAGTTGTGGGGACTCAGTGTTAAGTGTGGGATGGGTTGTGTGCCAAGTGCTGTCCTTCCCCCAGTCTATGTGGTTTAGTGCTTGCATTTCGAATTTCAAATGCTTCTTTTCCCAAACACAGATCTTTCTTCCTGCCCGCAGGCCAAGGAGCGGGTTCCCAGCCCAGTCTCAGTTTAGGCTGCCACGTCCATCTTACTGGTTGGTTGGTTGGTTTGTGTGTTTGTTTGTTTGTTTGTGACAGTCTAGTTTGCCAAGACCGGCCTCCAGTTTACTCTGTAGCTGAGACTGGCTCTGAATTCCCGATCCCCTGCTGCCACCTTCCCAGTCAGGGGTTACTGGCGCCCTCACGTGCTTCCATTGCTGTGATAAACACCACAACCAAAGCAACCCGGGGAGGGAAGGGTTTACTTGGCTTACAGGTCCTGGTCGCAGTGTATCACTGAGGGAAGTCCAGGCAGAGCTCAAGCAGGAGGCAGAGCTGCTTGCTGGTTTGTTCCTGGTGGCTTGCTCAGCCTGCTTCCATATACAACCATTTGCCCTGGGACATGCTCACAGGACAGGCTGATGGACGCAGTTTCCTCAGTTGAAATGCCTTCTTCCTAGATACAGTTAGGTTTGTGTCATGTTGACAAAAGCAGACTGGTGTAGACTGTGTGTGTACTGTTGACCTTGTGCTTACAGAGTACAATTCTCGATTCGGAAACCTAGCATCATGCTTTCATCGGTGCATCTTTCCTGAGGGTTTTTTCTGGAATCATGAGTTAAAAGAAAAAAGCCCTCTTTCGGTAATATGGTCAGAAAATGACTCCAAATGGCCGTGATTTGCTGAGGAACTTTCTGTGGCCAGTGATTGAAGCAGAGATGGAAACCCGTGTTTTGTTGGTGCCAGGTCACTCTCGAGGACAGCACGGCCCCCTGCCCTTCCCAGGCTCCCTGAGAGTGTAGAGATTAAGGTCACAGACAAACTTGAGTTCTCGTGGTCCTGGCATGAAGTTATAAAGTGACCATCTGATTCTTTGTGAGGAGACAAAGTTGAGAGATTGCAGTAAAGTTAATTTTAGGGTTTGAATGCAAATAATCTGATGGTTATCGGCATAGAACTACATGCATGCCGCTTTACTGGATATCGTGAAGCAATTACTACAGAGCAGACTTCCTTTTCACCAAGAATCCATGGCTTGCTCTGAGTGCCATGTTTTCATATGAACACAGGGAGGAGAGGAGCATCCTCCCTGGACAGGCTGGGTCTTCACACTTCCTCAGGGTTCAGAGGTCGGGGCTGCCACGCGCTTCCCAACCAATAGAAATGCGGTTATGATCGCAAATGTAGGAGAAAGACTGCCCTGTAAATTTCATGCAGCTCTTTAAATGTTTTGATTTACATTTACACCAATGATTGTACTTGTTAAATTACACATGTTTATTAGTGCACAGGCCATAGCGCATGTGTGGAGGTTGGATAACCAAGTACAAGAGTCAGTTCTCTCCTGCCGGGGGTTCTGGGGGCTCAACAGCACAGCAGGCTTGGCAGCCGTTACCCGCTGAGCCACCTCGCTTGCCCAGTCTATACGTGCATGACTCTATACGTGCATCTATACATTTGGAACTCCTGCCATTAGCTTTGATCTTCTGTATGGGTTCCAACAAATACTTTCAGGATGAAAGAATTCATGACTAAATGAAGTTTGGTGATTTATAGATGCAAAAATATAGAAAATACCTTTGAGGAAGATCTTTACAGCAGTAGCCAGGAAAAGGAAACGGTGGGGGGAGGGTCTAGATATTTAGCGAGGGAAGAGCAGGCAGGGCGGAGAGAGTCGGTGCCGGCTTGTTTGAGTGTCTACAAAGGTGGGCCCAGCACCTTGGGGGTTTCACAGCTCTGAGCTTTCTACTCTTGAGGAAGGGATGCTTTCCCTACTAACCGAAATTTCTCAATATTTATAAATTTAAAAGAGGAAGATAAATCGGTCATAAATACTGTCATTTTCTGAAACTAAAATACAGCCTTTGAGTTGATGAATTTCATTCATACATGACTCTGAACCTCCATTAAGTAGTTGGAGAGAAACGTGGCATTGAAGCTGTAGACCGTGAGTGTCTTAGGGCTCGATAAATCCTTAGCTACATAGTGAGTTTGAGCACAGCCTGAACTACGTGGAGACCCCCTCTTTCAAAACCAAAGTGCAAGACCAGTTGAGAACTTTCTGGGAAATGTTATGGCAACCTTGTGTTTTGGTTCTGGAGCTCTGCTCCCCTGTCTTCAGACTACCTAACTTGAAATATTGTAACTGCAAATTTTATCTGGGCTTCTTGCAGTTGGGGAAGTTACTTGACCTACCACTCCTTTAAAATGCCCAGATTTTCCGAGATATGAGTGAATTCATATCTTTCAAATCAACATCAGATGTTTTAGCTAAAATCCATGGCTTAATTCTGACTCACATGTGAAAACTGCTGCATCACCCAGGGCTTGCTCATCAAACAGCACCGTACAGAGAACCCAAGATGCTCGGCATCTTTAGAAAAATGCCTTTGAGTCGGAACATGTTTGGCATATCTAGCTTTCTCTGAAAGATTAATTATTTCATTGCTTGTTGTATAAAGGCTCATTGTTTTAAAATATCACTGGAGTTTGGACTAGTGATACACAATAAAAATTAAATCTTCAGCATGCAGTAACAGCAGCGGTTGCCATGGAGGTCACGGAGCAGCCAGAAGCTCCTGTGCACCACAAGACACAAGAACAGCTATTTAATTAAAAGGTTTTCCATTATTTATCAGTGGCATAGCAAGGGACTGCCCAGGCATGCATGTTCACACATGCACACACATGCACACTCACAGATGCACACCTTGATTAAGATGTATTAGAATGTTCATAAGAGTCAGAACCCACATGGCTGTCCACATCAGAAGGGATGATCCCAATCTCACTGAGTCCTGCATGGCAATGAGACCACATGGACCCCCACAGCACACAGCGGTACAGTGAAGCTTGGACCCATGGTACCAGCCAAGCAAGGACTCCTGAATGACTCTGTCGTTACACAGTTCCAGTCCAGACCTGAAGGCAGGAGAGTGATTGCTTCTGCAGTGGTAACGGCTATCGTGGGGCACAAAGGGGCTTTTCTGGGTGCTAGAGATACAGATCCTGCTGCTTGATCTGGGTGCTGAATACACAAGACATGTACCTGTGAGGACACACCTGCTGCTGCACCTGTGAGGACACACCTGCTGCTGCACCTGTGAAGACACACCTGCTGCTGCACCTGTGAGGACACACCTGCTGCTGCACCTGTGAGGACACACCTGCTGCTGCACCTGTGAGGACACACCTGCTGCTGCACCTGTGAGGACACACCTGCTGCTGCACCTGTGAGGACACACCTGCTGCTGCACCTGTGAGGATGCATCTGCTGCTGCTGTAGGCTTGTAAAACATATTACATGACAACAGACAGCTGCTGACATGCTCTTGGGTTAAAGGTCAGAGGTAAGACACTGGACAGGTGGAACACAGGTGATGCTCCCTAAACTGAAAGCAAAGTTGTCATAACTTTTTCCAGAAATTGTTCACTGAGTTTGTACTTTGGCTTTTGGAACCAGAGTCTCTATATAGTTCCTGTCATCTTCCAACTCGCTATGTAGCTGAGGATGACCAGGACTTCAGGTTCTCCAGCCTTTAGCATCTGAGTCACGGTGGTGTAGGCATGCACCTCCACATATGGTTTTATGTGGTGCTAGGAACTGAGTACAGGGCTTGGTGGGTGCTCAGCCAGCACTCCACCAGCTAACCACATCCCCAGTCCCTGGCTGTGTTTTCATAAGCTGTGCAGCTTCCACTGCAGTCCCTCTGGGCAACCTGAGGCTTCTGCCCTTTGATGTGCCACAAGTCACTGTCATCTCCTGGCGTCCTAGTAGGAGACACATCCCTACTAGAAGGCTGGAATATGTGCTCAGTGTCAGCCCACAGTGATGGGATATACACATCTCCTAACAGCCTGCTGGAATGAAACGAAACGCGATGCTGTGGAGAGTATATTGTATGGGGTGGAGAAAGGACCTGCTGGTTAAGAGCACTCACTGCTCACAAAGGGCTCAGGCTTAGTTCCCAGGACCTGATTGGTGGCTCACGACACCTGTAACTCCAGTTCTAGACTTTTGATACCTTCTTCTTTCCACAGACATGTACATAGTATACACACACACACACACACACACACACATGTACATGGTATATACACACACATACATGATATACACATACGTACATGGTATACACACACGATATATACACATACACGTACATGGTATATACACACACATGCATGATATACACACACATGTACGTGGTATATATATACACATGTACATGGTGTATACATACATGCAGGCAAAAGCATTCATACAAATAAAATAAAAGTAGATAAGTCTTATAAAGAGCATATTGCAAACTCAGTAAAACACAGGCATTTCAAAGGGTGTTAAAATACTTGTATTTCTAGATCGTTTTCAACTGGCCTTAAACACATCTCTTCATCTCTGTACTCGAGTGTGGATGTACACTCACACACACATTGACAAGCGTGCACATACATCTTATCACTTTTTGTTGCTGGATTATCTATAATCTCCAGGATTGCAGTGCAGGCTGAGCTGAGGATCATGGGAGAACAAGTGGAAGAATGCACTCTCCTCACAGACCTCAGAGGTCTCACGTAAGCCGCGTTCTCACAGACCTCAGAGATCTCACGCACGTAAGCCGCGTTCTCACAGACCTCAGAGGTCTCACGCACGTAAGCCGCGTTCTCACAGACCTCAGAGGTCTCACGCACGCTCACAGATCTCAGAGGTCTCACGCACGTAAGCCACGTTCTCCTGAGAAGAGAAAGGCAACCCGGTGTGTGCCGTCTCTAGAGATGGCTGTTCTTTCCCCACTTTGAAGTTTCGAGATGCTTGATTACCAGTCAAACGGCCAAGAATAGCTTCTCCTTTTGTCAGAAGAGATGAGATGCCAGGAAAAAGGCCCAAAATTAGCATTTTCCTCCAGGTCCTTGATACATAGCTCTTATTCATGAGATGCATGTTTTGTGGTAACCAAGAGACTGAAGAGCTCAGAGACAGAGAGAACAATGG
This sequence comes from Micromys minutus, assembly GCF_963924665.1. Lineage (NCBI taxonomy): Eukaryota > Metazoa > Chordata > Mammalia > Rodentia > Muridae > Micromys > Micromys minutus. The sequence goes on from NC_137972.1 coordinate 3,635,756, forward strand.
CAGCCGGCTGGAGAGAGTGGAGCCACTTATCACGGCCCTAAGGCTGCTGGGTGGCTCCTCCACGGGCTTGTCAGGCCTGCTGAGTGCTGTTGAATCTGCACATTTAAAAATGGCCGTTGTCATCGTTAGTTCAGAGTGTGCCGAAAGCCTGACTCTTCTCCATGAGCCCCACATGCCTTTTGCTGCTGTGCGCCTGTACCCCTTACAGCGGCTTTTTATTTACCAACACTGCTGGACCACCTTTACTGGAGAAGAGCGTGCACAGTTCTCGGGAGTCTTTTAACTCTTTTAACACACACACACACACACACACATGAACATGTGCATACACACACGCACGCGCACACACACACACACACACACACACACGGATGCATCACAGTCTGTCATGGCCGTGTCTTCTCCCTGAGATGTATTTTGTTGATGATCGTATACTTAGGGACAAGCATACATCAGTCATAAGGAATGTTTGTGATGTTTAGTGAAGTATAATGGTAAACATGGTACTTAGCGGGACGTACCAGTCTAAGCACATCATTCTAGAGATAGGGCAAAATCAAAAACCCATTGTTGTTACGGTGGATTCCTGTATTGAGATGCGGCTCAGACTCTGAGCTTGGAAGACACCCACTCCGCTGCTGGAGTACTGACCGAGAGACCTGACAAGGTGCTGCGCTTGGCTTAGAGGGTGAAGCACGTGTCATTCGCTCCACAGTGTTTGTCCATGTCCTGCCTACCGAAGTTCTCCATCCCGTGTCCTGAGGGAACTGCAAATGGAAACCTTGAGGAGTAACAGTTCACAGCCATAGGGTGGGAAGAAGAGGAATCCTTGCTCTCGTCGCTGGTGGGAGCAGGAACGTTGACGGCTGCTTTCTAAGATGGCTCCCAGCTCCTTACCAAAGCTCAAGATGTGCTGTGTGTCTGTTGGCTCTCTTGCCATCTATTCAAACGAGGGAAACTCTGCATGTGCTATAAAAGCCTCATCTCTGCTGCCTACTCGCTGGGCATGGGCGTGCTCCTCAGAGATGAGTGGGCGGGGCTGATACCCAGTACCGTGGAACGTTAAACAGTCAGCAGACAAAAGAAGCTAGCCAGGCGTGCTCACACATGGAGGAGAAGCTAGCCAGGCGTGCTCACACGGAGGAAGACAGACGTGTCGCTCAATGAAAGGAGCACACAGTCTGGCTCCAACTGTACCAAGTGTTTAAGAGGCAAAGTCACAGAAGTGAGTGAGGAAGGGTCAGGCTGTGGCAGCAGTGTGGGGGAGGGAGGAATGTTTAGACGCTCACATTTATATGTGGGTCTACCTAGAACTTATTTTTTGTAGTGCTGTGGTTGCTGAAACCTAGCGTCTCACAGATTCTTGGCCAGCATTCTCTGGACGCCACCAGTTCCTATCACTGGCCTCCCACTTGAAGAGAGTCTGAAATGAGGGCTGGTGACGAGGCTCAGCCAGAAAGGTGGTTACGGCCAAGCCTGATGCCCTGAGTTCGGCCCCCAGAGCCCGCATGATGCAAGGGAAGAGAGAATGCCCACAAGTCATGCTCTGATCTCTCATGGGCACTGTAGCACATGCACACCTGCACTGTAGCACACGCACACCCGCACTGTAGCACACCTCACCCACACCGGTACCTCCCATGCAGTTTATAAATACAAGCATCATTTTAAAGAGTTCTTACCACAATAATATTTACTATTAAATCATTATAGTTTCTTGTGATAACATTCTCTAAATTAAATTTTTTTACAGAACTGTCTTAGAGAAAAGTTATTATCAAGTTAAAGAATTATAAATAATATTCCCTACTAGAAACTAATTTACTAAAATTTCTCAGAAGTACTTATAAAAAGAAATTGATAAAAATACACTAATAACTACTATTTCAATTATTTAACTATGAAACCCACTTTGTGAGAACAATCTTTTCAACTTATAGGACAGTTAATTCCAACAGACATGTTTTTACAGTGTTTTGAGGTCAACCTCAGACTCTCATGCTTGCCCAGCCCGCATTTAACCCCTGGGGTTCCACTGCCCCCCATCTTTGTATTAACCATGGTAGTTACCATTTCCAGGGGTCAGTCAGTCTTCCTTCCTCTTTCTGCCTGCCTGCCTGGCTTTCCTGCTAACTTACCTTGTCTGGTTAGCTCCTTCCCTTGGGATATGTTTGGGAAGATACTCATCATTTTTTTTTTTAAGAGATACTCACTGAGTGATGGCTTTCGGGGCGATTTTGCTTCCGTATTTAAAGGCGTCCTCCGCTGCCTTTAGCTCGAGTCATCCCAATAGGAATCACCCTCTGGGCTGTGTTACTTGCCTGTAGGCTACATCCACAGCCCCAGATAACCCCTTCATCTATCTCTCCATCTTTGTCTTGTGTTAGGAAGTATCTGGGTTCCGCTTTCTCCTTGGTTTTGGCAGGCGTTTGTTGTGTTCAGATCTGTGTGTTTGCAGTTTTCACCAGATCGGGAAACTTTGAATATGCATTTCTGTTTGTTTTCCTCAGTTGTCCCTAGATCCCAGTCCCACCTAGACTGACACCTTGAAACTGTCACATATTTGGTAACGGTATTTTTCATTCCTAGTGTTTAATTTTGATGGTTTCTACAATTTTATCTTGAGCTTTAAAGATCTTTCCTTGTGTGACATGTAAGGCATTCTTAATTTCCTCCAGTATATTGTGTGTCAGTATTCTATCTCCTGTCTCTAAATACACAGCCACTGCCTGCTGTTTGGCTTTGGCATCTCTCTTTAACGGGTTTTGTTGGTTAATTAGCTTTACGAATGTATGCACTATGGTTAAAATGACTGACTTATTCCTGCCGCCTACTATCTCCAGTTCCGGGACCGGTTTGGTCCGGTTTGATTGGTTTTCTTCTCACTGTCACTTGATTCACCTCCTCCAGGGGACACTTCATATCGCGTCAGTCGGTCCTAGACGCCCTGAACTTGCCTTCGCAGAACCGGTGCGTCTGTGTTCCCGAAATGATTCCTGAGGAATGTTCCGGGACTTGTTACTCTTGGGTCTTTTTTTTTTTTTTTTGTTACTCTTGGGTCTTAACCACACACTAGAGCCGTGTTTAATCTTCCAGGTGACTGAGGTGGGGCACTCCCGTGTTCTCCCTGCTGTTTTAGGAAGTGAAGCTTCCTTTGGGGCCTGACCTCTGAGCACCGTGCTTTCCCTCTGTGAGTTATGAACAATGCTCTTGTGCCTTCTACACGGCTCAGCCATGGCTTAGCAAGTTTCCCCAGATCAGTCAAGTGAAGACTCGAGGGGCCTTGTGTCCTTTTCCAGAGTTCATCTCTGCACTGCGCCCTTCTTCCCTGCACTCTCCAGTCTCCCGGAACCCCAGGTCTGTTTCTCTCTGAAGTTGCCACAGGACAAAGGGAAGTGTTGGGGTGTGAGTGTGAGAGGTCTTGTACGCTCATACTTTAAAGGCTGACTCTCCCCGCCCCATCCCCAGCCTCTAGTGCTGTTCTAAGAGGCGCGTTTGCTAGAGGAGGTTTTCCATGAGAACAGACCTTTGTCCTTGTTCTAGCTCCTGCCTTCTGGTCCACTGCTCCGTGAAGTGCTGTGTTCACACTCCCCACAGCTCCTGCCACCATGTGTTCCCTGCTATGAGGGACTGAGATCTATGTCACCAGGCGCCAGAATAACTCTTGTCCTTCTGCAGGATGACACAGGGCTGGATTAGGTAGCTATCACTCTGAGAGGTCACTCTGCTTCATCTCGGTCTCTTGGCAGCACATTTTCCTCCCCTGAAATGGACAGTCCCCTGCTCTGCTGTACTGAGTCCTGGCCTTCGACCTCTCTGCCTGAGCTGCTTCCCCCACACGGGGCAAACTCGCTGTGCGCTGGGATATGAACATTAGCTGTAATGTTGTTCCTGTCCTGTGATGACAAACACGAGGTTGGTTGTTCTCGCAGCTACTTCCTGTAGGAGCACAATCTGTCTGGAATATTTCAGGAAAGGGACAAAGCATCTTCCGATGACCCCCTTCTACACCAATGCTCACTGTGTCATATGAACGAATCTACATCTGGCAACCGAAAGTGTGACCCCAGGGAAGACACAGAATAGGATGGATACAGAATCTAGGTCGGGTGCCAAGGGAGGTCTTCATGATTGAAGAAGGCTTAGGGTCCTGTCAAGGGCCAGCTGTCTCTCATGCACAGCCCAGATTTATAAAGTCAGTTCCTGTGCACCGCCTTACTGTGGAGTCTGAGGACTCTGGAAGGGTAGAGTAGAATCCAGAGAACACAAGACTTAAACGTCCCATCTTTTCAAATCACTCGCCCTTCAGGGAGCTGTGTGTGGGCCCCAGGGCTGCACCTGCTTATCGGATGAGTGTTTGCTGCTGGGCCGCTCTCTCTCATTCCGCCCAGAGATCTCTAATTGGATTTGTATCCAAGGGTAGATGTAGAGCAGAGTCTCATCTTATTTTAAAAGACAAAAATCTGAAGCTGCCAGCAAGGCAGTAATTAACAGTAATCAGAATTACTCTGAAGATGGCTCTCAAAATAGTCACAAAGCAGTATAGCTGTTTGCAAGTAAATAAGTTATTAAATGCCACCTCAAGCGAGATTGATGTTTTCATGACGTGAGACTGAGCCCTTTGGGCTGCAGGACTGAGTGCCGTTTCTTCCGTTTCTGAACTTGAAGCAACCAAGATTTTTTTCTATGACTCAAAAGTGATCGAAAAGTCGTGGAGCCTCTTCAGTGTTCACCTGGGCCAAGGGCAAACAGCGCAAGGGTGACACGAGCCCAAACGAGTGGAGGAGGAACGAGAGAAGGCGGGGGAAGCTGCTTTAGTGTCCTAAAAATAGCTTTGTAAAATCAGCCCCGGATACTAGAACCATGTATTATAAGAATCACTGGCGGAGAAACAAACCGGAATCATTTAAACACAAATGCTATAAAAAAATCAAGAGTGGATGTGAAAACCTCAAAAATAAAATTATTCTCTTAAATATTATATAGGTGTCCCATCAGGGAACTTGGAACCTAAGTTCTGGTGTTTCCAATTGTATGTAATAATACAAGGGCTTCCTTAGGGGTAAGAAATGGAAGATAGGGCCGAAGAGGGCTTGAAAGTTAAGAATACGCGCAAAGCACCCACAGTCAGTTCCCCAGCGCCCACAATGGGCAGTGCACAGCACCCAGAACGTCAACTCAAGCACATCCGTGCCTCCTTCTGGCCTCCAAGGGTGCACTCACAGACACATGCATGCATGCATGCATACATGCATACATACATAAACATACATGCATACATACAAACATACAGACATACATGCATGCATACATACATGCATGCATGCATACATATGTGCATACATACATACATACATACATACATATACATACATGCATACATACACACATACAGGCATACATGCATGCATGCATACATACATACAGATAGACAGACATACATGCATACATACATACATGCATGCATGCATATAGACAGACAGACAGATAGACAGACAGGCATGCATGCATGCATACAGACAGACAGACAGACATACATACATACATACATACATACATAATTAAAAATAAGTACAAATGTAAAAAGTGATAAACCTCTGTTCATAGATAAAATAACAGAAATTAAGTTGGCAGAGCAAAAATTTTAAAATGATTAATCCTCGTGACATTTGCATAACAGGTATTGACCAATGGCTTTTCCTAAGTTACCAGCAGCTAACAACATCCTGGGCAGGCTCCAGCTTTAGACAGCAAATGGGGCTGAAGACATTGGGTTCAAAAAATCAAAGTTATTCACTGACCATATTAAATGGTAATTCTACACAACACTGTTACTTTGGAATTTTTTTAGACCTCTGGGCTTAGGTGAGACTCCAATAGAGCCATAGAGGAGACTTGCTTGAAATCTCATCTTTCTCTCTCCCTCCCTCCCTCTCTCCCTCTCTCTCTCTGTCCCTTCCATTGAGCACTAATACCACCTAATACAACATTTACACTGATTTATTTTTTCATGTGTTGCGCACAATTCTGTCACTGTAACAAATATAAGGAATAAATCAACTTAGAAATAGAAAAAGTGTTTTGTCTCAGTCTCTGGCTGCAGTCCCATGACTTCCGGCTTGTGGTAGCAGTGCATGGTGGAGGGGGAAACCTTGTTTATCCTGTGGTGGTCAGGAAATAAAGAAAGAAAGAGAGATGGTAGGATCCTATTCTTCTAGCAAGGGTCCACAACCTCCCTGCAGCTCCAGAGACTGGGGACCAGTCCTTACACACAGTCTCTGGGGGACAGTCAAGACCCATGCCATTGCATCCAAGGGAGAGTTTGCTACGGTTGATCCTTTCATCTCAGAACTTAGACGGAAAGTGCATGGCGGATGGTCTGATAACCAATCGTCAGCACTAATAATGGAAAATCTGACTGAATCGTTACTTGTGCAGCACCTGCCGTGAAGTAAGCACTCGATAGATAATAGACAGCAAAGCAGTTCTCAGTGCTGGTTCCTTACCCAGAGGTGGCATCCTGCGGGAAGTGTGAGCAGGGATTAAGAGGCTCAGCATCCCTCCGTACCCTCAGCATCCCTCCGTACCCTCAGCATCCCTCCGTACCCTCAGCATCCCTCCGTACCCTCAGCATCCCTCCGTACCCTCAGCATCCCTCCGTACCCTCAGCATCCCTCCGTACCCTCAGCATCCCTCCGTACCCTCAGCATCCCTCCGTACCCTCAGCATCCCTTCGTACCCTCAGCATCCCCTGCCAGGAAAGCAGAGCCTTTCATGGGGTCATGGACCTTGAGGCTGTTTTGATTCATTCTTTTGAACTTGAAAGGTATCTTTGATGTTCCTTGGAACGTGTGAAGAAAGCTAGCACACAGGGTCCCGCCCACCCCTGCCCTGCATCTACTGGCCAACCATGCTGTTCTCAGGGCTGCAGAGGACTTGGCAGTGTGGAACCTGTGTCTCTGCTGTCCTCCACAGCTGTGTGTCCGTCTCACTAAATGACTTAGGTCTGGGGTTGAACCCTCTCTCAGTCTCAGTAAGGACAGTTCCAAAGCAGCCTCTTAGAGGATATTTTTTTTCTCTCTCCAGCCTGGCTGCTCTTTCCCCAGCAAGCACAGAGTACAAGTTACTTTATTTTGAACGCAAGAAAACCTTAAGCCACTAAAAACAAAAGCAGAATCCTGGCTGCTAATGGAGACCTTGGGTGCTGTGTGGTGCAGAGCGTTGCACCCTGGGAAGAACTTCAGAAGGGCTTATATTTCAATCTGGCCGGACGTCTCACTGGCCATGACTCTGGACTCTGACCTGAAGTCCAGACGCTACAGCAGGATGATTGGCAAGGGTGAGAAAAAGCAGTGATCAGTTCCTGTCAGCACCTGGCAAGGGAACTGTGTGTACAAACGCCCTCAGATGTTTGCTACTGAACCTCAGCACAGGATCCCAGCCCTCTACTATCAGGCACGTGAAGAGTAAACCCAGTGTGCACAACGCATCCCGGCTTCCTCCCCAGCATCCTCACTCTGACGGCAGGGCTGACAGTGAAAGCTCCCAGCGTACTGGTACTGTTTCGTGTCAGGCCATCTGTGGGCACTCTCGCAGAGATGTTTGCATGTATGTATACAGAGCTCACGTCGTTAGCTGATGAGTCCACATGCAGCGCTTCATGGGCTGTGGCACCTCAAACACGTCGCAACGACTTCTGCCCCTGTCACACGGTGTCCCTGATTCTGAGCAGCAGGGGCTAGTGATCTGGGAAACAGGGAAGGCGCCTGGCTAATTTGAAGCAACCAGAATGGAGAAAGCATTCTTTGTACGGCCATCTTGGTTATTTGTATTGGGCAGAGGTCCTGAAATGATGTCTGAGATTTTCTGTCACCCACCTCAGCTCGGAGTTTTGCCGTTTCTCGGGGATGGTGATGTCAGTGAATTTAGGACTTAGGAGATTTGGATGTAAGTGCTTATGTGCCGTGACCCTGGAAAACATTGATTCCTGCGGGATTTCCTCAGCTTAGGAAGATGTGAACCACAATCCTGTAACCTTGGCTCCCAGAAGACTCGGGCAGGGAGATTTCCGCCAGGTTAGAGGTCAGCCTGGGGTCCACAGTAAATCTTAGGCTAGCCTGAACTACGGTTGAGACCCGACTCCCATCCCTCACCCAACCCAAACCCACAATGAATGAGGACAGGACGCCCTGCCCACTCTGTCCCCTGAGCTTGTGTGAGGACACACGTGTCACAACACCGACAGAGCAGGAAGCGTCCACTCTGGACCAAACAGTTCTGAGTGCTCACAGCATTTTCACTCAGCCCGAGAATGCTGGGGGGTCCGGGGTACACAGTGTGAACCCTTCTTACTCAACCCTTATTTGGGAGCAAATAGTATTTAGAATTGAGGCAAGAATATTCTCTTCAAAATCCTCAGAAACCCCACCCTTCCAGCAAAACCAGTCACCATTAGCGGTCTCTAGTCCTGACAGCCTACTCTTCATTCTTTACAAATGAAGTGCTTGGGGATGGGTGGATGGCTCAGAGGTTAAAATTCTCGCTGCTACTCCAGAGGACCAGAGTTTGGTCCCCAGCACACAAATCACGTGCCTCCCACCGCCTCTAACTCCAGCTCTAGCTCTAGGGCATGTGACACCATCCTCTGGCTTTGCAAACACACAGACCAACACACACACACAAAAATAAACCATTAAAAATTAAATACTTAACAACAAAGGGCACCTCACATAGTTTTAAGTATTAAGGGGAAAGGTTAATGGAATGTGTTCAAAATACACAGTCTAAAATTCTCAATAAAAGTATTTTTAAAAGAGTGACAGTAAGAATTGGTATCGGTGTATTCGCCAGGGATTTAAGACGTAAATTGCATCCCAGATATCTTTGAGATCTCCTAGGATCTCTGCCCAATTCCATCTTAACTCTTGTCCCCTCCCTAAAGGTAGCTGTAATCCTGGACAGGGGTCTCTCTCTCTCTCTCTCTCTCTCTCTCTCTCTCTCTCTCTCTCTCTCTCTCTCTATGCAAATGTTCTCTGATACGTTTTCATTTTTAAGAACATTTATGTTATCGGATTGTAGGTGTTTGAATACTTGATTTTCGAGCCAGCGTTGGGTTCTTTAGCTATCAGCCCTTCAGGCATTCATCTTCTGCAGTTTATCTCAGCGTGTGGCTGTGCCTGGCTCTGTTCCTTCAGCACTGTCTGCTCCAGGCTGCTTTCCATTGTTTTCAACAGGCAAACTCCTTCCTGTGTGTGTTTTGTGTTCTTGTTTTTCTGTCCCCGGGGATGAAATTCTGGTTTCTGATTTCTGTCAGAGTTTCACTACTACTAAACCAAGTAAATTGTTTCTGAAATTGACACCAGCTTATGTTCTCCCAGGTAGGGCTACTTTCCCTGGTGTCCTCTGCTGTAAAATCTTGCTAAGATGGGTTTGGTCCCCTGCTATGGTTTTCTGCACCATTAGGAGGGTAGTGGTGTCTTGTCTTGGTTTTAAGGTACTCTGTCTGGCATTGGGTGTCTGCCTGCATGAGAAGGGCCATGGCAGTGAAGGCTGCTGTCACATGGAATATTGACTGCGTAGGTGCTTGCAATGAAGTTAAGGGAGGCAGTGTTCTTTCCGCCAAGGTAGAGGGTCCCATAGTGAAGGCACTGCATGAGTAATAAGTGCTGGGTGTTAAGTCAGGGGATTGCCTGTTTGAACCTGACGGCTTTCAGTTTGTGACGATAAAGAAACAAATGTGCATCTGTAATCACAAGCGTCGCCTTGCACAAATGTGCATCTGTAGTCACAAGGGTCGCCTTGCACAAAGGGCTCTGTTTTGGAACAGCTTTCCACGAGAAGCCAGCAGAGCGACTTGTGAACACATCTGATCCCAGGTTTAAGGCAGGAAGAGTTCACAGTGACTGAGGGGCGTGGCCTATGCCAGGAAGAAGGCAGCGTTTTTGAGGCATGGTGGCTGTGTGCCAAGAGGACAGAAGGGCCAAGTTGGAGATGCTCCCAGGGCCCAAATCTGGGACAGTTTGAACATCTAGATAAGTAATTACAGACGTGGAGTAAAACAAGTCTGTAAGCCCATAGTGCTATAAATTATTGATCATTTAATGAGGGTCTTTACAGTTTCAATGTTTCTTAAATTCCCATTGGAAGGGGAGTGGTTTTGCAGTGGTGAGGCTTGGAGGACACCTCAGTCAAGTGACAATACCAGCCAAGACAGGGTGGCTGAGAGTGACAGCCCAGTAATGTGCCTGTGGAGCATCTGTGAACAGTCACAGGATACACTGGGAAACTCTAGGTGACAGTCAGTCTGCAACACAACCTACTACCTCCTGGACACACACACACACACACACACAAACATGTGCATACGTGCACACATATACCACACACACACTCTACACACAGCATTATATCATACACGCATATGTGCTCTCTCTCTCTCTCTCTCAAACATACATGCACATATATACCAGACACACATATACCACACACACACTCTACACACAGCATTATATCATACACATACACTGAACACATGCACACACTCAGACATACATGCACACTTGCCTACACAGAGTTATATCACACACACACACACACACACACACACACACACATTCTACAAGCACACATACAAATACACTCTCTCAAATATACATGGATACATGCATATATATGCATATATATATATATATATATATATATACCATGCACAGATATATCACACACACACATACACACACTCTCTCTCAAGCATACATGCATACATGCACACATATACCTCACACAGATGTATCACACACATACACACACACACCCTACAAGCACACACACATACAGTACAAACATACCACACACACCACATACACCACACACACACACACACACACACACACACACACACACACACAGAGGAGATTTATTAGAGTGGCTTGCAGCTGGTGGTCCAAGTAGTGCAACAGCGGCTGTCTCCCAGTAGGAAGGCCAATGAACCAGTGGTTGTTCAATCCATAAGCTTGTTTCGGCAATCCCAACCTGGTGCTGAGTCCCAGAGGATTCCTGGAGATTTGCTAGTCTTCAGCAGATTTTGGAATACCAAAGAAGTAGATTTTAACACCATCATGTTAAAGGGATGTGCAGCCTCTGGATGTTGTCCTTGCCCACAAGAGTGTGGACAAGCCCAAAGTGAAGGAGAGATGAGAAAATAACCCTTTTCCTTTTTCTCTCTTGTCAAAACCAACACAAGTGGCCTGTGTCCCCTGTACATGGGGATGTATACTTAATCCAGATGCCCATCCGTGAAGCACTTAAAGGCCAAAGCAAAATTATTTTTGGTAATTGTTCATGAGAGCAGATTTTACTGTGGAAAGAGTGTGTATGTGTGTGTATGTGTGTGTGTGTGTGTGTGTGTGTGTTGCATGCATTTGGGAATGCTGTTTTTCTGGGCAAATACAGAAGGCAGATTGTTGACAGTAAGTGTTCAGTTGAGGGTGGGAAGACTTTTAGTTACAGAAGCCTTTGCATGTGGCCGAAATGTAGCTGAGTGTGGCAGAGCAATCGTGTCTGTTAGTTGTGGCAGAAGAACAGTCTAAGATTCTCTCATTAGGTGACACTGGGGGATGTCTGTTGTTACCTTTGCTGTGTGCGGAAGCAAGGGTTGTCTCCATTTCCCACAAAGCACAGCGCTTTGGGGTTTGGATGCTCAGGAAATGAGGCCGTGAGGCCACGTGAACCGTTCAGGATGTCATTTCCCACAATATGCTTCACAGGTGGTGGGGCAAGAACAGAAAGCAAACAAGGAAGGTTGGATTGTCTGCTCGGTGTCCCGGTGTCCCACTCGAGTACACAGGAGGAAGGCGAGCTTGTGACACGTGATTAGAAAGAGGATGAGACAGACCGAGGGCGAGGAGAGAACAACAGAGCCCCGAAGAGGCACCATGAGCACAGGACTTGCTGGGAGGACAAGAACCCAACATGGAGGGCAGCAGCCCCAAGGAGAGCCTGTGGCCACTCCCCAGGCTCAGGCTGCGGGAGGACGCGGCCCCAGTGCTTTGTCAGTTACATTCTTGTTCATAAACACTGGCTGTCCTGTCTGGGTGGCCATGGGACGGGCACTTCCTTGTTCTTACATCTGCACAGCGGTTATGATCTGTTGCCATGGGTGTGGCTTCCTGTCTGCATAGTGGAGAATGTCACGGAGAAGTCCCCGGGAGCACACTCATGTCTCAGAAGCCTTAGACTTAGATGGCGCAGAGCATGGCTTGTGTCTAGGTGGACGGCTCCAGGCCGAAGTAGGACAAGATGGCAGCAACAGCCTCTTGTGCTCTGTGGGTCCTGTCCCTGTGCTCTGTGGGTCCTGTCCCTGTGCTCTGTGGGTCCTGTCCCTGTGCCCTGTGGGTATACACACACACACACACACACACACACACACACACACACACATATATTTAGGGAGAAGGTCACGTCTCTTTTCCTGTTGTCATGGTCTGAGATGTTAGGGATGCCTCATCAACATGTGGAAGGGCTTAGGCATTGTCCTTATGTGACTGATGGGAGTCTGCAACTATATGACAGGGGCCTGGTGCTGGGAGCAGGTGAGGCTCCTGTTGTCTCTCCAGGGTCTTCCAGGCTTTACGCTTTTAGCTCCACTGAGGACCAGGCTTCCTCTCCTGGTTCACTGCCCCACACTAGCACTCACCCATCTGCTTGTGAGTGTCTCCTTAAAGGTGCCTCGTTCAGCTGTGCTTCCTCGGGCCTGCTGCCGGGCTGCCTCATTTCACTTAGCGCAGTGTCCTCCTGGTTTACCCGTCTGGTCATCAACGGCAGATCCCCATATTCTCCATGGTTGAATCATTGCCTTTATTCATCCAGCCATCACAGAATACATTGCTCTTTTATATGTTCGATGTGGTAAATATTTAAGTGTGATCTTGGTAATGTGAACTTAGTAATATCTTCAAGCCTCATTTAACTATCTCCCAAACCCTTTCGTTAATAGGGAGCCTGTGTGTCCAGAACATTTTCCGCTCACATCATTATTTTGTACTGTTATAAATAGCCCATGTTTTACTTTCCAATGTACTGAGAGATGACAGTTCTAGAGTGGTTGGGTCCTAACTTAATTACAGTCCAGAATCTTACCCATGAAGATTCATGTGAATCAATTTGGTTGGAACTTGATTTGGATTTAGCTTGGTTGGCTTTGAGCTGCATTTTAAAATGGTCCGTGTGTCTTGTGTATTAGCAGCCTTTCAAACTTTATAGTAATGGCCTGTACTGGGCTTACTGGAGCCCGGCATTCTCCCAAGCGTGGCACGTGCCAGAGAAGGAGCCAGAGCCCAGGGACTGTGGCTCAGTGTCTGTCTCTGACTTGTACACAGCCACCTTCCCTTCCGAGATGGATCTTACTGAGTGCCACCCTGCCTGCCTCCAGTGCCTTACACAGGATGGCTCAGTGAATATTTGCCGAGCCTCATGAGCAAGCCTTGTGATAACCACAGGCCTTGTGAGCAAGCCTTGGAATGGAAGAATCCCAGCCGCATTGTTTGTACAGTCAGACAACTCTTCCCATGTACCCACTTACCAGTCAGACAAAGCTCTCATCACAGATGATACCTAACTATAACGCCAGCTCTCTGGAGGCAGGAGGATTGTTTTGAGTTTGAAGCCAGCCTGGGCTGTGTAATAACAGCAAGACCGTGTCTCAAAGCCAAACAAAGCAAAATGAAGCAAAAACAAAAACAGAAACAAAACTCAAATAAAACAAAAACAAAAGTACAAAGAAAGAAAGATAAGGAGATAGGAAAAATAGAAAGAGTGAAATGACCAAGCCTAGCACCTTGTTTTCAGAGTTTTGGGAGGGTTGGGTCCCAGTTGGGGCTGCCCCAGAAATCTGGACGGGGTGTATGCCTGTAGCTGGTGGCAGATTCCACATAAGATGACTGGCTATTTCTTGGGGTGTCTTTCTGTGGGTCAGTCAGAATTCAGGCAGTTCTAGTGGGGGTTGGGAAGTGGAGGAGATGCGGATGTAGATCAAAGCAAAGCCTGAATTAACAGCCCCCCAGGCTGCCCCCTATCAGTGATGTGCACAGACAATATTACTTGAGTTCATAAAGTATCCTATTTACTCCCATAACTCATCTTCTCTGGGCTCCCACAGCCTTCAACATAAACATTTATCTTATACTGTAGAACACTTGCCTAGTTACTCATCTCTTCTTACCATAAAGTCCTTTAGCAACACCATGCTTTTGTTTCTAGCACACTGCAGCACCAATGTCAACTGAGCTGCTCTGACTTGTTTCATTGTTTCTGTTTTTTCCTCCATTGAAACATGCCATCCAGAAGGAAAGAGATACAACATACTAGGCTCATAAAAGCACAAGAAACTCAGAAGCCTTACCAGCCCTCCCTGAAGGGACTCTTCAGCAGAGCTACCTGTAGATTGGGCAGAGAGCTCCAAAGATACAGCTTATAGGAATTGTCACTTATTTTGATCTGTGGGGCTTTCCAGTGCCACAGCTGCCATTGAGTTACTCATGCTCTTGCGAGTCATCCAGATAAGTTGACTGCACTTCACCAAGCCAGACCTGTGTGTAATTGTTTCTTTAGTTTGTCATTGCCCTCACTATCTAGAGTAAATAGAAGCAGTGTCCCCAGGAAAGGTCACAGCATATGTCTTAGTTTTTGAGAGAATGAGGGAGAAAATTACACATGATGACAATTGTAACTTTAATTTTTTTCAAGGCCCATTTTTAATGATGGTTCTGCTTTAATCTTCCTTCTAGCCCACCACCCCCCCACAGAGGTAGGAAAAGAAAAGATACGGGGGAAGTGGACCTGTTTAGAAAGGTTCTTTGGAGCAACTCCCATATGTGTTGTCTGGGCAGCTCAGTCCACTGGTAAACACCTCATGGATATACCAACAGTCCAATTTGGTAGAGTCAGGATAGCAAACTCGGATCAGCAGGGATGGTACTACCTAGCAGAGACAGTCAGGCCTCAGCACAAGTAAGTACACAGGACCAAGGACCAACAGGAATGCTGGGAAAAGTTCTCAGCTGTGCGTCCCTCAGTGAAGTAAGGACCAGCAAAGACTCAAGACCAAGAAGTGCTTAGCTATGTAAGCAAGCTCAGTCTCTGCCACTGTCCGTCGATTTGTACTCCCTCCAAATGCCCTGTGACCTCCATGGGTCTTGTCTCACCACGCGTCCTTCTTGGCACTGCATCTGTCTCAGCTGACATCACTCCGCCAGTCAGCTTGAGTTGGCAGAAGCACCAAGAAGCTGCCGCACACCACCGGAAGTTTCTTGCTTTCTCTCTATGGAGTACCGACAAATGCAGTTCAACTACTCAGCATAAGATGGACCACTACATGTGTGTCGTTAGCGAAGAATGTGTCCTTTCTCATGGTTGCTTTAGCAGAACATCCTTTCACCTGTGTCTGCTTCAGGAAAACTCCTTCACGTGTTTGCCCCAGCAAAACACCATCCAACACAACTGACTTTGCAGAGAACCCTTAAGACGGTTGTTCGGGGCTGCACATTGAATTTGCTTTGGAATTGGGCTTTGATACATGTTTATTGTCTGAACATATGTGAGGTGGGCCATGTCCCAACTGGTTTTGACTGGGTGAATGTCTGCATTCCCACCGTCTCACCTCGCACTGCTTGGAATTTATACATTTACTCTGCAGTGTAGATGTTCAGCTCTTGTGTCTCAGCTACTCTGGCTTCCTCCCGACCTCGGAAGCAAATCTGTGGGTCTCGATTTGTGGAAATCTCTCTGCAGCTGTCACCCCTGTGCCAGAAGTGTGCTCACTGACAGCTTTGCTGTTTTCCCTCTGTGTCACCAATATCCAGGTCGCTGTTGCTAGCTCTCCAGACATCCGTTAGGAGGAAGCCAGTCCTAAAGGAAAAATCAGACAAAATGGCAGATGGTGATAGACTGAATTTCAGAGCTGGGTATACAGAAGACATGTTTAGGGTTAGAAATATTACTGTACAGTTGGCTGCTAATGTGTTGGGAGCCAGAGGTAAGTTAACATTCCTTTCGTCCACACGGTCAGCAAGTCAGAGAACGTTAAAAGTGAGCGGTGGAGACTGAGCCACAGTGGCCTTCGCAGCGGTTCCATCAAGTCTTCCCGCCTTCCTGAAAAATCTCTTCAGTAGATATAGTTGCCGAGGGAGCTGAGGAAGGAGACAGAGGAGAGGGAAGAGAAGAGGCAGGGAGACAATGAGAGAGAAGTAGAGGAGAGAGAGCTGTCAGCAGGACACAAAACTTGTTCTTGTTTTTCATTGTGAATTCTGTTTACTCACTGTCCTTTAGTGCTACACAGCTAAAAGCTTTGGTACATTCTGTGTTCCGAGGCTGAAACTTTAGTTTCTTCTTTCTCATTTGTTGGTCTTGACACGGGGTCTCCGTAGCTCCAGCCAGCCTTGGCTGCCTATGTAGATCAAGTAAACCCCCACAGCTGTGTTCCCCGTGACCAGGGAGGAGAACGTAGAAGGGGTTGGTGTGTTAGCACATGTACTGCCTGCAATCCCAGCCCTTCGGAGGCGAGAGGCAGGAAGATCGGGACTTTAAGTTCAGCCTCCGCCACTTGAGTTTGAGGCCCTTTCTCAAAGAACAAAGTATTCAAAAGATACCCACTGACGATTCTTTAAGAAACTGGGGCGAAAGTCAAAAGTCACACGAGCATTGCATCTTCAGATGCAGGAAAGGCCTTTGACAAAATTCAACACCCCTTTATAATGAATGCCCCAAGGAGGTCAGGGGTACAAGGGCCTTACCTCAATGTAATAAAGGCAATTTACTGCAAACCTACAGCCAACATCAACTTACATGGAGAAGAACTCAAACTAGCTCTTCTAAAATCAGGAGCAAGCAGGCTGTCCGTTCTCTTCATATCTACTCAGAGCAATAAGTCAAGTGAATGATATCAGCGTGCAAAGGAAGAAGTCGCGGCATCTTCATTCCCAGATGGTATGATTGTGTACATAAGCAGTCTGCGCATTCCACTGGGGAACATCCACAGCCGGTAACATACAGCAAAGGAGCTGGGTACAAAATTAACTTAACATAGTGAAAATGGCCATCAATTTAAAGCAATCAAGAGATATAAACAACCCTCATCAAAATTCCAACACAATTCTCCACATATTTTGAAAGAACAATTAGCTTCATATGAAAACACACATGCACTAACACACAGACACACACAGACATATACTAACACAAACCACCCATGACAGCAAAATCAAATTTGAATAATAAAATAACTGTAGGAGATATCACTACCCTGGATTTCAAGTGTATTGCAGAGTTATGGCATAAAACAGGATGGTATTAACAAAAAACAGATGTGTTGATCAATGGAATCAGATTGACAAAAATCCACATACGTATTGATGCCTCAGGTTTGATAAAGAAGCCAGAAATACACACTGGAGAAGAGACAGCATCTTGAACAAACAGTTGCTAGTCAAGCTTGATGGCTAGATGTAGAATAATACGGTGTCCCCTATTTATCACTCTGCATAGAACTCGGCTACAAGGGGGTCAGACACATCAACGTGAAACCAGACACTGGGCCTGACAGAAGAGAACGTGAATGGTCTTGAACTCATTGGCACAGGAAAAACTTCACAGACAGAGCACTGTTAGCACAGGACTAATTCAATAGATAATACACGGGAGCGCGTGAGACTGAAAAGGCTGCATAGAGCAGAGCATCACCGTTTGGACAAAGCAGCACTCTGTAGAACGGGAAGGGATTTTTATCAACACCGCATCATTCAACCCTGAACATCAAGAAAGCAAGCAACACACTTTCAAAAATGGAGTACAGGTCTAACCACAGGATTTTCAAGGGAAAACGTAATGGCTCAGGAAACAAAGAAATGTTCGCCATCCTTAGCCATCAGGGAAATCCAAATCAAATCTCCTCTGAGATTTCATCTTTTACTCTTTCAGAATGGCTAAGATCAGTAACAGAGTGACAGCTCATGCTGGCGAGGATGTGGAGCAAGAGGAACACTCCTCCATTGCTGGTAGACGTGCAAACTTGTACAGCCACTGTAGAAGTCAGTGTGGTAATGCCGTAGGAAGCTAGGAATCTCTTTACCCCGAGATCCACAGGACACATCTTACCACAAAGACTCACCATGTTCAGCACTGCTTTATCTGTGATACCCAGGGATTGGCTGAGAAACTGCCAGTGTCTCTGTTCGCTACCTTTGTACCTCAGTAGAGGAATAGCTAAAGAAAACGTGGCACATAGACATACGGAATATTACTCGGGGTTAAAAATGGAGTCATGAAATTTGCAGGTAAACAGAACTAGAAAAAATACCCTAAGGTATCCCGGCTCCAGAAAGACAAATATCTGGTATTATTTGTTTATATGTGGCTATTGGCCGTTGATTCAGTGATCACCCAGTTTACGGTCCATAGAACCACGGAGATTAGGTATAAGTCAAGGATCTGGGAGAGCCGGTAGATCTCGTTAGGGAAGGGAAATAGAATAGCTAGTTTTGGGTGGGTGGGGGAGGTGGAATGGGAGAGTCAAGTGGAGAGGAGAGGGGACAGGGAACTGAGAGGATATGGGGAGAGACCACTAGCAGTAAGTGCCATCTGAGGGGTCCTGAAGACAGCACCTGTACAGCTTTCTAGCATCATTCTGGCATCATCGGTACAGGAATATACACTATTCCTAAAAGGAAAGCAAACAAACAAAAAACATAAATGCCAGAACAGCCACAACCCTTAGATCTTCAGTAGAGTCCTGCGTGCAAGACAGAGCGAGAAAAGCGATGGTACAAAGCTTGTGAGAATAGCTAACCAATATCCGATTTAACCTAAGGGAGGCCCACTCCACGAGGTGGAGCCCCTTCCAAGAGATGGAGGCCACTCCCATACCTGATACTGCTTGGGAGACTAAGAACCTGAGATCAGACCGCCTGGGGTAAAACTAAAGGCTGCTGTTTAAAAAAACAAAAACAAAGTAGCAATACAGTGACCCCACCTGCTCTACTCAGGCACCGGTGCCCCAACCTGCCCTCCACAGAGAAGCTTCCGCAGATGGGGACAGAGGCAGAGACCCACAGTGATCCTGGAACACTCAGCCCTAAGCCGGATGTCTTTATTGAAGTCCCGCCCTCGGGGCTCAGGGAACGTTCTGGAAGAGAAAGCAGAGTGTAAGAGCCTGCAGGGTGGAGGGCATCAAGGTCACGGGGGTCTCTAAATCAACACAACCAAACCTCACACAAACTCCCAGAGCCTGCACCAGGTCCTCAGAACATAAGTTACGGCTGCCAGTTTAGTGTTTTTGTGGGACCCCTGGGAATCCGAATGAGTGGGTCTGGCTCTTGTGCCTTCTCTTGGGCTCTTTTCTTTCTGTTGGATTATTTTGTCCAATTTTTGTGTGATAATTTTTGTTATATTTTGTTATCGGGTAGAAGCCTGTTTGTTTCCTATTGAAAGGCAGAGAGGGAGTAGGTCTGGCTGGGAAATGGGGTGGGGAGGAGCTGGGGGTAGGGAGAAAAAAAACCATCATCCAAATACATTATGTAAGGAAATTTTTTTCAGTAAAAGGAAATAAATCTCATGTTGAGAACTGTTATTGGAAAGGTAGCGGGCTGTTGTGGGTGGGATGACAGTTGGGGCAGGAATTGCACAGGAGGCTGGAAGCCTTTTCCACGGGGAGTGAGACCTTGAGGAGCCTTAAAAGATGCGTTAGTTCCTGTTGCCAGCTGACAGACTCAAACTGCTAGGAAGAAAGTCTCAGCCAGGGGCTTAGATTAGCGCAGCCTGCGGGCAGGCCTGTGGGCATGTCCCTGCCCACTGTGGGCTGTTTTAAGTGTGAGGGTCGGACACTGAGCAGTAAACGTGAATGTATTAATTTCTCTCTGCTCTTGACTGCGGACATGACCGGCTGCCTTCCGTCCCCATTGCCTCACCGTTCTGGAGATGATGTGCAGCGGCCTGGCTTTGCGTGCTACAATTGGGGAATGTTCATTTTCTGGCCAAAGAGCAGGCCAGCCAAGCAGCCTGCATTCTGGGGAGGCAGTTTGGCCGATCAGGAGGCGTGACTTGCCAGCATTGTCCAGAAACATAAGAGAGAGTTGTACCGTGTATTATTTGCCTTTAAAAACTCAGAACATATGTAAGGATATGCTTGGATCTCTTCCTTACCGTTACAGTATTGAATGAGGTGTCATCCTAGTTTAGGGATTGTCTGTGCAATAGACATCTAGGTAGATCTATAGGTAGAGAGATGTAAGAGAGGAAGGACATATGATGGGGCAGACAATTCTGAGGTGTGGTGACTGGCTGGTGGCTTCAGTGTGGAAGATCAGAAAAGGCTCCCCTTGCTAAGCAGATGCGAAAGTGGGGCCAGTGGAGCAACGACACAGATCCTGAGCTGTGGGGACCAGGTGGGAGGCTGGTGCTTGGAGCAGACTCTTCGGGCTCTTACGTCCTGCCCTCCACTTCTCAGAGGACCAGTAATCTCGGGTGCTGCACAGCCCACAGCAGAGACCCTTTTTCAGAAGTGGGACGCTCCCCCGTCCCTTTGTAAAGGCAGCACTGATCCAAGCATCCAGAGGAAGTAGACATCTTATTTGTGTGGTCAGTACTGGGTGAAAATGAGTCACTGCTTCATGTAGATTCATTATTCTAGAAAGTCGTTACCTAACCGGTTTCTTAGCCAGCCACCCTCAATAGGATTTTAGCTTGATATTACTCAAAGACCCAAGATACACGTATCAAATACCTTCCTCATTGCACGCCAAATCGAGGGAGTAGTCTGTTAAGAAGTAGCTCTTCCTGGAGGTGCCAATCCAACAAGGACAGTGGTCACTCCTCAAATGTGTGGTTTTTATTGCTGTTCAGTATCTTCCTTAACTTGTGAAGTTTGACCAGAGCCCCATGAGAGCCGATTTGATCACATTAACATTACTCAGTGGCTGTCAGGCTGCAGATACTTGTTAATAGCCACAGAATGAAGCTTGATGAATGAATGATGAATGAAGTGGGACTGAGACATACTTACTGCGTGTGTAATTTCCACCATCATGTTTCCCCAGCCCAGCCAGGCTCCGTTTCCTTTATCAGACATAAGTCTCTTGTTCCCGAGCACATAAAAGTCAAGGAAGGAAATTATAAAACATATCAGTCCAAATCTACATTCTGGATCAGCTGAGTAGAGTCAAAGATGTCCACCACAATTTTTAGGAAAAAAAATCCCTCCAGGTCACACGCAGGGAAGACATAGTCCTGGGCCTAAAACCTGAGAGCTTCAGAGCTTGGAGTGCCTGCCTGGGGGGCGTGAGGAGCAGCCATTAGACTCTGTACCTCAACTATGAGGCAGAATTTTCCAGGATAGAAGAGTTAATGCTGGCCACGGGTTAAATTATCCCCTGGAGAAATCTGAGTCCAGAGGCAGAGGCTCAAGATGTTTGTGACTGAAAGGGGAAAAAGTAGTACACAGCGTTTGGTGCCGCAGCCACGGCCTGGCATCTTCGCAGAGACACGAATTAGAGATCTGGGAAACAGCAAGAAGAGAACTGAGCTGGAAGACAGACTGTCATAGTCACTTTTTAAAAGAAGCTTGACCTGGAAAATATGTTCCATTTAGTTCCAAAAACAACAACAAAAATTGTAGAGTACTGTTTCAGCTCACCAGTTTTATTTAAGCAAACATCCAGGTAAGCACAAGCCGAACACAGTAAGACCCAGCCTCCCTTTCCATTCCCAAGTCTAGCAGGGACTTTTCTTGTGGTTGTTGTGAGATTTGAAGTTAGCAGATGGCTGTCCTTCACACCCACTGTCCAGACTGGTCCTCACGAGCTAGGAGCCTCACTAATGACGTGACACCCATACTTACAGCAGAAACTCCGTGGAACAAATTCAGATGCCACTAGATCAGACAGCTTATGGTCTGACCAGTTACGACTTAGTTTTCTGCTGTGGCTTGAATATGAAGTGTATTAGTGATTTAAACACTTTGTCTCCAGGTAGTGGCCTGTTTTGTAAGGTTGTGGAACCCTTAGGAGATGTGGCCTACCCCGAAAACGTGGACCATTGGAGGGAGGGCTTATGAGTCATATATAACCCAGCCCTATCTACCAAACCTGTCTGCCTCCCCCACCTTTTCCTGTTCTGTGGATGTGTGAGGAAACCTTTCAGCGCTTGCTGCCCTGGGCAGACGCACTTCCTTCCTCCTGCTGTGGAGACTGTGTCTCCCTAAACTGTGAGCCAAGATAAACTCCTTCCAGCAAGTCAAGTTGCTTGTCCTTAGGTCTTTCGGAGCCGTGAGAGAGGTAACGAACACACTACCATCCTGCGAGATGGATAAAAGTGTTCGCCCATGTCTCCCCTTTGTTCTTAAATATGATGTGTTCTCAGATGATGTCAGCTGATGAATTTAGACACCTGAAGCTTTCTAAGCACTTTTAAAATGACACTAAGTACTCAGTAGATTTGACACATTTGTAAAAAATTGTTTCAGTCAGTGGCTCTTGTATAAACAGGACATGAGATCTTAACTCATAGCAACATAGGGTTTTGATCCAAAGCATAGTCTGCAGATCCATTTGCCTCCACAGTTGTGCCCAACTAGAATTCATTCAGCAAATGTTTGGCTCTTCCTACAAATAGGCGGCGATTGGGACAAAAGCCTTGATTTCTGAAGGGCACGGACAATTATAAAATTACACTAAACTTAATTTCTTAAAATGTTAACATATTAAAAGGTGATACATATTGTTTATTACTGAAAGTTGTTGTCTTAGAGATGTTGTGTGGATTGGGGAGTTATGTTAACTATGGTACTTAGGCTGGATTTTTAAGGAGAGAGTAGGTGATTTGTTGGTTTCTGTCTTAGGGCAGGGTCTCTCCTCTCACCCAGTCCTGGCAGTGAGCTCGCTGTAGAACTGACACGAGCCTTGAACTCCTGAACTTCCTGCCTCTTCCTTCCAAGCCTGTGTTTACTGGGCTCTGCATGGTGGTGTTTGAGTGATCACTGAGGGAATCTATGAAGTGGACCTGGGGGTTACATAGGGCCAGAGTGCTCTGGACTGAGGGAACTCAAGTAGGAACTCGATGGTAATGTGTGGGGACGTAAAGGCAGCTAAGAAAAAGAAAGACATGGAATGAGGGCACAACAGTTGGGAGGATAAAGCGGGTCATGGTTTTGGGGGCCACTGGGAAGGTTCTTAGGAGCAGTCAGGCATTCCTCTAGGCTGAGCCAGGTGATGGCACACAAACTTTAGCCATTATCTTAGAGCTGTGCCTCAGTGATGGCGCACAACCTTTAGCCATTATAATTTATCCAAGTGCTAAGTCACATACCTTGTAACAACCACCAAAACCCCACATGCTGTTACCATCCCTGGGGAGCCATGGCAGCTGCCAAGAAGACACACAAAAAAAAAAAAAAAAACCCAAAGGAGCAGCAGTATGGTGACTGACTTCATTAAAGGCTCCGACCCACAGGCGAACGTTATGATCATTTCTTTTTATTCACCTGCCCTGCCCTGACCCCTCATTTGCTTCATTTCCTATCTGTGACTCCTTCATGCTGAAGGAGCAGAAAACAGTCGGTGAACTTCTCCTTGCTGCTCCTCTCTTTGGCCAAGTGCAGACCGTCCGTCCCTTCTCGAGTGGAGTGGAGGCTAGTTCCCATGATCCACAAAGAAAAAGGACCCCGCCCGCACAGTCCAGATTTGGCAGCACATTCACTCTCCATGGAATCTGTTATGTCCTATGTCTAACATCTCACCAATTAAATTCTCTGGAAATGTCTCAAAATAAATAACACAAAGAAAGACAACTTGACAAAAGCCGCAGGAGACTGATGCTGAGTCAAGATACAGGGTGTCCCTAGTCCCTCAGCTCACGAGGTGGAAATGACACAGCAGAACGGCTTAGTCAAAACCAGAAAAACCATGTGCTGCCCCGTGATGAGCTGGAACCGTCCTCAGAAGGGGCAGATGGAAGCCTGTCCCCCAGCGTCACTCACGGGTGACTCTGTTTCAGAGGAGTGTGCGTGAAGAGGGGTTTCTTTGCGTCCCTCCCACTCACGGGATGAAAGGCATGTCATGGACATTGTACCATGTGGGGTGGGGCCTCAGGTTGTCGTTCCCTGGTTCACGGGTTGGGTGACATGCTGAGAAGATACAGGACATCGATGCACCCACTCACTGACTTCCATGCTTCTGCAGTGGGGCTGTCACTCAGCAGTGGCCTCCTCCTCAGTCAAGTGCTCTGGGTAGAAGATGCATCCGGGGCGTGGCAGCAGAATCTGACGCCTGTACTGTTCCCTGCCTCACCAAAAGCCAGAAGGAACCTGGAATGTTAGTTACACAGGGATTTGTGGAAGGAAGTAGGTCTATTCCTTTTTTAAAATGTAGATTTAAACTGCCATCTGCAAGGCCTCAAGGGTGCAAAAGTCTCCTTGAGGGGACCAGAGAGGTTTGCCATGAGGTGAGGATTGGGGATGGGCATGGACTTTGTCTTCAGAACCCCTCCTCTTTGTGAAGTCATCAGGATCTCAGCCACTGGGGCAGGATCTGCATGTTTTTCGGAGATAAGCCAAACTCCTGCGACTCCTAGGCAAAGACAGGTGGGAGAATGGATCTCCAGGGAAAAGACCAGGAGGGGAGGCAACAATAAAAGATGAGGAGGAAAGATCGGGAGAAGCCATAAAACAAAAGCTTTGGGTTCACCCTTCATATGTAAATTATCCTCTGAATTCTTAAGCTCTGGACATGTTCCTGCCTCTGTGCTTACAGAATAAATATGGCTTCCGTGACACGGTGTCCCTTCCCTCCATGCCAGTCTTTCATTTCGTCTCCATAGGAACTGGGTGGGGGTGGAGATGAGACCCTTTGGGATGGGATGTCCTGGCAGGCTGGGATGTAGGTAGACAGAGACGCATGGAGGCTTCTCTTCAGCAAGTATCCTGGGTTAGACGGGAAGCTAAAGGAAGGAGGGATCAGGGTCTGCTTCAGACGAAGCCCTGTTACAGAGGGACACACCAGTCACAAAGCCACCAAGTCCCTTTCCAAAGGAATTGGCCTGTCTGCAGCCATGTAGAAAATGTCACGTTTAAGCCTCTACCAAACACACCTGCACTGAAGAGTACTTGAGCGGATATTGAAGGATTTGGGGACATAGGGACAGCTGCATGCTTGTCACCCTTAGTGAGAAAAACACAAGACGGGCAGCTGGGTAGAACTGTCCAGAACCAACCTTGACAGTTAGCTTCAGTGAACCAAACATTGATGGGATTTGGCCATAAAACAATTTATATTGCCGAGAACTATTGGAAGCCACTGAGCAATTGGTCCTAAATTGGCTGAGATCAATAACTGGATGTTATACGAAAAAGAGGCAAAGGAAGAACACCCGACCTAAACTGGTGTTGCCCAGAGAACTGTGGTCCACCAGTAAGTGCACCAACATCATGTTCTGGACTCGCAAGGTGAATAGAGAGAAAGAGAAAAAATACATAAAGAAATTATGACTAAAATGGAAATGCGTTTAAAAGGTTAATTTATAAATCTAGATTTAATGACGTACAAGTAAAGTAAATACAGAATTACAACTGGGGACATCACAGCAAAGATTCTAAAAGCCAAAGGTAGGGAGAGAATCTGGAAGGAAGAAGAACAGAGTGGTGTGTCCTTCACAGGGGACTTGTGTCCCATTAAGGATCAGCCTGCCGACCTTGAGGCTTGAAGGCACAGAGTGACAGTGAGGAGGGTAGAGAAACCAAACCGTCTGCCCAGATTCGTAGGCAAAACAGCAAGCCGAGCTAACAAGGACACTTGAGCTCCCTAAAGAAACTCTAGGGCGCACACTTCAGGCCCACAGCAAGTCCAGTCCGATTTGAACAGAAGCCACATGAAAAATCGGAGATCCTGAGAAGCTGGGTCCCTGAAGGAAACACTTGCTATGCAATTGTGAGGACCTGAGTTCAAATCCCCAGCAACCAAGTCAGAGGCCAGGCATAATGGCCTAGCTGTACATACCTATACCCATAGTGCCATGGACAGAGACAAGCATATCTCAGGAACTTGCTGCTCAACAAGACCAGCCAAATAGTAAGTTCTGGGTTCAGTGAGAGACCCTGTCTCAAAAGTGAACTGGAGAGCAGATGAGGATGATATATCAGCCCTCTGGCCTTCTCCATGTACCTGTAAGAACCTGCATGTACACTTATGTATGCTTATATCTCACACACACACACACACACACACACACACACACACACACACACACACATACACACACACACACACATCAGTAAAAATTATGTTATTTAAAAAGACATTTTTTTTCTTTCTTAACTGGCTTAATACATAATTGTACAAAACAATGTTTTGGAGCCTAAGTCACAGTGATATGACATGTTTACTAACTTATTACAAATGAGTAATTTGTATTCTGGTGGAAGGAGATCTGACAACAAGCCTAGTTAAAGGACCACGAGCTCGCCCCCATCCTCAGGTAGAGACAGCAGACTGCTACTGTACGCGAGGGCTAATGCAGTAACCGTGCAGGGAATGCAAGCTCAGGGTTCTGTTGAACCTCAGCTTCTTTTAGAGACAGCGGCAGATCACTCAATAACTATCAGCTTGTGAACTATGCACATGTAAAAACACAGCATTAACACCACAGAGCAGGGAAGACCACGGTGCTGTGAATGGTTTTTCATTCAGTGGGTCTCACTGACATAAAATGACTAAAGATGTAATCCTTCAAAACATGACAAAATCCTCAAGTACACAGGAATACGTGTTGGGAAATATTTAGTTGATGCCAAGAATGTAGTGAAGAGGGTTGACTATCATAGATGCCAGTGAGCACAGATTTCATCCTCCTGTCTCTACCTTCCCCAGAACTGAGATTTTAGGAATGTGCCACCACGATTGTAGAGCAGGCATTTTACCAGCTGAGAAATCTCTACAGCTCTCTTACCCCCTTTAAAGGCGGGGTCCTGTGCATCCCAGGTTGGCCTCACAATTGCTATGTAGCAAAGGGTGGTCTTTCCCCCTGCAGTGCTGACACGGCAGGTTTGCACCTCTAGACCTGGTGTATGCCATGCCAGGGATAGAAGCCAAGGCTTCACACAGTTCGCCAAAAGCCTTACCACTAGGCTGAGACTCCCCGTCTTTCTTCTGCAGTGGGCTTTTCTGTGTTAGTCTCTTCTGTGTAACCTCCCCTCCTCCACTGTTTGCTAGTCTGCTTCTCGGCCCTACTTATTCCTGCCTTGCTCTCTGGCTTCCTGGTGCGTGTTCAGCCAGTGTGGGACCCCTGGTGAGAGACTCAAAGGAAGAAAACACGTTTGCAGCTGCTTACATGTGTCCCCTGTGGATCACAGTTCTTGGCTTGTTGTCTCTCCCTGCCTGTCTCTCATTCCCTTTTTGTCTCTCTCTTTTCTTCCTGGAACAACTACGTCCCCCTTTGCTCCTTGACCTCCAGAGTTGGTGGACAGTAGTCATCCTTACGATTCTTGGGGTTCCACACTCTGCCTTGTGATCCCTTACAATAGTTAGAATCTCGTAAGTGCTCCAGTTAAACGTTCCTCACACTACCAGGCGAGCATGCCAGCTGTTTTCTTCCAGGACTGACTGATACGGAAGGCAGGTCAGAACAGTAGTTTGGGAAAGGGATGGATGCAGCAGAGGCAATCAGATCCTGGAGCTTGGAATTCAGGAGAGATGAGACAGGAGGAATTAGGGCAACAGTCCCAGAAAGGAAGATTCTTGCAACCAGGGGACCCTAGAAGGAAAGCGAGAAACCAAGTACACGGCTGAGACAGAGATGGAAGAGACAGGTAAGGGGGGTTCATCTAGGGAGGGGAAGGAGAAACAGTGACGCTGCGCACACTGTGCACGCCTGCAAAGGACGGAACAGGGAAGAAGATGGCAGCCACTGAGTCCAACTCAGTTAAGCACTGAACTCAGCAGCCTGTGGCCAGGGCTGACCTCAGCAAGCACTTAATCGAGCAGGCCGTCAAAAGCCTGCTGTGGCAAGCTTTAAGGACAATGAGAAGTGGGTTTGCAAGCGTGAGGAAGGTGGCAGGCTCGCCTTTCGTCAGTGGGAGGAAGATCAGAACTACCAAGCACAGATCGATTTGACCGTAGACAAGAGAGGGTAAAGCTGAAAAGTCCCTGGAGGTGGCCCCTGGGTCGGTTCGTAACCCCCAGGTGAGGTAGGGCTGAGAGGGCTGAGCACCCTGGGTGGTTCCGGTTGGAACCAGCCTGAAGGCAGGAGAGGGAACATCTCTTCTGACTGATCTCCCAAGAAAGCAGCAGGCAAAGGGAGTCTGCTGAAGGATTTAAAAGAGAAGTATAGTAGAAATTATATATTCTCTCTAGCCCTTAGAAAAGACTTAGACAATCCAGGTATTTATTTACAAGCTGTAATCCTGGATTCGACATGTTTGGAGCTATTCTAACTTAACCCCAGCCATCTGTCCCTTGCCACTTGCTGTCCCTCATGGCCACATGCTCATAGACCATCTCCTCTTGTGCCTGTCTCCTCCTCTCTTCGTCTCCTTTCTTCTCTTCTTTTCCGCTGTCTCTCCCGAGACCCCTCATTTGAGTCTGTGTTCCTAACTTTTTCTACTGCCCTGTCACAGGCTCCAACTTTTTATGGGCAGCAAGACTTACTTAGCATGACGCGGTGGTCATGAGTCCTTGTCAAGGAACCAACTAGATCTTGGGGGCCAGTATTTAGCAGTTAAATACTTACAGCATCAGGCCAATTCCAACGTTTCTCCCTTTTTCTCATATAATAAAAAAACAACACATAGTAGGGACATATTATAAAAATATAATATGTAATTATAAAAAATTACATGCATAAAGTCCAGTCTGCCTTTGAATAAAGCATTCTGTCATCCTCCCATCTTGGTAAGTTTAGGGTTCCATACTTAAATCGTTTTCTTACTACTGTCTTAAGCATGTAAATCCTCTAACTTTCATAACTTGTAATTACCTGCCTTAAAACATCTCCTTAGACCCTAAAATATTCCTTTCTTAGATCCTCTTAAGCTTAACTGTGAGACTATAACTACTCTTCAACCCCATCAGAGACTTGGGATTCCCTAATATGTAGGAAGTGCAGGCCTTTTTCTTGTAATATTTCTGTATCTACCCTTTTTCTTTTTAACCCTCTGCCCTCACATAAGAAAGAAGGATAGAGAAAAGCAAAGAAACAAATCTCGATCATGACCATTTAATAACTTGTAATCAGCCCTTTATGACAACAAGCATCCTCTATCCAATAAAATGGCCAAAATCACCCATCCCACCTCTTGGAAATAGGGGAACGTGTTTTCTTAAAGTTGTATCCTGCTGTTTAGGGGCAACAGCATCTTTTGGGGATCTTTAGCAAATCTGGGACCCTATGTAAGATGGGATATTGACCAAGTCCTGGGAAAAGTAGTTGTATCATTTGTTGTCCACTCTCTGTGGGACAGGAAAGTTCAAGGCTTAATTAAGGTCCCAGCTGGATCATTCTGCAAGGGTGGACAAACAGATCATCTGGGGTCAGCAGCCCTCCGTGAAGCCATTCTGGAAGCAAATCTCCCAAGAAAACAGCACTGTGGTAGTCTGAAGCAGGAGCAGGCTTCTCAGCAGCCCCAAGGGTAGATCCTGTTAGGGCTTCTTCCTTGGTTGCTGTTTTCTGTGAACATATAAGCTCTTATGAGTAATATAAAGTTCTGTACCAAAAATGTATGTAATATACAGGTTGCACGGATCAGTTAACGGCGATTCTTTGTTCTCATTTGAGTAGATGAAAGATGTCTGTCTTTATGAGTTAGTTTGGGTTGTGTAGCAAAACTGTGATATGGATTTATGTCTGTACCATTTAAAAGAATGGCAGGGAATGTCCGGAAGCCTTTGTCACCAATAAGATTTATTGACTACATATAGATCAGTCTGCACGTATCTGAACCTGTCTTGTTAATCTCGCCAGGTTCTCTCTGTCTGTCTGCAGCCAAGAGCTTCAGGGTGACTTCCCTGGTCAAATCTTATTTCTAATAATTTAGAAGGAAGACATAGCTTTTCTTTTCCTGTTGGATAAAAACAAAACAACCCTGTCCCAATTCTAACTCCAGGTCCTTACATTAACTAATAGAAAATATCTTTCCTAGGGAAAAGTGCTTTTTGGCAACAGAAAAAAAAAAGCAGTATCTTTCTAATTGAAATTAGAAATATACCTTACGTGGATAAATACACCTATATTTCTCTTTTTCTTTATATAAATTTGAGATCAATGTGTATTTATCTTTTAGATCATTAAGCACAAACCTAGATAGTGACACCTGGATGCTGGCTGTCATAGAGGACATGAAGCTGAAGTGGCGTGTTGGTCTGAGATCTGGCCGACAGGAGCAGAAAACTGATGTGGGGTTTCCTGAGCAAGTGGTACATACCTGCCAAGGCCCGGTTGAAGGGGGAGTGGTTTACTCTAGGGGGAGTGGTTTACTCTAGGGGGAGTGGTTTACTCTAGGGGCAGTGGTTTACTCTAGGGGAGTGGTTTACTCTAGGGGGAGTGGTTTACTCTAGGGGGAGTGGTTTACTCTAGGGGGAGTGGTTTACTCTAGGAGAGTGGTTTACTCTAGGGGGAGTGGTTTACTCTAGGGGGAGTGGTTTACTCTAGGGGGAGTGGTTTACTCTAGGGGAGTGGTTTACTCTAGGGGGAGTGGTTTACTCTGGTTCTCATCTCGAGGGGGTGTGTCCTATCTCAGTGGTAAAGCCATGGTAGTGTAGTACTCTTCACTGTAGCAATGGGGACACAGGCTGCGAGGTCACATCTTACCAGAGCAGGGAGCAGAGAGGGGGAGCAGGAAGCAAGGCTTCCTTCCCCGTCCCCCTCCAACAGTGACTCACTTCCTTCTGCCAGTCTCAACCTCCAAACAGCATTCTAAAACAGCACCGTCTGCTGGGCAGCAGTGTTCAAACACCAAGGATGGTGAAGCTGTGTGAGCTCACACAAGTTGCTTAACCTCTCTGAACTTCCCTTTCTTTCCGAGTTACATCGTGGTAATGCTATCTTGAGGACGTGCAAGCATGCATGCAAACACATGTTTCTCATGGTGTCCTATG
Organism: Micromys minutus; assembly: GCF_963924665.1. Lineage (NCBI taxonomy): Eukaryota > Metazoa > Chordata > Mammalia > Rodentia > Muridae > Micromys > Micromys minutus. Next base: position 3,666,880 of record NC_137972.1, read on the forward strand.
TAGCGGATGCCTGCTGAAATCATCGACTTCCTTGTGGCTATGCAAGTCAGGTTGAGAGACCTGTCCTCCACCACAGACTGCTGTTCCACTCAGCTTAGCCCACGGTCGCCTGTCCCTGCCACACTCCCTTTCCATCAGACAGTCTCTACAGAAGGCCCTGTTTATGGAGCCATTCCTGTGTCTGATGCTTCGGAACTGCCGCAGAACACTTGCGAAGCCCAGTGCTGTTAGCTCTAGAGACTGTTACCATCGATCTCCTTGCTATTCTTGGCAGCAGCCTGAAGGCTTCTCAGAATCCAATGACTTAGATTATCATAGCTTTGAAGTTGTCCCCCGTCCTTCCCACTAGGAGTCGAAAAAATTAAGCTTCCAAGGCAGCACAGAGAGCTTGGAGAGGCGCGACCTCTCGTCTCCCTTGTTTATACTGACGGAGTGATCACTGCGGCCTCTACTGAGAACTACATTTACTCCAGAGACCAAAGACATCTCAGTCACACTCCAGTGAGGGTGATTTCCACCTTCTTGAGGAAAACTGTCTGTCTTTGCAGAGATCTCTTGTTACCTGTGTCAAGAAAACATGTGTTCGGTCCTCAAGGCATGCCAGCTAAGTTTATCTGCTCAGAATTCCAGTGCCAGTACGGGTGGGGTCCAGTTTAGTTGGTTACCACTTTTATTCAACTAAGATGTTTGTGGTTTCACAGAGATTTATATTGTTGAGCCCTGGACGATTTGTCTCTGATCTAGGAGACAAGAGTCCTACATACTTCCTCCCCCTCCCCGCAGGATGTCATACATCGTAGGGTGCACCTCATATGACCTTGAACACCTAACCCCCCTCTTCAATTCTGGGATCACACGGAGTGGCACCACACATAGGCTGCGGCGTGGGGGATCAGATCTGTGTCTTTCTAACGCTAGGCAAACATTCTGCTGACAGCTCCGTCTTTAGCCCCTCGTCTCACCCGTTCAGATGGGGTTCATGCGTCCTGGTTGGTTCTCAAGTGCCGCGCTTTCGGTGATAACCGGACGCACCGACGCCTGGCCCTCCTTGGTCCATCCTGTTCTGTGGAGGTTCTGTGTTCTCGGCTCATGCTGTCCCCTGGGTGTAAAGGCTTCCCCCTGGCAGGCTGCAGGGTGTTTCAGTCTGGGAGTCCCTCAGTGAGCTTTCTCTTATTGGAACTCCAGGTGTCTCGGGATCTCTGCACAGCAGGCTGCAGTGCCCAGCCCCCAAAGGAAGAATTCTCAGGTAAGACCACTCCTCTCAGTTGATCCCTCTGGCCAGTTTCCGGCATCACCTGATAGCTACAAATGACAAACACGGTTTTAAAAAAGAAGCCATTCTTGATAACAAAGAAGCTTAATAGAACAGCTCAGTAAACAAACGCATTAGAAGAGATCTGGCTGTGTTTAAGATTGTTTCAGACTAAGAACCAATCGAAGGACCAACGGCAGCCGCTGATCTTGTTTCAGCCTGGACTCTGCTCACACAGAGCTCACAGATGAAATACAGGACTCCCAGATAAAACAAATAGTGTTCCATTGATCTTATCTTTACATTTGCTTATGTCTGTCTGTCTCTCTGTCTCTCTGTGTGTCTGTGTGTATGTCTGTGCATGTGTGTGCATGTGTGTGCATGCATGTACAGGTCATGCATGTACAGGTCAAAGGACAACTTAAAGAAGTCATTTCTCTCCTGTCCTGTGTGTCAAAGGAAGTGAAATTGAATCATCAGATTTGAGAACATTCTCTCCAATTGTTTTTTAAGTTATTTATTCATTATATATATGTACACTGTAGCTGGGTAGAACCAGAGCACAGGACCTCAAAGCCCACCCCCACAGTGACACCCTTCCTCCAACAAAGCCCCACCTCCTAATAGAGCCACTTTCCATGGGCCAAGCTTATTTAAACCACCACACTCAGCCATGACTTTTTAACAAATTAGCACCTGAAACATCTATTATTCATTTCCTTTTCTATGGCATGAATTTCTCACTTTTGCCTGGACCCCAGGCTACCTCAAAGCACACAACCATGACAGAATGCTGTCATGGGAACAGCAGTCTCCAAATACTAGCCTTATATGACTGCTGCTCAAACACTCACAGCTGCTGTGGCTTCTGCCTTTCCTTAACTCTCCTGTGATTAACGTACCTATGTGGGCAGCCAATGAGCGCAAGTCCAGGAGATGGACAGGCATCCACTGGCCAGTTCTAGAAAGTAACTGTACAGTGACCTCCATGTTGTTCATGTTTTTTTCTCATCTGTAAAGTGGATTTAGATATCAGTCACAAGTGTCTGTTACCAGGTGTAGGAGGGTGTTGTGTGGCATGTGTGTGCCATGTGTGTGCCATGTGTGGCAGGGTAAACTAGCAGGCGTCCCCTTCTCTTCACGGTGCTTGTCAGACTAACAGAAGCCAATTCTGTGCACTGTCTTTTCCTAGGCATGGCTGCATGCTGAGTGTAGCTGCAGCTAACAACCGTCTCGTTACGACCTACCACCGTCCTCAGTGCAGACAGACCGTGAGCACAGGGTCAGAGGTCACCAGCTAGTGCAGTGAGGAGTAATAGGAAAGTTCTCTCTATCAGTGACGATGCGGGGTTGTGCATCCGTGAGTAGATATGTCCATGCGTGCGTGCACCAGAGGTGAGAAAGATGCCACATCTGTGAAACTAGTCAGATGTGGAAACGGCCTTTCCTTCACACTTGGTATTAGTTAGCTGCCTTTCAGATCTGTTAATTCCATTTGGGTCAGCTCAGCTTCAGAGAAGTCTCGAGAAGCTGGAAAAGATTCGGAAACCTGAATCACCAATATGAAAATTTTATTTCAAAAAATTAAATATGTAAACGTTGTCTTCAAAAGTTGAGAGAATTAAAAATTGTTTAACTTTTTAGAGGTTTGGGATGGCTGGGACAGAGTCCTCGGCTGTTTGAGTACTTGCCTGGCACGAGATAACCCTTATCACTGCAGAAGCAAGCTAAGAGAGAAAGACTCAAAAGAGGGAGAAAAAAGGGAAGGAGAAAAAGAGAAGTGAGGAGTGGGAGGGGAGGAGGAGGGAGAAAGATGAGGAGGAGGAGGGAGAGAAGGATGAGGAGGAGGGAGAGAGGGATGAGGAGGAGGGAGAGAGGGATGAGGAGGAGGGAGAGAGGGATGAGGAGGAGGGAGAGAGGGATGAGGAGGAGGGAGAGAGGGATGAGGAGGAGGAGGGAGAGAGGGGTGAGGAGGAGGAGGGGGTGAAAGAAGGTGTGGGAGGGAGAATGAGGGAAGAAAGGGAAGGAGGAAGCTGAGAACACAGGAAGAAAAAGCAGGGCCTCAAAGGCCAGTGCATATACATGGTTCCAGCACACTGCAAGCAGAGCGAGGGAGACCAAGAGTTCAAGGCCAGCCTGGGCTTTGCAGGAGGAAAACAGAATGGGAAATGAATGCATTAAGGGTAGAAGTTTGTTTTTCCCATGAAAAACTTCTGGCAACTGGGTGCCATACTATTTTTATAGAGTTTTCAATAAAAAGAATTCTGCTTTAAAATATTGTAGGTAAAGATCAGCCTTGGCCACTTTCAACTTGGTATCTTCCTGACCCAGGGACCGCTGCATGAATGTTGAATGTCACCAGTTCCTTCTGGCTTCAGAATGTAGCTAGAAAGCAGCTGTATGTTGGAAAAGGTGTTGGGTAGTCTAAGAACTGCTCGAAAATGACTGAATGGATTGCCGGTCTGTCACAGTGCAGACATGGCCTGGCTGTTACAGAGGGCAACACAGAACGTGTCAGTCAGCTGCCAACACAGTCCAGGCCAGCCTGACTGGAGGGATTTTTTGCAGCAATTACACTGGATTTGCATGGCTGCTATGAGAAAAGATTCCTAATGACTTCTTACAGCACAAATCACCTTGACCACCTTGATCTGTGACAGCTAAGACACAGACATCCACAAACAGTTGACGCTGAATTAACAATTCTCAGCACGGAGGGATGTGTCCCTGATTCATTCAGGATGGGTCATTTGGTGTCCTGGTTCTGACCTATTGTGTGTTGCTGACCCATCGGCTCACTCGGGGCTCAGCACATGCCACACTTTTGTCTTTCCTCATCGCAAAGCCATGGGCCACGTCGCCAGGCTTTTCCTCTCCTCACTTGCTCTGTTACTTTTGTCCCCGAATGTCCGTAGGCCAATTGCCTTCTCTTCATTGGTGATGATCACGGCCTCGTTCTGGTTCTTGTGACCCTCCCAGAAGTGTGAGCCACCAGCCCTTTGCTTAGCTTCTGTATGTTTTAGCTTGTGCACACAGATATTTGTAAATTTACTATTTATTTTCAATCTGTATTTGTCGCTGGGGTATCTGTGAAAGGCTTAAAAGCCTTCTTAACCATAACAGTGAGACAAATCAAAGCAAAAGCCGCGGGGAGTAAAATAAATCAGGACTTGGGCTTCAGAGATGGCTTGGCCAGTAAAGATCTGGTTGCACAAGGACTTAGGTCTCCAGAGCCAGAAATCTGTGTGTGGGGTGCCCTTTATGACCCAGCACTGCTGCAGATTCACTGCCCAGGAGGTTGAGACTAATTGGTAAGTTCTGGACCAATGACACAGTCTAAAAAAACAAACACACAAACAAACAATAAAAGAAAAAAACCAAAAGGAACTTGAGGCTTAAATTTCTGGGATGAAGAGGAATATTCAGAGTTGGATGTGCCTTGGACACCCAAGTGAGAGAGAGAGAGAGAGAGAGAGAGAGAGAGAGAGAGAGAGAGAGAGAGAGTGTGTGTGTCTATGTAGATGTATCAGGGTATGTGAGTGTATGTGAGTGTGTTTATGGGAGTATGTGTATATGTGAGTGTATGTGAATGTGACTGTGTGTGTGTGTGTGCATTTATATGAGTGTTTGTATATGTGTCTGTGAGTGTGTATATGTGAGTGCACGTGAGTATCTAAGTGTATGCATGTGAGAGTGTTGAGTGTGTGTGTATGTGTGATATATGTGAGTGTAAGAGTGTGTAAGTGTATGAGTGTCAGTGTGTATGTATATGTCTGTGAATGTATGTGAGTCTAAGTGTATGCATGTGAGTGAGTTTATGTGAGTGTGTTGTGAGTGTGTGTGTGTGTACATGTGGAGGCATACAAATATTCTCTACCTCTCTACTTTGGCTTTTTAAATTGTTTTACCCTTTTACAGGTTTATTTTTACTTTGTGAGACTTTTTTGCACCCCCATGTGAGTGTGTGTGTGTGTGTGTGTGTACAACATGAGTGCTTGGTTTTCTTTAAGGTCAGAAGACAACAGATCCCTGGAATCTGGAGTTAGAGATGGTTTTGAGCCACTATGTGGGCCCTGGTAACTGAACTGGGGACCTTTGTGGTACAGCCAATGTCTTTAAACACTAAACTGTCTCGTTGGCCCCTTATAGATTATTTTTTAAAGACAGGGTCTTTCAGTAAACCTGGAGGTGCTGTTGAGGCTAGACTGTCTGGCCAGTGAGTCCCAGCTATCCTCTTGTTTCAGCTTCCCAGCACTGGGCTCCAGGCTTACATTATCACGCCCAGCTGAAGCTTTCTTATTCTTTGTTTAATTGTAAATTTTGTGTTTGAGTGTTTTGTCCGTACATATGTATATTACCACATGCATGTCTGGTGTCTGCAGACACCGGGAGGGGGCACAAGATCTCCTTGGAACTAAAGTTACAAATGGTTCTGAGCTGACATGTGGGAGCTGAGAACCAAACTGGGTCCTCTGCTAGTGAATGCTCTTAACCTCTGAGCCACCTCCCAGCCCCCAAGACAAGGCAGGTCACATATTTGCCTCCTCAGGATGATGCTGTCAGTGTGTTTGGCAGGAGAGAGGCTGCACCATTGTAAAGCCTCACCAGGTAAGGTTAAAGGGGTGAGGGGTTAATCCCAGTCTACAGAAGGGTTCAGTTTTGTCTGATTGCACAGGGGAAAAAATCCGGTTGCTGTTGTTGTTGTTGTTGTTACTGTTATTGTTGCTTATACAGTGACAAATATTTAGCAGATGGAATATATTATACTTCAGTTCTACTAAATGTCAAACTACTGGAATATTCCCTTGATTTCAAAACCGTCTGTGCTTTGTCCTCGAAGGTGAGTGTTACACTTCTTCACAGAGACAGAGCGTTCTAACCAAGGGTCTGTTGCATAAATATTCCACATCAGCCGAAGTGAGAAATGCTCTGTTTTTAAAATGACTGATGACGGGTGGAGAAGATCCAACGTCTGTGGATTTCATTGTTATTTTGGCCTGTTCTGAAGAGGGATTTTCATGGCTCTTGGTTCACATAAATCATGCTATAGTTTTTCAGGGGAAAAAAAACCTCAAGGAAAATGAAATAAAAGAGACAGAGATAGCTTCTTCAAAAGGTTTAGTATTGGAATTTCCAAGTACAGTTAAGCAATAGGAATGAAGCTGTTATGACCTTCACTGTAACAACAGCCAACACCCAACACGGGTGCTCTTGAGCCTTCTCCATCTCACCTGCATCTTCCCTCTTTCTCGGGGCTGCTCGGAGAGATTCCCTAAAATCACTTGCCCATCCAGGCGGTCATCTCCGGTACCCTGCAGATGCCACACTCCCCAGATGAAACGGAAGCCCTGTGCAGTCTCCTCCCGCCTCTTTCTGATAATCCTAAACCAGTGTAACCACCCCGCTGGTTACACTGTATCTTCTGTGGAGAAGAGTCAGAGAAGCACATTGGTGCTGTGCTTTTAGGAATACTTCCGCTGTAGCTGCTTGGTCCACAGATGAGACATACAAGCCACAGACGCTGTTCTTGTTTTAGAGATTGCATTCCCAAGATCACAGTCAGTGCAGAGCTAGACGCAGCAGGGTCATGTGATAGGGCCGCTGCAGCCCCTCCGTCAGGATCCCAGCAGCTTTGGCTGCCCCTCCGCAGTGCTTCCAGTGTCAGTCTCAACAGAGGCTCGTTTCTGTTGTTTGTTTTGGAACTTGAATAAAATCCTCACGTGGGATTCACATCAGGAGCTTAGATGCCTCCCATTACTGCAAGAGTGTTTACCACACGTCTCTGCCCCCTGCCTCTGTTGGAGTCAGTCAGATTCAGGCCTCTCCTTTTCCTGTGTTGTCTTTTATTTTATTCATCACTAGAGAACATGTGTGTGTGTAAGGTGTGAAGTGTGCCTGTCCTGTGTGTGCACCTTCGTATGCAGGTTAGCACATGGCAGATGGTGGGAACTTTGGGAACCAGTTCTCTTTCTGTCATGGGATCCAGGGATCACACTCTGAGCATCAGTCCTTGGGTTGTACTGAAATCACTTTCACCTTCTCTCTGCCTCTCTGTCCTGAGGGCATTCGTTTGTTTGTCTTACAAGAGTACTTTACGGGCTGTGCTATGTGCCACATCTAGAGGAAGAGATGCTAAGCTGACCCTTTCGGTGACATTGTTGCTCCATTTGTTAGGTAATGTCACCCACATCCCTCCCATCAACATCCCCTCACCAGTCCATTTCTTGCATCCTCAGCTGCTGATAACCATCACCCAAGTCAACCATTTAAGCTGCAAAGAAATCCACAAATGAAGCTGCTTCAATTTGGTGAAATGGAGACATTGTATTCTATAGTTTCTTCTGCTCCCCTTGGTTAGAATAATTTACAGAATGATGTGAGTTTCAGATCTGGGTTGAGGACTAGAGAGGGTGCCATCCTTCTCTGCTTCCCCAGGCTTGCAGCCTGCAGCACTGAGGGATGTTCCTGCAGCCAGTCAACCACTGAGGCTTCGGTCACGTCTGCCTGTCCTCACTGCCCCGTTGCCACAGCCCGGTCTAGGCCCTCATAAGTTTGTGCCTAGACTCTTGCTAAGTTTTGCAACTCACTTTCTCATGTTCCCACACTCATCTTGGCTCTGTAAGGACCACAGGCTGTTGCAGCACCGTCCTAGTGAAACACAAGGTCCTTTACCCCAGTTCACCAACCTCCATGTTCTGGTCCCCATTCTCTGCCCCTCTACGAGAACTTCGTTCATTCAGTCCTGCAGTCAGCAAAGGTTCATGGGCGTTACCTGCAGCCCGTGCGTTAGAAAATTTACATCAACAGTGGTGTGTGGCAGAGCTAACACTTAGCTGCCGGTCTTAAATAGAAGGTACAGTGCGGGGAGCACACCTTAGTGGGGGACACAGCTTCAGGAACCCAAAGGAGCAACTCACCTGGTCCTGGAGGTCCTAACAAGGCTTCCTTGAGAGATGGCATCGTACTGGAGCCCTAGAGAGCAAGCAGCCCTCACTTCCTTGGTCTGTGTGTAAGAAAGGCTCCCACATCTAAATCCGGTCTCCTTCAGCTTCTGAGTTGCTCCGCCACCCACTTTCATTCATTTGGCAGATATGGCTTTCCCACCGTAAGAACCAGGAACTTTCCAGGCACCGAGACACGGAGAACAACCAGTTCCTTGCTGTCCAGAGCTTTCATTCAAATGGAAAGGGGCAGACGATATAAAGCTAGAACGTGTATACGATGTGCTGGATGCTGGTGAGGCTAATGTGGAGTAGAAATCACGCCGTGCACGACAGAGGGCAGGTGTTATTCTGGGCAGAGAGAAGAGTCCTGTGCCCAGGGAATGATGTACACACGGGCATGTAAACCACAGAAGACCAAAGCTTGCAGAAGTAAAGGTCACGGAAGCAGAAGTGTGTTTGCAGTTAGCTTAGGCGCTCCCGAGGATGCGAACCTCAGGTCGGTCTGCGAAGGTGCTTCCTGAGAGGTTTCACTGAGGACAGAAGACCCACCCTGCAGATACGATCCTCCTATGGGCTGGGTCCTGGGCTGAATCAAGGAGAAGGAGAGCTGAGCCACAGCATCCATCCTGCTGCTTACTGACGGTGTGACAGACGCCTCATGTTCTGCTGCCATATCCTCCCCATAACTGACCTCACCCACCTGTGAGCCCAAACCAACCCCCTGGTCTGTTAATGTGTTCCCCGTCCGGTGTTTGTTAGAGAAGCAAGAACAGTAACCGAGACAGTATCTGTCACCCAACCTTACAGCGTGTCTCCTTCGCTCAACACCGACCTTTCGAAGCCCGAAAGGCCATGCTCTTCCCATGGTTTGGGGGAAAGGTTACTGGAGGCAAAGAACTGCTGTGACTCTCTGGGATGTCACCTACTGTGAGCCTTGCTCCCAAGGTCACTGGAGGGGGGCCCAATTTTGTTTCTGAGATTATCAAGTGGCACCGCTTGACTGACTGTGAAGAAGGTGTGTGCAAGCTCAGGATGGACTGTCGATGCTGTCAGACGCGTGTGCACGTTTTCCTAATAAGAAAAGATAATTCTCCATATCCACCAAAATCAGAGGGTGTGCGACTGTGAGGGACATTGCCGTAGCAGGCAGCCACCTTAGAGTGTGTCGTCAGGAAATGCAGTAGGGTCTGTCTGTGGTAAGAACAGGAGTGTCTGGCCGTGTTTCTGCAGGTCGTCATGTGGCAAGGGTGCCCTGGATAAGACTGGGTACGTGGTGCCCTGAGAGTGACTTAGGGAATTGCAGTCTGTGAGTTGGTTGTTGATAGTGACCTGGCCTGGGTGTGAAGCACTCTCAGCCTCTCGTGAGCATGCCATCCAGAAGAAAAGCTCACAGATTCGGCCGCAGCCTCGCAGGGAACACTGGGGATCTGAGAAATAGCAAGTTGGGAAAGAATGAAAATACACTTAAATGTTTACCTTTTTAAAGATTGTCGATCCAAAGAGCCGTCAGCCGAGGACTGTATTAATCAATGAACAGGTGCTTTGAAAGGATTCTGCCTTGGTTTTGTTGGCTCATTTATCTTTTGATAGTTTCCTGTCCTTCTCTGCAGCCTGGTCTTGCACTCTTGGGTCTCCTGCTTTCCCTTCTCAAGTGCTGGGACTGAGGCTGGAGAGATGGCTCGGAAATCAGCAGCTCTTGCAGTGACCTGGGTTCGATTCCCAATACCACATGATGGCTTACTTCCAAGCGGAACTCCAGTTCCGTGGGTTACAACACTCTTTGGCCTTCAAGAACACCAGGTGTGTGTGTGTGTGTGTGTGTGTGTGTGTGTGTGTGTGTGTGTGTGTATGCGTGCATGCACGCATACGCTCGTGCAAAACCCTCATCACAGATAATGAAAATAAGTAATAATAAATAAATAAAGTAAGTTTTCAAGTGCTAGAATTATTACCTATCTACGAGGCTAAAAATGGCATCTTTGACTGTCTGTGAGGAAGGGCACATTCAAGCTCTTGATGAACTGTGTGAGCTATAGGACTCTTAGACACTTTTATCTGCTTAATATGAAAGGATAATTCTGGGGGAAAAAATGGTCCTGGCATTCCAGGTGAATGCAACCACTCCTGACTGGCAAGTTTCACTTTTATTTGAGACTCAGGAAAGTGCCCAAATCAAGTGTCACTAGAACTTATTTTAAATTTTCCATAAAATGTATTTTGATCATATTCTTAGCCTTCCCACAGTTCCTCCCTTATTACTCCACCCGTCCAGCCCCCCCTCCTTCTCTTTCACTCTCTCCCTTTCTCTCCATCAAACTTAAACAACAAAATCATATAAAAAAAAGCATGGAGCTGGCTTTGTGTTTCTGTGTGGCTTGCCTTGGATCCTGATGGATACATGCAGGGTTACTCCATTGGAGAAAACTGATTCAAAATTTTTTCAGCATGTATCAATTGCAAATGGCTTCGTGCTCAGGGGTGGGATTTATTTTCATTTTCCCCTCTTGGTGCTAGGATTTTGTCTGGCTTGAACCTGTGCAGGTCTTACTGTACACAGCGTCAGATTCTGTGAGTTCATATGTGCCTCAGACTCGTGGTGTCTGGAAAATGCTGTTTTCTTAGGTTGCCCACCACTTCTGGATCTTGTGGGCTCCCCTCTCATGCAGATCCAGAGGCTGGATGGGAGGCGTGTGATAAAGGCCAATCATTTATGGCCAGGGTGTCTCTGTCTGCACGCTGTCAGTTGAGGACCTCTGTGTTGATTAGTCCCTGCTACAAGAAGCTTCTCTGATGAGGGCAGAGCCATGTGCTCACCAACAGTGGAGCCGCGTGTCAAGTAGCAGGCTTTCTCCCAGGCCCAGAACCCAGTCTGAACCGTTCGAGGAATCTGTGGGACCCCTTTGACCAGTTAATCAAAAAGATGCTAACTCGTTTCTGGCACTAATGGTTTACTTGTGAGCATATGATGTCTAATTGGGGCATTGTCTCCCCCATTATATGGTAACTCCATTTAAATTCATTTTACATATGTATATATTTTAGGAAACTTCTACAGTAGATTTCCATGTGGCTTTGGACTTTTTAAGGATGAGTTTAGTATTTAAAGGTTCCAGACAAGTTAGTATAGATCCTGTATGAAGAGAGGAAGTATCTGTGGGTCACTGGGGATCCTGTGCCCTCAGACTGTACTGTTGTGTTATTCTGCTTGTTTCCTTGACACCTGTACTGATGGCATAAAGCATGGTGGGTAAGCAAAGCATGGTAGGTAAGCAAAGCATGGTGGGTAAGCAGAGCATGGTGGGTAAGCAGAGCATGGTGGGTAAGCAGAGCATGGTGGGTAAGCAGAGCATGGTGGGTAAGCAAAGCATGGTGGGTAAGCAGTCTCAGTGGTGTGGACTCACTGTTGACAGTAGTCTACGTGTTAATACTGTTGATGTGAGAATTCATTGACTCTCAACCCTGAGCACACATTTTTTAGTAGCTTATGCACTAAGCACTTCCACACACCAAAGTGCAATAGTTTTCTGTAGAAAAAGTCGAGTTTAAATCTGAACATTTTATCTAAAAGGAGTAGCTACAAACTGTCATCTTATAAGAAAACGAATTATGTAAGCCTGTCACAGGAAGGAAAGGAACTCATTTCTAGCCAACAATAAAATTAAGCTTTCAAGTGCAAACTGAATTTTTGAAAATCTGCATCTTAATTGTGAGCCACAGGCTCCCTAAACCTTTGGAGGGTTTTCATTATGAGAGCTCTGCTGAGTAAGTGGTCGCTAACAAACGTGATAGCGACTGAATGAGGTGGTGCCGTCCTGGGAAGAACCACTGAGTAAATGAACTAAGGCCTTTCAAGTGACCGGTGCAGCAAGTTAGAGAGCCGTGAGTGGACTCGGGCATACTGAAGGTCTAGCCTGGGCTAGCAGACTTCATGCCATATAGTGTGAAGAACTTGGTGATATGTTTTCTGAGTTTGTGCTGTAGTTACCTGTCTTAGTCAGGGTTTCTATTCCCGTACAAACATCATGACCAAGAAGCAAGCTGGGGAGGAAAGGGTTTATTCAGCTTACACTTCCTCAGTGCTGTTCGTCACCAAAGGAAGTCAGGACTGGAACTCAAGCAGGTCAGGAAGCAGGAGCTGATGCAGAGGCCATGGAGGGATGTTGCTTACTGGCATGCTCCCCTGGCTTACTCAGCCTGCTTTCTTATAGAACCCAGGTCTACCAGCCCGGGGATGGCTCCACCCACAATGGGCCAGGCCAGGGACGGCACCACCCACAATGGGCTGGGCCAGGGATGGCTCCACCCACAATGGGCTGGGCCAGGGATGGCTCCACCCACAATGGGCTGGGCCCTCCCACCTTGATCACTAGTTGAGAAAATGCCTTACAGCTGGATCTCATGGAGGCATTTCCTCAACTGAGGCTCCTTTCTCTGTGATAACTCCAGCTTGTGTCACGTTGACACAAAACCAGCCCATACATCACCTTCAAAAAAATAAAAGCAGTGCTTGACCCTTGCCTGGTTCTGCTGTAATCTCAGCGAACACCTACACAGTTGTCTGGCCACAATACTCTTTCTGCCTTTCTCCTTGTATGTTAATGAGGCCAGGCTGTCTGTGAGTCAGGGAAGGCAGCATAGTGGGTATAGAAAGTAAAACCTCACGGCTCCATTATCTCGGACATAGGTTTGCACCAACAAGATTGTAATTCTTGTGTAGAGTATTTTCCCCATTAAAAATAAGTTGCTTAGCGGTTGGACATATGGTTCAACTTTCTTTCCCAGAGGACCTGAGTTTAATTCTTAGCACTCACACAGTTTAACTCTAGTTGCAGGGGATCCAACGTGTATATGCGTGGCTTCTGGGATCCTCAGTGTGACAGGGAGTCTGGAAGTCCCACAATCCCCAGTCAGCATGCTAGCCATCCAGGACAGCAGATAACCAGCACAGCTGTGGGGTGAGTCTCAAAGCCCCCGAGAGGAGATTTCATTTTCAGTCCAAGGCTGAAGGGAGAGGGATGTCCCAGCAATGACACAGTCAGAGAGGCTGTGATCAAAGAGCCCTGCGAATTTGTTTCTGTTTCATTTCTTCACTGTAGCCTGTTCTTTCTCGCTCTGCCTGTAGCAACTCCCCTCTTGCGTCTTCCCTGCCTGTATTTTCTCCTCTCAGACATGTGCCAATAAGATATGAGCTCTGCTCTCTGCGGTATCTGTATAATCTTCACACACAGTAGGTCTTCACACTCAGTAGGACAGGCTATTTAGATTTTTTTTCCTGTTTTTTATCTTAGCACCAATCACAAGCTCCAGCTACGGTGCCGCATGCTAGCGAGAAAGGCCATGCAAGACAGACAGACGGAAAGACAGGCACTTTTATTCTTTCAACACAAAGGCATTTTCATGGAAGATACGTGAAAAGACATCTTGAAGCTATAAGATCTGCACAGCTTACTACTCCAAGACTGGTTTGCCCCTTTGTCTCAAAGCTCATATCATCAAACGACTTTGTGGATAGTCTCAGTGTGACACTTTTTAAGTTAGGGGAGTCTTCCAGAAATGTGATCCAGGCTCCCTGGATTCTGCATCTTGACTTCACTGCTGCGTAAATTAAAAATAGTGTCTATTTCTTGGCATTGACGGGAGGATTTGAATGATTTTCTATCTGTCAAGTGCTGGACGCTGAGGAAGCATTTCTTATGCTTTTGTTAAATTAGATGCAGAGAGCGGAGAGGCACTGAGAATCCCGCCTGTCCCTGCAGCACTCAGCCACCCTTTTCTTGAAATCACCTCCCCCCATTATCTGCAGGAGAAGCCGATTTGGTAATAAAGCATCATTTACTGGCTCTGGCTAGAGGTAGTGGCACCGTGGTGTGACATGTTGTGATCTCATAGCTGCTTGGAATGCTGAGGAATTATACATAGGGGTGTGGCTTAGCTGGAAGAGTGCTTGCCTAGCATGTGTCAGTCCCTGGGTTCCATCCCCAGCACCACACAAACTTGGCATGAAGACAAATCCCTGTTTTCCAGTACTCAGGAGATGGAGACAGGAGGAATAGAAGCCCAAGGTCGGCTGCGCAGTAGATCTGAGGCCTGCATTGAAACCTTACCTCAAAAGAAAAGAACATTCTAGCAAATATTTTAGGTAGCAGTTGGAAACCTATCAGTGGGAGAAGCCAGGTCATGTGATATACACCTGCAATCCTGTCACTTGGGTAGGAAGATAGAGCCGAGGCCACACTAGGCTGTGAAGTGAGACCCTGACAAGAACAGAGATTCCTAGGCCCCAAAGAATCATGAGCCTTGTAGACACAGACGGTAAAGCGGTAACGCCTTTCCTATCACATATAGTAGCTGCCCAGCCTGTTAGGGCTCCAGGCCTTCTTCACTCTCACTGCAGATGTTTTCTGTAGGCGACAGCAGTCTGGCCAGCAGTGTCTGCAGTGCACACAAGGAGCTGATTTTATCTGCAGCACCTTAGTGGCTCTCTACGCTTTTCACCTCAGAACTGGGGAGGCAGAAATGGAGATTGCTAGCTGTCAAGGACATCCAGATGTGATGAGCTCTAAAGCACGTGTGCACAGGTGTGAGCAGGTGCCCCTTGAATCCACGTGCATGCCCAGGGGAAAGGGCTACTTGTCCCTGGGCATACTGACACATGCCTGTGATCCCAGAACTCAGGTAGTGAGGGCCTCAGCCTCAGGTCTGTAGAACTTATGAGATCACCAAGGCCACATGAGACCCAGACTCAATAAAACTAACCAGCGGTGACAGAAAATCGAATTAGTGACTCCCCACTCTCCTTTCCAGGATCAGAACGGGCAAAGGGGAGCCAGCTTCTCCCCTATTTATTCTCACCACTGGGAAGATGGTGTTCTGAGTGCTAACTAAGTGTTGGGAGAGAGAAACGTGACAGGTGGAAGAGCCTCGTAGGAGATACCCCCTCACTTCAGAACGGCTGCGCTGGGCTGTTCAGTGTTTCCCTTTTACAAGTCACCAGCTCCTTTGTGGGGAGAGCACGCTGTTGAAATTACTTCTTTCTCAGATGGGCGCTCTGGGGCGCAGCCAGGTTAGCGGGAGCCGTGACTTTCACAAATGCTCTTGTTTGGCATATAATCTATTCAAGTGGAACCATTCGACAAAACAGACCTGATCATCGGTGCAGTTTTATTATTATTTTTTTGTGTATGTGAGTCGTGACCCAGAAGAACATGCTGGTTTTCTTTCCTTTTGCTTTTTAATCTCAGCGCGGCTTGAAGTCTGGCAGAGTAATCATGAGGCCCACAGTGAAGCCTCAGAGGCAACACAGACCGCACTGCCGGCCTCTCTCACGCTTCGCAGCTCAGCCCGCACAGAAACACTTCACTGGTTAAAATCTAATCACTCCCAATACCTTCTAATCACTGAATCATATTTAAAAGAAACAGATGGAGTGCCACAGTTGCCTTTAATTATTTCTGAATATTGATTAAAACGATCACTTACTATATATTTTTATTTTTGTAGCAAAAACATGAAATAAAGATATGGCCTCTGTGTTTAAAAATATTTTTTTTTTACTTATCCACTGTACAATCCTGCTCACGGCCCACCTCCTGGAGATGTCTGTTGGCTTGTTTGTTTGTTTCCTGCTTTTCCTCACATGGATGGCAGGAAGAGCAAGGTCAGATGAATGTCCTTGAGGTTTTGAGTTTTGGGTTTCTGTCTGTTTTGCTTTGCCTTGTATCGTATTTTGTAAGGCTCAAGGGTGTTAGTATACTTCCCTGGTTAGGGAATTAACGCGGAGACAAATCTGTTCTAACCCGAGAGTTCTTACCGAGGGTACGTGCAGGGACCTCTGAGACCACTGACTAAGTGCTTGGCCTAGGCCTCTGCTTGCACCGAGCCTCACGGGAAATCTGATGTCTTTACTTTCATCTTGATCTTCGGACGCTAGTGGAATGAAACAAACCATTCCTCTCAGGCAGGTCTGGGGTCAAGCCGAGTGAAACAGACCCTCTGAGGAGATTCAGTCCCCTCCCAAACAGGATGGTCCCGTATGACTCCTCTCTCGGTGCGAATGAACCACTCGGCTGAGCACTTGCGCTTTTGGATGCTGGCCTGATTGTTTCAAGATTTCTATCACAAATTAGAGAAACACGTCTAGGTTAATACTTCTATTGTCATGTCTAGGCTAATGCTTCTGTTGTAAACGTACATTATTTCCAAAATGAGTCCTAGATCCTGGGAGCCTTTGGCAGTAAGGGAGACTTGTGTGTCTGTGTGCACCATCATGTGTGTGTTCACAAGTGCTCACCAACAGCATAAGCTGCCTAGATTGACGTACCTGAGTTCAGCAACTTCTGCCGTTTATATTTTCTCGCTGATAAGTGGCTGTCACAGTTCCTCTTTCAAGCATTCTGGGAAGGGTTAAATATGGTAACTGGAGGTGACGGTAACGTTCCAGATGCCGAGTCCTGAATGACAACTATTATTATTTTTTTTGTTCCGGGCTGTATGGCAATGCTTAGAAAAGAGTCTCATGGCCTCTGCTTTCAGGAGCAGCATCCTTACTGAGGTGGGACACACATCCATGAAAAGCTAAACACACCAACTGCACATCAGCATGTGCTCAGCGAGTCCTCAGAATGTTGGGGGGGGGGGATGGGAGCTGGAATTGCCCGTGAGCGAGCTGGGATCCCAGCTCTGAGGAGGAGGGTGCTGCAGCCCAAGAATGAACAATGCCAGGGAAAGACTGTGCTCGGGACCTTGAGGAGGAATCTAGAGTTTATTTCTGGAGCCCCTCTGTTCTCTATGGCTCGTTTCTTCAGATACACAGTGCCGACCTCCTTCCATCTCCCTGGCCCCTGTTCCTTGTCCCCTGTCCCCATGGTGGCAACCCCAGGCTGTGCTGCCCCATCCCCCTCAGCTTCTCTGGACCCAGGGAGCTGTCACCTTACAGTTCTCTGGAGCAGTTTTAGGGCTCCTCATTTGTGTCCCTCCTTTCTCCTGGGGACCACAGCCTTTCGGTGTTTGTCGCACAGCGTTTGGCCTTTGTCCTGTAGGGAGTAAAGGTGGTTAGCTCCCTGCCAGGTCATTTTGGCCTAAAGCCAAGGTTCCCACTGATTCCCATGAAAAGCCACCACACCCTTTTGCACTCCAAGGACCCCAGGAGTTTCAGAACAACTCAACTGAGGGAAGTTGTGAGGGGAATCTAGCAGGTGACCGTCAAGGGTCAAAGCAAACAATAAAACTTCCCAGTCAGGAAGACATCAACCCGCAATCATGTTGACATGCCACCCCGGTTATTCAAACAGGACTGGTCAGCAGTGGCAGACGACATGCCACCCCGGTTATTCAAACAGGACTGGTCAGCAGTGGCAGATGACGGGATGGGAACAATGTATGAGGCACTGTCACCAGTGAAGCTGCACCGAGGTAGCAGGTACCTGCGTAACAAAAGGCATCTTCTAAGGCATCGAAAAGCAGTTTGGTCCTGTTGGCCATGAGTGTCTGTTCCTGAGGACGCCTTCTCTCACGGAGATCTCTCTCTGGGCTCTGCTGATCTCCACTCCTGTCTTCTACTCAGTGCCACCACTTTTCTCCTTT